>NW_012102143.1:787626-810357 GCF_000951045.1 Mandrillus leucophaeus
AAAAAAAAAAAAAAAAAAAAAAAAAAGATTATTCTGAAATTAGATCATTCTGTTCTCAAGCTTCCTTTTCCTGTGTAGGTATGAGTGTTTATGAGTCCAATACATTGTTTACCCCAAAATCAAGTATCAAAGAAAATATTTTCAAACTTCTGCTCAAAAATATGCTCTTTCCTTAGCATGAGTTTTGTTTTGTTTGAGACGGAGTTTCGCTTGTATTGCCCAGGCTGGAGTGCAGTGGCCCGATCTCGGCTCACTGCAACATCTGCCTCCCGGGTTCAAGCAATTCTTCTGCCTCAGCCTCCTGAGTAGCTGGGATTACAGGCAACCACCACCACGCCCGACTAATTTTTGGTATTTTTAGTTCCAAAAGTTGATGAGTCGACCTGCTCCACGCATAATTTCAAGGTGGTCACGTTGGGGTCACCACTTGCAGCTTGTAGCTGCTGTGAACGCTGAGAGTGAAGTACTCAGACGACTCCAGCTGAGCGGGGCAGGGAGCAGCTCCTCTGAGAGAGTGCTGCCCCCAAATCTGTCCGCCAAGTATTTATTAGAGGGCTTGTTAAACTACAAACATCCACCAGATAGGTTTTTGCCGTGGGGTCATGAGGCACATATGGCCTTATAAAAGCACTCAGACCACATTCTTAGGAGGCTGTTTTCAGCGCTCCTTATCACACATTCCACTCGTCCTGTTTTCAAGGTCAAGGAGTTACATTCTCACGCACAAACAACGTACACACAGTGCCTGAGTATTTTTCCATGCCTCAAGCTCAAATGCACCCCCCACATCTCCCCCTTCTTTAATTCTTAGAGCTTGCTGGTTATCTAATGCAAGGTAAGCGTCTATCCTTCCCTGGTCATAAATGCTTTGGACGGCAGCACAGAGCCATTTACAGAAGCCTAGCAATCAGATACAAAAAATAATATAGCGGCCATCACCCAAATGTGTATATTTAACTCAGGCAACCAAGTATTCGGGTTCAGTCATTGAAAGCCTTCTTGTAATTGCCGAAGGGTATTTGTTTGTAATTGCTGTGAGACCATTCTTCAAGTTGTTTCTTCAACTCAACCTCAGATGCTTTGTACATAAGCTTGAATATATTGCCGTGCACTCCCTCCACCCCCCAACCCCCGCCCTCACTGCCTGCCAGAGAGCTGGGAAATGGCTGCTCCCGCTGCTCCGCTAAACACCGAAGTTATCCCAGGTAAATTACTTACGACTTCCTCCCGCGCGTGGCCGCTGTGCCCTCCCTCACCTCCTCCCCTGCTTTCCCTTCCTCTCCTCTCGCGCACCCTCCTCCCGCGCGCAGGAACCCCTGGGCAAGGCCACTGCGCCCTGGGTCCGCGGCCCCTGACGGGGCGCTCCGGGCGCGCACTCACACGGATGACGTAGCGCAAAGAGTTGCTGCAGTCCAGGCTGACCGTGAGTGAGAAGAGCGCGACGGTGCTGTACACGCCCTGCACTTTTTACAGCAGCTGGTTGAAGTCCCATCCCGCAGCGACCCCCGGGCGCTCCGCCACGCCACACTGCGCAGGTCCCAGCCCCCGCAGTCGTCGATGATCTCCAGCCTGGGCGGCGGGTTCAGTCGTTCGATCTCGCGCATCTCGAGGCACAAGCAGAAGAAGGCGTGCACCTAGTGCTGGGCAGCGCCACTGGGTCCACCCTTGGGCCGAGCCAGCAGGCGCCGCAGGCGTTCCTCGTTCTGCTCGCCAATGGCCGCAATGGTGCCATAGGTGAGCTTGTCGTCAGGGATGGCGTGGCGCCTCAGCCACCGCCGCAGGCGAACGAGTAGAAGTCCTGGCATGGGTCGATGCTGGCGTCCAGGTTGGCTGCCAGGAAGCGAGCGGCGCACGCAAAGGCCTTGCGCTCAGGACAGCCTTCAGGACAGGCGCCGCCGCCGGCCGCGACCGAGCCCAGGTACCTGAGCGCCAGCATAGCCGCCAGGATGGAGCAGAGGCCGGCTGCAAACACCAACCCGACAGCAGGCTCACCGCAAGCTGCTTCCAGTGCTGCAGCCCGGCCTGGGCCCGGTGGCCTGGGGGCAGAAAGGCCCCGCAAGCGCCCCCCGCGCCGCAGTGACTCACATACTTGACCTCCTAGAACTCATCGTAGTGCGCCATCAGCGAATACCAGGACTGCATGGCGCCGAGGCCGCTGGGGTGCAGCCCTGGGCCACCTGGGCTACGCCATGCGCGTGACCGCCGGCCTCCTCGTGGGCCTCAGCGTGGCTCCTGGGGCCTCAGCTGCCAGAAGGACAGAGGCAAGCTCATGAGGCGCCGCAGCCCGACGGGGTTCCCGGGCACTGCGAGGAGAGGAATAGGCCTGGGTGCAGAGGCCCCAGCCGCGGGCCTCATTCACTGGGGAAACCAGGGACCAGGAGGGCTCAGCGGGGCCACCACCTCCGCGTGCACAGTGGAGTCTTCTCCCCTGTCCCCCTCTCTGCACACACGTGCGGGTCCCTGGGTTGGGAGGGCCCTGATGAGAAGCGGGAGGCGCTGGGCACGGGGCCTGGCACGTAGTGGGCCTTCACTGAAAGGCCCGTACCTCTTCCCTTCGCCTTTCTGGTCCAGGACCTGCCCTAGCCAAGGCCGGCCGGAATGTGGGGGAAGGAGCGGAGGCTGGAGTGAGGAGGTGCGGTCAGGAGCGCGCCTATGCTGCACTTTCAGTTTTCCACGCTGAACACAGAGGCTCCACAAAGTGGCCAAAGAACCAAACTTTGTACTCGCGGAAGTCCGCGGGATCGACCACTCCAACCCCGCTCGCTGGCTTCCTCTGCTCAGTGGCCCGAGGGCCCACCTGCCCCTTCCCCAGGGGGGAGCGCCAACGCCCCAGGGTCGTGGATACACAGCCCACCCCCTGGGCGGCCCTGATGGAGACCGGCTCCGTCCCTCACCCACCCCCGCTCCCCGTCTGTGACCCCGACCCGAGCCACTCCTGACTTCAATAGGTTCTCCCCAGAATCCAAACTTGGGCGAAGTTTCACCTCCCGCGCGGCGCGAGCAGACGAAGCCGGGAGGCTCTGCGCAGTGGCCGAGATGGTGGTGACTGCTGCAGGGATTCGGCGCCATTTACCTGGCGAGTGCGCACCTGAGCAGGACCTGGCCTAGCGGGCCCGCTACGAACCAGAGCCTGAGCCTGAACAGAGCTGCACGGGCAGTTGCTGTCTCCCAGCGCCCCCTGCCTTTTCTGCTGCCGAGCCGCCAGCCCGCGGGGTCCAGCCCTGTCCCAGGACCAGTAAAGGCAGCGGGTACTCCTGGGCGGGGTCCCTTCGGATCCCGCGTCCCCAAGCTGAGCTGCCCACCAGCCGGCTAGAAAGGTGCTGGAGCTACGCAGCTGGGGGCCACCATGCCCCAGCTCACAGCCCTAGAGCACCACCCGGGGAGGACTCCTCCTAAAGGATAAGGGAACCCTAATGGAGTGCCTGGGCTGCCCGCACAGCGCCGGCGCGGAGCACACCTTCACCAGGGACCTTCCTTGTCCTCCTGGGAACCCCTGTACAGGATCTCCACAGGGCGTCTGGGCTTCTGGTTGGCCTCGCTCTCTTCCCCCAGTTCCTGACCCAGGGAGAGCAACGGAGCACCCTGCCAGAAGGTGGCCTGGGGCTGCGAGTGCGGCCCCCATGATAGCAATGCACAGTTGAACCAGAGCACAGCAATCGCAGCCTATCGGAGATGACGTGGGTTTAGCCTCTGACCACATAGTCCTGGTCACCCTGCACAGACTGCCAATAAAGAGGGGTCCGAGGCCCAGCTCCTTGGCTCCCCTGCAGTGTCTCCAAAAGGGAAGCTGAGGCTATGGGTGAGTGGGTGATGCCAGTGGTCCAGGCTCCAGTTCCACCTTGCACAAAGACCTTCCTAATCTTTCACCACAAAATACTCCTGTCCAACCTCAGACTGGTGCCACTCTTTTCCTTGATCCTTGTAGCCAAGGATAAATATTTCAAAACAATCCTGTGACCTCCTCCATTTTCCTTTTAAAACCTTTGTCTTCCTTCACCTCCCTAAATTCACACGTACTTTCCTATGGCCTGCTTATTCCCATTGCAATACCTATTTCCAAAGAAAGTTCATTTTATTTTAGAGTCTTTCTGTATTTGTTATGCAGTGTCACATAGTGGAGCCAGAAGTGCGACCGAAGTGAATTCAGCTTGGGCGAATCAGAGTCTCCTGGAATCTAACGCAGTGTTGACTGAGCCCTCTGCAGACTGCCCTTTCCAGGAGTTGATTTTCTGTTCTGGTGAATTTCCTCAAATACCCAGACTCCCTCCCTTTGGTCAGTTCCTTTTTACTTTATCCTGGATGTGATTTGGTTATAAGGCTCCCTTAAACAAAGGACCTTTCATCCCTCCTGGGAGTATAAAGTTTGGGTTTCTTTCTTTTTTTCTTTTTGCTTGTTTACTTTTGGCAAGCACTTTCTGGTGTAAAGAGAAGTAGTACCCTTCTGGTTTGAGGACTCTGATTTCTACAGAATTAACGTTCTGTCTGCGAGGCAAGTCTTTTCTGGTGAACTCACTTTTGGTTCTGCATGCCTGACTGAATATTTTGTTTGATGTGCACACCTTGGTTGAAGTTTTGTGAGCACTCTGATTTTGGTTTGGTTTCCCACATCTTTAAATGATTTGGCTCATTTTTTTTTCTTGCTTGTTCCTGACTATCTTCTGATCATCCCACAGCAAAAATAAACATAAATAGTTTAGCACCATAGGAATTCTTAAAACACACATACACATGGTGAAGGTCGGCCCCTCCAGGTGGCTCCTGCCTGTAATCCCTGCACTTTGGGAGGCTGAAGTGAGAGGATGGCTTGAGCTAAGGAGTTGGAGACCAGCCTGGGCAACACGATGAAAACCCCGCCTCTAAAACAAACATGAAAATGAGCTGGGTGTGGTGGTACTCACCTGTCACAGCAATCTGGGCCCACATTCAGGAGAAATGGACTTGGAGAGGAACCAGAGTGCTCAAGGGTATGTGATGTATGCCACAATGGTGGACTGTGACGGTTACTACGGGACTGAATGAAGGGGGAAGAACTCAGAAATGAAAACAAAGGCAAAAGATACTGCTCTAAAGAAGGGGCCAGGGAGCTCTTTGCTTCTAGTGAGCAAGGGCCTTGAGCTTCCACAGCCCTTCGTATTTATTGGGTAGCAAGAGCAGGGAGGAGCAGCTAATGATTGCTCAGCTGCTTGATTGATCACAGGTTTACATTATTGTTATCAGGCTTCAGATGTGCCCAATCACAAGAAACACTGCGCCTGGGGCGTGACTGCTGTCAGCATTCCTTCTGGGCAGCAGAAGCAGTTTGTCAGTTTGTCAACAACCTGTTTCATGAGAACAGTTTGCTCTTTACTCACATAGCCTCCAGTGGTATACTGAGTTGATCATGACCATCATTTTTTTAGCCTCCAACAGTGGGCAAAACAGACTTCTCCCCTTGTGGAGGGCACAGTCCAGTGGAAGAGGAATGTTTTTCATGCTGGCCTTCAAACTGTGGGGAGTTGTTGGAATAGGACAACGGGCTTAGGAAGGCCTTTCCTAGAAAGTGTGGTTTGAGCTGAGAATTAGAGATAACTAGGAGTTAGGCTGATAAGGGAGGGGAGGTGGTGATTGGAGGAGAAATCAGCTGTCTTTATCCGAGATTACCCTGCATTAGGGCAGTAGCTGACCCTTTTCTGGGATCACCCGAGGTGGGATAGTGGGTGGAGGAGACATGTGGACTGTCGAAACTAGTAGATTCTGAATCCTGTCTCTGCCATGAATCCTGTCTCTGCCATGTCCTACTGTTTGGCCTTGGGCAATTTACTTGTCTCTCTGTTGCTTCTGATAGAAAAGGAGGGTGGTGAGAGAGATTCAAGTTGAAGAGAGACAAAGTTAATCATGTTTTAAAGTGTTGGCTTTGGCTGCTGTGGGGAGATTGGATTAGAGTGGGGGTGTTAAGGAAAAGGGAGAGACTTGGATTTCTGGTGAGAATCAAGGTAGCTGAGGCCAGGGTTTGGTGCTGTGGGTGGGGAAGAATAGAAAGTGATCCTTTTTTTTTTTTTTGAGATGGAGTCTCTGTCTGTCACCCAGGCTGGAGTGCAGTAGTGTGAACTTGGCTCACAACAACCTCCACTTCTGGGTTCAAGCAGTTCTGCCTGAGCCTCTTGAGTAGCTGGGATTACAGGCATGAGCCTCTACACCTTGAGGCTCTTGCCACCACGCCCAGCTAATTTTTGTATTTTTAGTAGAGATGGGGTTTCACCATCATGGCCAGGCTGGTCTTGAACTCCTGGCCTCAAGTGATCTGCCCACCTTGGCCTTTCAAAGTGCTGGCATTATAGGCGTAATCAGAAGTGAAAATTAGGCCAGGTGTGGTGGCTCACGCCTGTAATCCCAGCACTTTGGGAGGCTGAGGTGGGCGGATCAAGAGATCAGGAAATCAAGACCATTCTCGCCAACATGGTGAAACTCCATCTCTTCTAAAAATACAAAAATTAGCTGGGCGTGGTGGCAAGAGCCTGTACTCACAGCTACTAGGGAGGCTGAGGCGGGAGAATTGCTTGAACCCAGGAGGCGGAAGTTGCAAGGAGCCGAGACCATGCCACTGCACTCTAGCCTGGCGACAGAGCCAGACTCTGTCTCAAAAAACAAAAAATAAAAAAAGGAAGTGATAATTAATTGGATTTGGTCAGTGAGGGAGTGGTCAAGGGTAACTTTCAGGTTTCTCTCTTCTGTTATTATAAGTAAAAACGAAGAATGGCTGAACTTCATTAATATATTTTCCATTTTTGTGGTCATGCAAAAAATATTTTCCATCTATTCCATTTAAAGACTAATAACAGGCCAGGTGCGGTGGCTCACACCAGTAATCCCAGCACTTTAGGAGGCTGAGGTGAGCAGATCACCTGAGGTCAGGAGTTCAAGACCAGGCTAATCAACATGGTAAAACCCCATTTCTACTAAAAATACAAACATTAGCTGGGCATGGTGGCAGGCACCTGTAGTCCTAGCTACTTGGGAGGCTGAGGCAGGAGAATCATTTGAACCTACCTGCGGAGATTGCAGTGAGCCAAGATTGCACCATCGCACTCCAGCCTGAGTGACAGGGCAAGACTCCATTTCAAAAAAAAAAGGTCGAAGAAAGCCAAGCATCCACCAACAGACAATGGAAAAACCGAATGGGGTCATCCACCCAATGAAATATCATGCAGCCTTGAAAAGGAAGGAGGCCCTGAAGAAGATTCTGTTACAACGTGGATGAACGGTTAGGACATTACACCCCGTGAAATATGAAAGCCACAAAAGGACAAATACTGTCTCCTGTAAAATAAGATTCTTAAAAACAATAACAAAGAGCACAAATACACATGAACACACTTCTCTGAGGTCCCTAGAGGAATCAAATTCATAGAGACAGAAGTGGAATGGAGGTTACCTGGGACTGGAGGAGGAGCAATGGGTTAGGGTTAGAGTTGGGTTTAAGGTTGGGGTTGGGGTTAAGGTTGAGTTGGGGTTTAATAGGGACAGAGCTTCAGCGTTTCAGGATGAGAACGTTCTGGAGATCAGCTGCACAACACTGTGCGTGTACTCAACACTGCCGCCCCGTATACCTGAAAATGGTGAAGGAGATAAATTTCATGTACCATGTTATGTAGCACAATTCAAAAATTGGTTCAAGAAGAAAAGACTCCTCCAGCTCCACCCACCCCAGCCCAACCACAGCAGCCCCTTCTCCACTCAGGCCTGTTCACCTCAAACCCCAGGCTTGGCCCTCAGAACCCAGGGGACCTCACCTGCTGCCCAGCCTCTGCCTGCCCTGCCCCACTCCACACCACGCCCAGGGCCTCCCCTCATGCCGAGCTTTCCCGGGTCCTCCCGTCTGCATCCTGCCTGGCTTCCCACTGGTCATCCTGGGGCTCTCAGGGAAGATGTCACCCTCCATGGACCATTCCTACCTCCTGCTTGTTGCCCCCTTAGTTCCCTCTACCTCCTGCTTTATCTTGCTTAGAAATATTCTTGCCTAAAGGTCAGAGGAGACTCACTAACAGGCAGGCCCTTAATTAATTCATTGAT
Source organism: Mandrillus leucophaeus (assembly GCF_000951045.1). NCBI lineage: Eukaryota > Metazoa > Chordata > Mammalia > Primates > Cercopithecidae > Mandrillus > Mandrillus leucophaeus. The sequence continues at coordinate 795,676 of NW_012102143.1, forward strand.
TCACTCCAAAGTCAGAGCCAGTCAGGAGCCATCCTGAGTATTTTTTTTTTTTTAAGATGGTGTTTCACTTTGTCACCCAAGTTGGAGTGCTGCGGCACCATCTCGGCTCCCTGCAATCTCTGCCTCCCAGGTTCAAATGATTCTCCTGCCTCAGCCTCCCATGTAGGTGGGATTACATGTGTGTACCACCATGCCGGCTAACTTTTTTTCATTTTTATTTTATTTATTTTTTTTGAGAGAGTCTTGCTCTGTCGCCCAGGCTGGAGTACAGTGGCGCAATCTCGGCTCACTGCTACCTCCGCGTCCCAGGTTCATGTCATTCTCCCACCTCAGTCTCTCGAGTATAAGGGATTACAGGAGCCGGCCACCACACTGGGCTAATTTTTGTATTTTTAGTAGAGACAGGGCTTCAACATCATCGCCAGACTGGTCTCAGACTTCTGAAGTCAGGCGATACGCTCGCCTCAGCCTCACAAAATGCTGGGATTACAGGAAATAGCTACTGCACCCAGCAGAGTTTCGTGTTTAAGTTGGAATTTTTGACAAACTGTAGATTCACATGTAGTAGTAAGAAATAATACAAGAAGGCTGGGCGTGGTGGCTCAAGCCTGTAACCCCAGCACTTTGGGAGGCCGAAGTGGGTGGATCGCCTGAGCTCAGGAGTTCAAGATCAGCCTGACAACATGGCAAAATCCCAACTATATAAAAATAATACAAAAAATTAGCCAGGTATTGTGATGTGCACCTGTGGTACTGGCTACTCCTGAGGCTGAGGTGCAACGATGGCTTAAGCCTGGGGGGCAGAGGTTGCAGTGAGATGAGATGGCACACTGCACTCCAACCTGGGTGACTGAGAAAACATCTTAAAAAAAGAAAAAGAAAGAATATAATAATAATAATACTAATAACATAAGAAATACCGGGCTGGGCACGGTGGCTCACACCTGTAATCCCGGCACTTTGGGAGGCCAAGGTGGCTGGATCACGAGGTCAGAAGATCAAGACCATCCTGGCTAACATGGTGAAACCCCGTCTCTACTAAAAATACAAAAAAATTAAAATTAGCCGGGCATGGTGGCAGACGCCAATAGTCCCAGCTACTCGGGAGGCTGAGGCAGGAGAATGGCATGAACCCGGGAGGCGGAGCTTGCAGTGAGCCAAGATAGCGCCACTGCACTCCAGCCTGGCTGCAGAGCAGAACTCCGTCTCAAAAAAAAAAAAAAAATACTAGCTGGGCACAGTGGCTTATGCTTGTAATCTCAGTACTTTGGGAGGTCGAGGCAGGCGGATCACCTGAGGTCAGGAGTTTGAGACCAGCCTGACCAACATGGAGAAACCCCATCTCTACTAAAAATATAAAATTAGCTGGGTGTGGTAGCGCATGCCTGTAATCCCAGCTACTCCATACATTGAGGAAGGAGAATCACTTGAACCTGGGAGGCGGAGGTTGCAGTGAGCCAAGATTGTGCCACTGCACTCCAGCCTGGGCAACAAGAGTGAAACTCTGTCTCACAAAAAAAAAAAAAGGCCTTGTGCACTTTGCTTAGTCTCCCTCAATGGCATAATCTACAGTGATTATTCGGATTTCCCCAGTGTTCGCTGTATTCATGTGCATATGTGTGGGAGTGTGTATACAATTTTATCACCCAAGTAAGTTTGTGTAACAGCACCATAGTTGAGATACTGAAGTGCTCCAACCCCACGGGGTCGCTTTTATAACCAGGCCACCTCTTTCCTCCACCTCTTCCCCTGTCCCTAATCCCTGGCAATCTGCTCTGCATCCTGTATGTCTAAAATTTTGTCATTTCAACTAAGTTACATAAATGCAAACAAACAACGTGTGATCTCTTGGGAAGGGTGTTTTTTCATTCGACATAACTTCTTGGAACTTCATCCAAGCGTGTGCCATAGCTGGCTCCTGCGTAGTGCTGAGCACTATTTCACAGGGTGGAAGCACCACAGTGTGTTTAACCAACCACCTGCTGAAGGAAGTTTGGGAAGCTTTCAGTTTTGGCTTTTATAAATAAAGCTGCGACGAGCATCCGTGGGTAGGTTTTTTAGTGAACACGGTTTCATTCCTCTTGGATAAATGGCCAGGGCTGTATGGCGGTTGCATGTGTAGTTTTTGGAGAAACTGCCAGCTTGTTTCGCAGATTGGCTGTACCATTACGTGTCCACCAGCAAGCCGAGGGACTGAATTTTTCAGCATACTTGCCAGCATCTGGTGTTGTCATATGTTTTATTTTAGCCGTTCTGATAACTGTGTAGTGGGAAGTTTCTTTCAACGCTCTTCTTATGAGGCCCTTAAGCGATCCTCAGCTACAGTTTGCCCTGGTTTCCTAACTCAGGCCTGTAATCCTAGCACTTTGGGAGGTTGAGGCAGGAGGATCCCTTGAGGCCAGGCTGGGCAACATGGAGAGACCCTGTCTTTACAAAAAATTAAAAAACTACTCAGGTGTGGTGGTGCCTGGGACGCCTTTCGTCCCAGCTACTCCAGAGGGTGACGCGGGAGAATCACCTGAGCCCAGGAGTTCGACACTGCAGTGAGCCATGTTTGAGCCACTGTATTGCAGCCCAGGTGACATAGGGATACCCTGTCTCACAAAAGAAGAAAAAAAAGAAGAAGAAATATCAATAAACGTGTGTGAAAAAGTGTCCACCAATGTAGAAGAGACCACACTGGATGGGGTGGTATCCCAGATCCCACGTTGGCACAGATTTAAAAGTGCACCCCTAGGGAGCTGGAGGGAACTGGAGGAACCAATAGGAGCATTGTTCTGAATGTTCAGCTGTGCACATCCCACGAGACAGCAATTCTGTCCTGGGTAAGTGTCCTGGAGAAACTTGGCACACGTTTCAGGAGGAAAGCACCAACATGTACAGAGTGGCATCGTCTAAATAGTCAGACATTGAAACAGCCCCAAATGTTGATTGACAACAGAAAAGATAAAAGGTCAGTAGTTTCACAATTAGAATAGTATACAGCAATGGATATAATCAGGCTTTTGTAACAGGCAACAGATTAAATGAATCTCACAGACATAAAGCTGGACAAAAGATGCAAATCACAAAAGAATACATAGGGTGGAACATATCTTTTATGTATATAAAGTTTAACTGGGAAAAACTAAACTATATGAGGGATAAAACTATGAAGAGGAAATGAGTATCAAAAAATTCAGGGAGACCAGGTGCAGTGACTCATACTTGTAATCTCAGCACTTTGGGAGGCCAAGGTAAGAAAGAAGATTGCTTGAGCCCAGGGGTTTGAAACCAGTCTGATCAACACAGGGAGATTCTATCTCTAGAAAAAATTTAAACGTTAGCTTTGTGTGGTGGCACATGCCTGTACTCCCAGCTACTTTCAAGGCTGAGTTGGGAGGCTCACTTGAGCCAGAGTGTGAGGCTGCAGTGAATTACAATCCTGCCACTGCACTCCAGCCTGGGTGGGAGAACAAGACTCTGTCTCTAAACAAACAAACAAAACAAAAACCAACCAACAAACAAACCCAACAATTCAGTTTCCTTTGGTGACAAAGGAAGAGATAGGGTTATGAACGGGGAAGGTATGGGGTGGGCTGGGGAGATCCTGGTCATAGTCCATTTCTTCCTTTTTTTTAGATGGAGTTTCGCTCTCACCCAGGCTAGAGTGCAGTGGCGCAATCTTGGCTCACTTCAACCTCCACCTCCCGGGTTCAAGCAATTCTCCTGCCTCAGACTCCCGAGTAGCTGGGACTATAGGCACATGCCACCATGCCCAGCTAATTTTTTGTATTTTTGGTAGAGACAGGGTACTGTGTTGCCCAGGCTGGTCTCGAACTCCTGAGCTCAGGCAATCTACCCACCTCGGCCTCCCAAAGTGCTGGGATTACAGGCGTGAGCCACCACACTCACTGTCACAGTCCATTTCTTGATCCGGGTGGTGGTTTCTTCAGTGTTCAATTCTGTAATTATTCTTTAGGTCACAGCTTTCTGTTTTAAGCACTATGCTTAAATGTTTGATACATCTCAAAAAGAAGGAAAGAAGAAGGAACATGCTCGCAGTTTCATTTAGATTAGATGTGTCTGTTCTAGCTACATTTCCCATTTTCATCTCAACCAGCATTTTCTAAAATGTGTCATATACATATTGCCAATCTGTGCCACTCCCGATGATGTTAGGTGCTGTGGGGGATGTTTTAGCTGCTATCTAGGCATGACATTAAATAGCATTGGACTTCACAATAGCATTGGACTTCACAATGAGAAAGTTATTAGTTTTTTAATCTTAATCTTTTCCATCCTTTCTGATAATGTCAAAGAGAGAATCTCAGTTGGTTCTATGATGTCTTCACTACCACCCTAACTTTGCCATCTCCCTTTTAACAAAATAAAGCATGCTTTAGACTCAAAGCATCTAAGGAAATTGTAATAATATTGCTTTTTAGTCAGTTTGCTGGCAGGAGATGGCAGTCTTCTATTTTTAGTAGCTACAAGTTTCTAATAAACTTAAGGAAAAACTGAGCTTACATAAAGAAAAATATTCATTGCCAGGCATGGTGGCTCACACCTGTAATATCAGCCCTTTGGGAGGCTGAGGCTAGAGGATTGCTTGAGGTAGGCAGTTTGAGACCAACCTGGCCAACATGTTGAAACCGCGTCTCTACTAAAAATACAGAAATTAGCCAGGCGTGGTGGCACGTGCCTGTGATCTCAGCTCCTTGGGAGGTTGAGACAGAAGAATTGCTTGAACCTGGGAGGCAGAGGGTGCAGTGACCTGAGATCATTCCACTGCACTCCAACCTGGGCAACAGAGCAATATTCCATTAAAAAAGACATATCTTGGCCAGTGTGGTGGCTCACGCCTGTAATCCCTATAATCAGTATTTTACAGATGGGAACCATTTATAATTTTATGTATATCAGTACAACCCCAATATATTTGGTACTTCTATAAAATTTTAAGAAGCCAAAAACACACTTACATTTACGTTTGGCAATTTATGTTTTTGTGTTTTACCTTATTTGGAAATGCCCCATATATTTAATGAGTATCTGTCACTTAATGTAATATAACATGACTTTAAGATTTCAAATTCTGACCGGGCAGTGGCTCACTCCTGTAATCCCAGCACTTTGGAAGGCCAAGAGGGGAGGATTGCTCAAGACCAGGAGCTGGAGACCAGCCTGGCCAACATGGTGAAATCCTGTCTCTACTAAAAATACAAAATTTAGCTCAGCATGGTGGCACATGCCTGTAATCCCAACTACTCGAGAAGCTGAGGCACAAGAATCACTTGAACCTGAGAGGCAGAGGTTGCAGTGAGTCAAGATGGTGCTATTATACTCCAGCCTAAGCAACAGTGTGAGAATCTGCCTAAAAAAACACAAAAGCAAAACACACACAGCAATAACAACAAATTCTATGAAAAGCTTATTTATAGACATGTATGCCATGTACATTTACCTAACTTATATTTTTAAGAACTATATCCCCATTAGTTTTGAATACTGCGATATTACACAAAGCTAATCCTCATTTTAGGTTATTCTCCTGTTTACGATTTTTGTAGCCTGTGACTCTCAGATGTTCACCTAAGAACCTTAAAGTTAAATAACTAGGTATTTTGCCAGTAACTTGTAAGACAAGAGTTGTTTTCATTAAAGCAGAAATGCTAAATTAGTTTTATTGATCAAAGAACTCCACAAGCAAAGATCACTCTGTTTTTAGGTTGGGTTTAAAGTTTTATGACCTGGAAGCATCTAGCAGAGACATGTATAATCCTACCTGACCCGCAAACCCAGGGGAAAATGTACGCTGCAAATGCTAAAGATGGATGTGCTCACGCCTGTAATCCCAGCACTCTGGGAGGCTGAGGTGGGTGGATCACTTGAGGCCAGGAGTTCGAGATCAGCCTGGCCTACATGGCAAGATCCATTCTCTATTACAAATACACAACAATTAGCCAGGGGTGGTGAGGCGTGCCTGTAGTACCATTTATTCAGGAGGCTGAGGCATGAAAATTACTTGAATCTGGGAGGTGGAGGTTGCAGTGAGCCAAGATTGCACCCCTTCACTCCAGCCTGGGTGACAGAGCAAGACTCTGTCCTAAAAAAAAAAAAAAGAAGGCCGGGCACGGTGGCTCACGCTTGTAATCCCAGCACTTCGGGAGGCCGAGGCGGGCGGATCACAGGAGATCGAGACCATCATGGCTAACATGGTGAAACCCCGTCTCTACTAAAAATACAAAAAAATTAGCCGGGCGCGGTGGCGGGCGCCTGTAGTCCCAGCTACTCGGGAGGCTGAGGCAGGAGAATGACATGATCCCGGGAGGCAGAGCTTGCAGTGAGCTGAGATAGTGCCACTGCACTCCAGCCAGGGGGACAGAGCAAGACTCCGTCTCAAAAAACAAAAAAGAAAAGAAAAAAAGAAACAAAAGAACATACTAAATATATTTGTATTTTTATCAACAAATTTAAAATCAGCTTATTTATCAAAGATGTAGTTAAATCACGTGAACTAAAAGGTATCTGGGTTCATTACTATATTTGTATATGTGTATACATGTATTTACATATGTATACATGTATTTATATGTGTCTACACATGTGTACATATACATACATAGATGTGTGCGTGTATATATGTATATTTGTGTGTATGTATATATATCTATATTTGAGAAAGGGCCTCACTCCATCACACAGGCTGGAGTGCAGTGGTGCAATCACAGCTCACTACAGCCTCTACTTCTGGAGTTAAAGTGATTCTCCCACCTCAGCCTCCCAGGTAGCTGGGACTACAGGCACATGCCACCAAGGCCCGGCTAAGTTTTGTTGTTGTTGTTTTTTTGTAGAGATGCAGTTTTGCCACGTGGCTTAGGCTGGTCTTGAATTCCTGAGCTCAAGCAATCCACACACCTCGGCCTCGCAAAGTGATGGGACTAAAGATGTCTGACACCACACTCAGCCTATATACATATTTTTTTAGAGATGGGGACTTACTGTGTTGCTCAGACTGGCCTCAAATTCCTGGTCTCAAGTAATCCTCATGCCTCATCCCTCTGAGTAGCTGGGAATACAGGCATGCTTCACATGCCCTGCTCACTGTATATTTTAACAAGTTTAATTTATCTTTTTTTTTTTTTTTTTGAGACATAGTCTCGCTCTGTCACCCAGGCTGGAGTGATCTCAGCTCACAGCTGCCTCTGCACCCACGGGTTCAAGCGATTCTCCTGCCTCAGCCTCCTGAGTAGCTAGGATTACAGGCACATGCCACCAGTCCCTGCTACTTTTTTTTATTTTTAGTAAAAATAGGCTTTTGTCATGTGGCCTAGGCTGGTCTTGACCTCCTGACCTCAGCTGATCCACCTGCATTGGCCTCTCAGGTGCTGGGATGACAGGCATGAGCTACCGTGTCCAGCCACCCTGAATGGAATTCCTTAAGGGATTTCTGGCTGACTATGCCAGATTTCAACTTAGAGACACAACATACAACATGTAAAAACATACATACATAGACAGAAACATAAATAAGACCTTATAGCTTTCATTTTAGAATTTTAGTCATGAGACAGCAAAACACTGTAATACGGACTCACAGATGTATAAAACACAGTTGGATCCAAATGAGATTTCTGAGAAAATGGGAGAGTCCCAAAGCTAAACTTTAAGATTGTTCAGGGCCAGGCACCGTGGCTCACACCTGTAATCCCAGCACTTTGGGAGGCCAAGGTGGGCGTATAACCTGAGTTCAGAAGTTCAAGACCAGCCTGGCCATGATGTTGAAACTCAGTCTCTACTAAATATTCAAAAATTAGTCAGGTGTGATGGCAGGCATCTGTAATCTCAGCTACTCTGGAGGCAGAAGAATCACTTGAACCCAGGAGGCAGAAGTTGCAGTGAGGTGAGATAGTTCCATGGCATTCCAGCCTGGACAATAGTGAAACTCAGTCTCAAAAAATTGTCATTAGTCCGATCAGCGATCATATGAGGGCAGTGAACCAAAATTTTGGGTAAAACAGTTTCGTTTTATTTTCTTTCTTTTTTTTTTTTTTTGAGAAGGAGATTTGATCTTGTTGACCAGGCTGGAGTGCAATGGCTCGATCTCAGCACACTGCAACCTCCACCTCCAGATTCAAGGGGTTCTCCTGCCTCAGCCTCCCAAATAGCTGGGGTTACAGGCCTGTGCCACCAAGACCGGTTAATTTGTATTTTCAGTAGAGACGGGTTTCCCTATATTGGTCAGGTTGGTCTCGAACTCCTGACCTCAGGTGATCCGACTGCCTCAGCCTCCCAAAGTGCTGGGATTACAGGCATGAGCCACCACCCTCGGCCCATTTTATATTTTCAGTCTTTTCTCGATGCACCTAAAATAGACAGCTCTATTCAGCCCCAACAATGTTAGCACACTGGACTTCAAGAAAGAGGGAGTGAGAATTAGGAAGAAAGAGAGGAAGAACTCAGGACAAGTGATTTCAGTACTTTGTGACTCATTCTATGTGGCTGAAAAGTTTCCATGGTCCTACCCAATCCCCTTACCACGCATCTCAAAGTTTCTACTCTTATGTGGCCACCTAAGCTTTACAAAATCAACTCCGCTGCCTTCTACAACATTCCAGGTACGCTCCAGGCTTCTTCTTTCCTGCGCTGATTTAGACTGGGAATGAGCCAATGAGTGGGGGGTAAGGATGATTTGTATCCAGAATCCTTTTTTTATAAAAGCCCTTTCGGAGTAGCTGTTCCATCTGTGGTTGCATTTCCGCCATTCCCTCATGGCATTGTTTTTATTTAAAAAGGCATTTGCTGTTGGCAATATATCTTGTCTGCTACATCTACCTTTTAGTGGGACATGAGAAAAAATGAAAGAAGTGGTTTGTGTATTACCCTATTGGAACAGCACCTGGCAAATACCTTCAGCTGAGCCATGTTGGGAACATGTGTGCTTTCAGCCCACTGTGAAGCAAACCTCCCCCGCTGGGTAAATTTGCTGTAACACAAATTTCTTCCAATCTTGGGCAGTGTTTTCTCTACACCTCCCAAAGGTGTTTGCTGACAAAGAAATGCCTTTCGGTTTGTCGACAGATCATTTACTGTTCACTGTTTCTGTCACTTTTCCTGCAGCAGAAAGAATAAGTGTCTGCTGAGTGGTAGGTGCTTTTTTGTCTCATGCTATCATGCAAGAAACTTTAGACCAGCTTTCCAAACATGTATCGTTGCTTAGGAAAATAGCAAAAAATACTGGGTTGAACTGCATATAACTTTAAACATTGATGAGGTCTGGTGCGGTGGATTAGCCTGTAATTTCAGCACTTCGGAAGGTGGAGGCAGGCAGATCACTTGAGGTCAGGAGTTCGAGATCAGCCTGGCCAACATGGAGAAACCCAGTCTCTATTAAAAATACAAAAATTAGCCAAGCGTGGTGGCGGGTGCCTGTAATCTCAGGCACTTGGGAGGCTGAGGCAGGAGAATCCCTTGAACCTGGGAGGCAGAGATTGCAGCGAGCCGAGAACCCACCTCTGCACTCCAGCCTGGGCAACAGAGCAAGACTCCATCTAAAAAAAAAAAAAAAAAAAAACACAAAATAGATGGAAACAAATTGTGTGACTTTTTCTTCAGCTTTGCAAGCTTAGTTTTAGAGGCCTTGACAACCATGAGGATTTCACAGTACTGATCAATATATTCTTCAAGCACAAGGCACCCGAGGCAAGCTTCAGCAGTAACCACAGAATGGGGGGACTCAGAGAGTTTTGTTTGCTGACTTTTTATATCAGGGGCTAACGTCTGGTCACGTCTGTACCCCAGGTGACCTGAGCTTTGCCAGGAGTGGTAAGGAATTCTCAGCTCGCCCTTCTGCTGTGGGTCACCCGCTCTGGATTCTTGGTGTTAGTTGCAGATTATTTGCAGGAATCTTCCGGGAGCCTCTTGGTCATTTTGGAGGTTGAGTTTGGTGAAAACTAAATCATACAATTGTAAAGCAAAAATAAACTTCTAAGGCCCTCCAGCCATCTGAAAGGCCTTCCTCCTTGGCCAGGGCACTCTAAAATTTAACCTCAAAGACTGGTTCAGGCCCTGAGGAGAAGTGGGGTTCCAACATGCCTCATCATCCCCTCCAGCATTACAGCAGCACAGACCTTAAGTGTGATGAGAAACATTGACAGTCTATTCTCTCTGAGGCCTGCTACCTAGAGGCTTCATCTGCATGAGAAAACTTCGCTCAACACAACATCTTACCGTAACCCCGATATTCCTTTCCATTGATAATAACTCTTTCAACCAGTTGCCAATCAGAAAAAGTTTAAATCTACCTATAACCCGGAAGCCATTCTGGACCAAACCAATGTATCTCTCAAATGTATTTGATTGATGTCTCATGTCTCTAAAATGTGTAAAACCAAGCTCGCCCCAACCACCTTGGCTATATGTTCTCAGGATGTCCTGAGAGCTGTGTCAGGGGTTATGGTCCCTCATATTTGGCTCAGAATACATCTCTTCAAATATTTTAGAGTTTGTCTCTTTTCATCGACATAATCCATCAATCCACTTAGGCAGCTGCATTGAACTCTAATGCTCCCCAGTCCACTGAAAGATGTATGTGGGAGGGGGTACTGTGTCAACCCCTGGCCTGGGGCACCCCATTTTCTTCCCCCAGGACACCCAAGAACCACCTAGGGTGGGTGCCTGCATGAAGGGTGAAGGAACCAGCATGGAACTCACTATTAAACAGGAGAGGTACACATTCCTGTCTTGGGGCGCCCCCTGCCCAGGGCTATGGCAAGGCATGTGGTGAGCCCAGCACACAGTAGGGACTCAGGAGGGCCTAAAGTCCTTTTAACCAAACCCCAAGGTTGAGGTTGGTCCCAAACTACTTGGACCAAGGCAGGCCACTCAGGCTGCGCAACTCCCTGTGAACAGGGGCGTCTCACTCCCTGCAGAGCACAGACCCCAGAGGGCACCACAGGTTCAGTCCCCACAAGACCTGGAGCCTCCTTAAGGCCCTGCCCCTGCACAGATCCAGTGATTGGCACAGGAAGCCTCGTGAGCAGGAGAGAGGCGCACGCTTCCTGTAGCCTCTTGGGAGGACTCAAGGAGGTTCCCTGCTGGGCCCCTCTCCTGGCCTGGGTGCTGACGATGCATGTGATGGTGCCCTAGGCCCTCCTGGGTCCAGAACAGGTATCCCTACCTGGTTAGCATCTGCATGACTATACTCCAGCCTGGGCAACAGTGAAAAACTCCATCTAAAAAAAAAATAGATGGAAACAAATTGTGTAACTTTTTCTTTGGCTCTGAAAGGGGCTTCACCCCTAGAGGAAGCCCCCCTAAATCCCAGCCTCCCAAAGGGGCCTTCAGATGCCTAGTGTGGGATTTACTATGTGGGACTTTCAATTGCACCCTCTGACCTAAGGTGGGCCCCAGGCCTACTGACTCCATCCAACCAGAGCTTCCTGCTTCGCTACCAGGGCACACGCCAGACCCCCAACACCAAGAAGCAGCTGAAGTTCCTCTTGATAGAAACTTGCCATCCGGGATGCCACTGGGCATGCATTGGCCAGGGTATGTTATGACTTGACTGCTGAAGCCAGGTTTGGAGCCTGGGCTGCAGTGTCATGGCAGTACAGGGAGGGTGCAGTCAGTGGGAAACCCACCACATTCAGACCCAAGCGGTGTAGAGGCACACTCCATTCCCATCTGGTTCTTGTTGGGTAGATGGAAGGCAAAGAGAACCTGTGGAGGGAGCATCTCTGTAGGAAGGTGGGGTGAGCTGGGAGGCACACACCTCCTCCACCACTACCCTCACATCCTAGCCTCCTCATCCTTGAAGGCTGTCCTGGTGGCCCAGCCACAACCATTTCCTGACAGTGCATCTTCTGTGCCATCCCTGGGCTGGGCCACCAACCTGTCCGCCCACACCCAGTGAGCCTCCTTTGACCCTAAGGTCTGGGTCAGGCACCCCCGTGGACTTGTCCACTTCCTGCCCAGTCTTCTTGACTAAGCACTGGATGCTGAAGCGGATGCTGTTCAAGTTGTTCTGGTAGTAGGTCTTGCTGTGGACTTCAAACTGCGGGAGCACGGGCAACAGCCGCACACCAGGAGGGGGCTGCCAGTAGACAGTGCCACAACCTGGCCATGCAGGCCACCTGCCCTCCCAGGTGCCATTAGCAGAGGGGCTGTGGTCAGGTTGGACAGGCAGGGGCACAGTACCACCTCATAGTCCTTGTCCAGGGACCCAGTTTGAGCAGGAAGTCCAGGTAGCCGCCATCATCACCATGTACTGAAGCTGCGGGCTGGAGGTCAGGTGAGTGAGGGTGAGGCCCTCACTGGTTGCCAGAGGGCTGAGAAATTGCGGCTGGGCTAAACACCAAAGTTACCCCAGGGAAATTACTTACGCCTTCCTCCCTACCTCTGCCGCTGTGCGCTTCCCTCCTCTCCCCTCCCCTGCTTTCCCTTCCTCTCCTCTGGCGCTCAGGGACCCCTGGGCAAGGCCACTGCGCCCTGGGTCCGCGGCGGGTGACGGGGTGCTCAGGGGGCGCACTCACACGGATGACGTAGCGCGGAGAGTTCTGTTATCCAGCTTGACCGTGAGCGAGAAGAGCGCGACGGCGCTGTACACGCCCTGCACTTCTTTTTTTTTTTTTTTTTTTTTTTTTGAGACGGAGTCTCTCTCTATCGCCCAGGCTGGAGTGCAGTGCCGCGGTCTCGGCTCACTTCAAGGTCCGCCCTCCAGGTTCACGTCATTCTTCTGCCTCAGCCTCCCGAGTAGCTGGGACTACAGGCGCCTGCTACCATACCCGGCTAATTTTTTGTATTTTTAGTACAGACGGAGTTTCACCGTGGCCGGGTACGGTGGCTCACGCCTGTAATCCCAGCACTTTGGGAGGCCGAGGCGGGGAGATCACGAGGTCAGGATATTGAGACCATCATGGCTAACACAGTAAAACGCCCTGCACTTTTTACAGCAGCCGGTTGAGGTCCCATCGCGCCGCGACTCCCAGATGCTCCGCCGCGCCGCCCAGGTCCCAGCCCCCGCAGTCCTCAATGACCTCCAGCGTGGGGCGCGGGCCCAGTCGCTCGATCCCGCGCATCTCAAAGCACGAGCAGAAGGCAGCGCTCACCTAGTGCTGGGCAGCGCCGGCAGGCGCCGCAGGCGCTCCTGATTTTGCTGGCCGATGGCCGCGATGGTGCCATGGATGAGGTTGTCGTCGGGGATGGCGTGGCGCCACAGCCAGCAGCCGCCAGCTAAAGAGTAGAAGTCCTGGCATGGGTCGATGCTGGCGTCCAGGTTGGCGGCCAAGAAGTAAGCGGCGCGCGCGGGACAGGCGCCTTCGGGACAGCCCCCCCCCCCCGCCGCGACCGTCCCAGGTACTTGAGCGCCAGCACAGCCGCCAGGATGGCGCAGAGGCCGGCGGCGAACACCAACCAGACAGCAGGCTCACCTCGCGCCACCTCCAGCGCTTCAGCCTGGGCCCTGTGGCGCTACGCCCGAGGAAAGCCTGAGCGCAGGGAGGCCCCGCGTGCGCCCCCACGCGCCGCAACGGCTCACTTACTTGACCTCATCGTAGTGCGCCATCAGCGAATACGGTGGCTCTATGGCGCCCAGGCCGCCGCGGTGCAGTCCTGGGCCACCTGGGCTACGGGATGCGCGTGGCCGCTGGCCTCGTCGTGGGCCTCCGCGTGGCCCCCGGAGCCGCAGCTGCGGGAAGGGTAGAGGCGGGTTCAGGAGGCGCAGCAGACCGACGGGGCTCCCGGGCACCACGAGGTGCAGAGGCCCTACCTGCGGACCTCATTCACTGCGGAAACCAGGGACCAGGAGGGCTCGGCGGGGCCACCACCCCCACGTGCAGTGAATTCTTCTCCCCTGTCCCCTCCCTACACACACCTGCGAGCCGCAGGGTTGGGAGGGCCCTGATGGGAAGCAGGAGGCGCCGGGCACGAGGCCTGGCATGTAGTGAGCCTTCATTAAAAGGCCGTCGCTCTTGCCTTCGCCTTTCTTGTCCACGACCTGCCCCAGCCAAGGCCGGGTAGGGTGATGGGGAAGGAGCGGAGGCTGGAGTGAGGAGGTGCGGTCGGGGTGCCTCTCTGCGGCACTTTCAACTCTCCCAGCTGGGTCCAGACAGACGCTCCACAAAGCAGCCAAGGAAACAAACTCTGTCCTAGCGGAAGTCCGCGGGATCGACCGCTCCAACCCCGCTCGCTGGCTCCTGTTAGGTGGCCCGACGGCCCACCCGCCCCTTCCCCAGAGGGGAGCGCCAACGCCCCACGGTTGCGGATCCTCAACGCACCTCCTGGAGGGCCCTGATGGAGAACCCGAGACCGGCTCCGTCCGTCCCCTACTCGCACTTCCCGTGTGGGTCCCCGACCTGAGCCACTCCTGACTTCAATAGGTTCTCCCCAGAACCCAAACTTGGGTGAAGTTTTACCTCCCACGGGGCATGAGCTCTTCGGATGCGCCCCACTCCTGGAGCCGCGCGGTGCAGTTCCCGGAGCCCGAGAGCCGCAGACACAACCGCAGCCAGAGCTGCAGCCCAGAGTACTTAGACGAAGCTGGGAGGCTCCGCGCAGCGGCGGCGATGGTGGCGAAGGCTGCCTGGATTCGGCGCCATTTACCGGGCAGGTGCGCACCTGAGCAGGACCCGGCCCAGCGGGCCCCCTTGGAGCCAGAGCGTGAGCCTGAACAGAGCTGCGTGGGCAGCCGCTGTCTCCCAG
>NW_012102143.1:810452-814959 GCF_000951045.1 Mandrillus leucophaeus
GGTCCCTTCGGATCCCGCGTCCCCACACCGAGCTGCCCACCAGCCGGCTAGAAAGGGGCTGGAGCTACGCAGTTCGCGGCCGTCCTGCCCCAGCTCACAGCCCTGGACCAACGGGCTGGAGCCCGGAGAGGACCCCTCCTAAAGGATAAGGGGGCGCTGATGGAGTGCCTGGGCTGCCCGCACAGCGCCTGCGCACCTTCACCAGGGAGCTTCCTCGTCCTCCTGGGAACCTCTGTCCAGATCAGCTCTCCCCGGGGCGTCTGGGCTTCCGGTTGGCCTCGCTCTCTTCCAACAGCTCCTGACCGAGGGAGAGCAACGGAGCACCCTGCCAGAAGGCGGCCTGGGGCCACGAGTGCGGCCCCCATGGTACCAATGCACAGTTGATCCAGAGCACAGCAATCGCAGCCTATCAGAGGTGACATGGGTTTAGCCTCTGACGGTCACCCTGCACAGACTGCCAGTAAAGAGGGGTCCGAGGCTCAGCTCCTTGGCTCCCCTGCAGTGTCTCCAAAAGGGAAGCTGAGGCTGTGGGTGAGTGGGTGATGCCAGTGGTCCAGGCTTCAGTTCCACCTTGTGCAAAGGCCTTCCTAACCTTTCACCAAAAAATACTTCTGCAAGGACATCTGCCCAGCAACTGCCTGTCCAACCTCAGACTGGTGCCACTCATGTCCTTGATCCTTGTAGCCAAGGATAAGTATCTCAAAACAATCCTGTGATCCTCCTCCATTTTCCTTTTAAAACCTTTGTCTTCCTTCACCTCCCTAAATTCACACGTACTTTCCTATGGCCTGCTTATTCCCGTTGCAATACCTATTTCCAAAGAAAGTTCATTTTATTTTAGGGTCTTTCTGTATTTGTTATGCAGTGTCACATAGTGGAGCCAGAAGTGCGACCGAAGTGAATTCAGCTTGGGCGAATCAGAGTCTCCTGGAATCTAACGCAGTGTTGACTGAGCCCTCTGCAGACTGCCCTTTCCAGGAGTTGATTTTCTGTTCTGGTGAATCTCCTCAAGTACCCAGACTCCCTCCCTTTGGTCAGTTCCTTTTTACTTTATTCTGGATGTGATTTGGTTATAATCTTAAACAAAATACCTTGCATCCCTCCTGAGAGTATAAAGATTGGGTTCCTTTTTCTCTCTCTCTCTCTCTCTCTCTCTCTCTCTCCCCCCCCTCCCTCCCTCCCTCCTCCCTTCCTTCTTTCTTTTTCTTCTTCTGCTTCTTTACTTTTGGCAAGCACTTTCTGATGTAAAGAGAAGTGCCCTTCTGGTTTGAGGACTCTGATTTCTACAGAATTAACGTTCTGTCTGCGAGGCAAGTCTTTCCTGGTGAATTCACTTTTGGTTCTGCATGCCTGGCTGAATATTATGTTTGATGTGCACACCTTGATTGAAATTTTGTGAGCGTTCTGATTTTGGTGTGGTTTCCCATGTCTTTAAGTGATTTGGCTCTTTTTTTTTTTCTTGCTTGTTCCTGAACATCTTCTGATCATCCCACAGCAAAAATAAACATAAATAGTTTAGCACCATAGTAAATGTAAAAACACACATAACACACGGTGAAGGTCGGCCCCTCGAGGTGGCTCCTGCCTGTAATCCCTGTACTTTGGGAGACTGAGGTGAGAGGATGGCTTGAGCTAAGGAGTTGGAGACCAGCCTGGGCAACACGATGAAACCCCGCCTCTACAAATAATACAAAAATTAGCTGGGTGTGGCAGCACCCACCTGTAGTCCCAGCTATCAGGAGGCTGATGTGGGAGGATTGCTTGAGCTCAGGAGGTTGAGGCTCCAACTCCTGGCCTCAAATGATCCACCCACCTCGGCCTCCCAGAGTGCTGAGATTACAGCCGTGAGCACCTTTAGCATTTGCAGTGTACATTTTCCCCTGGGTTTGCAGGTGAGGTAGGATTATACGTGTCTCTGCTAGATGCTTCCAGGTCATAAAACTTTAAACCCAACCTAAAAACAGAGTGATCTTTGTTTGTGGAGTTCTTTGATAAATAAAACTAATTTAGTATTGCTGCTTTAATGAAAACAGCTATCTTACAAGTTACTGGCAAAATACCTATTTATTTAACTTTAAGGTTCTTAGGTGAACATCTGAGAGTCACAGGCTACAAAAATCGTAAACAGGAAAATAACCTAAAATGAGAACTAGCTTTGTGTAATATCTCAGTATTCAGAACTAATGGGGATATAGTTGTTAAAAATATAAATTAGGTTAATGTAAATGGCATAAATGTCTATAAATAAGCTTTTCATAGAATTTGAGATTTTTTTGTTTGGTTGGTTGGTTGTTTTTTGGCAGATTCTCTCACTGTGGCCCAAGTTGGAGTGCAGTAGTGAGATCTCGGCTCACCGCAACCTCAGCCTCTGGGTTCAAGGAATTCTCCTGACTCAGCCTCCCAAGTAGCTGGGAGGTATGTGCCACCATGCACAGCTAATTTTTGCATTTTTAGTTGAGACAGGGTTTCACCATGTTGGCCAGGCTGGTCTCAAACTCCTGGTCTCAAGCAATCCTCCCCTCTTGGCCATCTAAAGTGCTGGGATTACAGGTGTGAGCCACCGCGCCCAGTCAGAATTTGAAATCTGTTTTTTTTTGAGATGGAGTTTCGCTCTTGTTGCCCAGGCTAGAGTGCAATGGCATGATCTTGGCTCACCGGAACCTCGTTCTCCTGGGGTCAAGGGATTCTCCTGCCTCAGCCTACTGAGTTGGGACTACAGGCATGCACCACCACGCCCAGCTAATTTTTGTATTTTTAGTAGAGATGGGGTTTCTCCATGTTGGTCAGGCTGATCTTGAACTCCCGACCTCAGTTGATCTTCACGCCTCGGCCTCCCAAAGTGTTAGAATTACAGGCAAGAGTCACTGCGTCCAGCCAGATTTTGAACTCTTAAAGTCATGTTATGTTACATTAAGTGACAGATACTCATTAAATATAGGGATCATTTCCAAATAAGATAAAACACAAAAACGTAAATTGCCAAACATAAATATAAGTATGTTTGTGGCTTCTTAAAATTTTATAGAACTACCAAATATATTGCGGTTGTACTGATACACATAAAACAGTGATGTTTCTAAAATTATAAATGGTTCTCATCTGTAAAACAGTGATATGTGATGGTCAGCTGGCCACTATGATGAAACCCTGTCTCTACCAAAAATACAAAAATTAGCTGGGTGTTGTGGTGGGTGCCCATAATCCCAGCTACTGCAGAGGCTGAGGCAGGAGAATAACTAGGAGGTGGAGGTTGCAGTGAGCTGAGAGTGCGCCATTGCACTCCAGCCTGGGTGACAAGAGTGAAACTCCGACTCAAAAAAAAATAAAAGAAAAAAATGTTTTTTTCTTTTGCTTCCTAGTTTTTCACTAGAAATTAAGGTTGCTAAGAGTTAAAATTTCTAATTAATCTATACAATTCGGTGGACCAAGCGTACCAAAAAAAAAGATGCATTTTTGATCAGAAAAAGTATTTAAAATGTGTAAAAACATGTTTTGCTTTATTTGGTATTGTTGTCTATTTAAAACTTATTTGAACTTTTTATAAATTAAGAAAAATAGAGAGAGGATTCTGCTATGCTGCCCAGCCTGGTCTCAAATTCCTAGGTTCCAGTGATCCTTGTACCACAGCCTCCCAAGGCGTTGAGATTGCAGGTGTGGGCCACTGCGCCTGGCCAAAATGTGTTCTTTATGGAAATAAAGGAATAATTTTGTCAATTTTGAAGATTATATAATGTTGTCTCAAAATATGGATTTATGAACAAAATAAACACAAGATTGAAAGGAACCAGTAAGTAGGACAGAGATGTGAAGAATGTTACAGGTATGAAGATACAGTTTTGGTAAAAACAATTAAAAAAAAAAAAAGAATTCGGAATGACAAAGGATCTTGTATGGTAAATTTTCTGTCCTAAATAAAATGACTTATTACTTAAGAAAGGAGAAGTTTAGGTCAAAGCAGAGGTCTAAGCATGTCATGGAATTGCTAAGTCATGAAAGGTTTGTGAAGGATGAATTTGTGAAAGAAATTTTTGTACGTGATCAAGTTGGCTAAAATTAGAAGGAAATTATTTATGAGTCTTTCTAAGGATTGAGCTTTCATGTTAAAACTACACTGAGGATGGGCATGGTGGCTCATGCCTGTAATCCCAGGAGTTTGAGAGGCCAAGGCGAGTGGATCACTTGAGGTCAGGAGTTGGAGACCAGCCTGACCAACATGCTGAAACCCCATCTCTACTAAAAATACAAAAATTAGCCAGGCATGATGGCACATGCCTGAAATCCCAGCTGCTCCGGAGGCTGAGGCAGGAGAATCACTTGAATTTGAATCTGGGAGGCAGAGGTTGCAGTGAGCCAAGATTGTGCCACTGTACTCCAGCCTGGGTGACAGAGTGAGACTCCATCTCAAACAAACAAACAAACAAACAACAGCAACAAAAAAAACCTACACTGATATTGTCCTCTTATGGCTCAAGAAGAAAGAAAGAAAAAGAAAGAAAAAGAAAGAAAA
>NW_012102143.1:815009-816130 GCF_000951045.1 Mandrillus leucophaeus
CCAGCCAGGGTAACAGACCAAGACTCTGTCTCAAAAAAAAAAAAAAAAAAAAGGATTACTTTCTATTCTTCCCTACCCACAGCACCAAATCCTGGCCCCAGCCACTGTGATTCTCACCAAGAACCCAAATCCCTCCCTCTTCCTTAACATCCCCGCTCTAATCCAATCTCCATACAGCAGACAAAGCCAACACTTGAAAACATGATTAACTTTGTCTTCAACTTGAATCTCCCTCACCACCCTCCTTTTCTATCAGAAGCAGCAGAGAGACAAGTACATTGCCCAAGGCCACACAGCAGGACATGGCAGAGACAGGATTCAGAATCTACTAGTCCTGACAGTTCACACGTCTCCTCCACCCACTATCCCACCTTGGGTGATCCCAGAAAAGGGATTGCCCTAACACAGGGTAATCTCGGACAAGAACAGACGATTTCCTGCAATCACCACTTCCCTTCCTTTATCGGCCTAACTCCTAGTTATCCCTAATTCTGAGCTCAAACCACACTTTCTAGGAAAGGCCTTCCTAGGCCCCTTGTCCTGTTCCAGCAACTCCCCACAATTTGACGGCCAGCACTTTGTACATCTCTAAAAACATTCCTCTTCAACTAGATTGTGCCCTCCACAAGGGCAGAGGTCTGTTTTGCCCACGATTGTGGCACATGTCACATACCCTTTAGCACTCTGGTTCCTCTCCAAATCCATTTCTCCCAAATGTGGGCCCAGATTGGTGGCTCAAGTCTGGAACCCTAGCAGTGTTGAAGGATCGCTTGAGCCCAGGAGTTCAAGACCAGCATGGGTAACATAGGGAGATCCTGCCTCTATACAATTTTTTAAAAATTAGCTGCACGTAATAGAAGATAATGGGAGGTTGATGTGGGAGGATTGCTTGAGCCTGGAGGTGTGGTGTGATTGCACCACTGCACCCCAACCTAGGTGACAGAGCCAGGCCCTGTCTCAAAATAATAATAATAATAAAAAAACAGAAAAAAAAATGATGACAGGATATTTGAACTGGAGAAATACTTTTTAACTCAGCCTGAGGCTATCAAAACATCTGATCCTCATGTGAGAGGCTACAGTTCTGGGCGTGCTCAGGGCCCATGGAAAACAGAGTCGGC
>NW_012102143.1:818835-821800 GCF_000951045.1 Mandrillus leucophaeus
CGCCACCACGCCTGGCTAAGTTTTTGTATTTTTTTAGTAGAGTCGGGGTTTCACCGTGTTAGCCAGGATGGTCTCAATCTCCTGACCTCATGATCTGCCCGCCTCGGCCTCCCAAAGTGCTGGGATTACAGGCATGAGCCACTGTGCCCTGCCATGTTTTTATTTTTTATGTAGACGGGATCTTGCTATGTTGCTCAGGCTGGTCTGCATTTCCTGGTCTGAAGCTGTCCTCCCAAAGTTCCTTCCAAAGTTCTAGGATTGCAGGTGTGAACCTCCATGGCAGGTCTGAACTTCAATCCTATTTTTAAGAAAGGCTATTCAGAGTCTCTGTCATCCACAGTATTATCCTTCCCTGAAAGCATCTCCAATCAGATGCATGGTAAAGATGTTACCAAGTACTCTTAGGACAAGTTTCTGATAACTTTAAGATCAAAGGACTAGGTTGGGCTCGGTGGCTCATGCCTGTAATCCCAACACTTTGGGAGGCCGAGGCGTGTGGATCCCTTGAGGTCAGGAGTTCAAGACCAGCCTGGCCAGTATGGTGAAACCCCGTCTCTACAAAAAAAACAAAACAAAAAAAGACTTAGCTGGGCATGGTGGCAGGTGCCTGTAATCCCAGCTACTCAGGAGGCTGAGGCAGGAGAATCGCTTGAACCCGGGAGCTGGAGGTTGCAGTGAGCTGAGATCATGCCACTGCACTCCAGCCTGGGCAACTGAGCGAGACTCGGTGTCAAAAAACAAAACAAAACAAACAAACAAACAAAAAGAAACTTGGCTGGGTGCGGTGGCTATTGTCTGTAATCCCATCAATTTGGGAGGCCGAGGCGGGCAAATCATGAGGACCCCAGAAAGCTCAGCCTGAGGGGAAGCCCGTGGGGGTGGTGGGGAGTGGGGCAGGGCAGGCAGAGGCTGGGCAGCAGGTGAGATCCTGGATTCTGGATTCTGGGGGACGAGCCTGGGGTTTGAGATAAACAGGCCTGAGTGGAGAAGGGGCTGTTGTGGTTGGGCCGGGGTGGGTGGAGCTGGAGGAACCTTTTCTTCTTGGACCAATTTTTGAATTGTGCTACATAACATGGTACATCAGATTTACCTCCTTTATCATTTTCAAGTGTACTGGGCGGCAGTGTTGAATACACGCACAGTATTGTGCAGCTGATCTCCAGAACGTTCTCATCCTGCAACCCTGAAGCTCTGTCCCCACTAAATCCCAACTCTAACCCTAACCCCAACCCTAACCCATTACCCCCTCCCCCAGTCCCAGGTAACCGCCATGCCATTTCTGTCTCTAGGAATTTGACTCCTCTAGGGACCTCAGAGAAGTGTGTTCATGTGCATTTGCCCTTTTGTTGTTGTTTTTAAGAATCTTATTTTACAGGAGACAGTATTTGTCCTTTCGTGGCTTTCATATTTCACGGGGTGTAATGTCCTAACCGTTCATCCACGTTGTAACAGAATCTTCTTCAGGGCCTCCTTGCTTTTCAAGGCTGCATGGTATTTCATTGGGTGGATGATCCCATTTGGTTTCTTCTACCTTTTGGGCATATATATATTTGAATGTGTGTGTATATATATATATTTGGGGGGGGTGTGTGTATATATATATATTTGGGGGTGTGTATGTGTGTGTATATATATATTTGAGTGTGTGTGTGTGTATATATATGTATTTGGGGGTGTGTGTGTATATATATATTTGTGTGTGTGTGTGTGTGTGTGTGTGTGTGTGTGTATATATATTCATTCCAGGCTGGCCTGGAACTCATGAGCTCAAACAATTCTCTGACCTTGGCCTCCCAAAGGCTGGGATTACAGGTGTGAACCACCATGCCCTGCCGTCCTTTTGGTTATCCTTGTTTTCAAAATTTTTCCAAATTTTATTAAGACTGTGATAACTGGCTGGGAGCAGTGGCTCATGCCTGTAATCCCAGCACTTTGGGAGGCCAAGGCGGGCAGATGCCTTAAGGCCAGGAGTTCAAGACCAGCCCGGCCAACATGATGAAACCCTGTCTCTACTAAATATACAAAAAATTATCCGGGTGTGGTGGCATGCATCTATAGTCCCAGCTACTTGGGAGGCTGAGGCAGGAGAATCACTTGAACCCGGGAGGCAGAGGTTGCAGTGAGCCAAGGTCATGCCACTATACTCCAGCCTGGGTGACAGAGTGAAACGCTGAGAAAAAGTTTTTTGAAAATGAAAAAAAAAAAACAAAAAAACACTGTAATAAACCCTTGGATTGAAAAAGTTTATAATGATAACTTCTACAATGTAAAAAATTAAAAAGTAAAAAGAGTTTAAAAATAAATAAATAAAATTATCAATGAATCCCAATCAGAATAAATATAAAGTTGAAAACCACACTAAACCAATCACTATATTATTTAGGAAAACATGCACATGTGGTAAAAAACAATCAACAGCAAAGTCAAGATTAACCAAAATACAGGATAGCTGTTACCTCTGGGGAGAAAGGTGGGAGACTCAAAGGCTTTAACTGTCTTAGTAAATCGTTTTCTCAAAAAAGATTTATCCCTAAGAGTAAATAAGGGTTTATTTTTGTTATTCATCTTAAAATGGAACAGATGGAAAATATTTTTTTGCATGACCACAACAAATGGAAAATATATTAATGAAGTTCAGTCATTCTTCTTCTGTTTTACTCGTAATAGCAGAAGCCAGAAACCTGGGAGTTACCCTTGACCACTCCCTCACCAACCAAGTCCAGTTAATTTTCACTTCTAATCACACCTATAATCCCAGCACTTTGAGTGGCCAAGGCGGGCAGATCACTTGAGACTAGGAGTTCGAGACCAGCCTGGCCATGATGGTGAAACCCCATCTCTACTAAAAATACAAAAGTTAACCAGGCGTAGTGGCTCATGCCTGTAATCCCAGCTACTCAGGAGGCTCAGGCAGGAGAATTGCTTGAACCAGGGAAGTGGAGGTTGCTGTGATCCGAGAGCACAA
>NW_012102143.1:823115-824430 GCF_000951045.1 Mandrillus leucophaeus
AAAGAAAGAAAGAAAGAAAGAAAGAAAGAAAGAAAGAAAGAAAACTGATTAAAAAACCAAAAATCTGCTGCCGCGTGTGGTGGTTCATGCCTATAATCATAGCATTTTGGGAGGCTGAGGCAGGCAGATATCTTGAGGTCAGGAGTTCGAGACCAGCCCGCTCAACATGGGGAAGCCCCATCTCCACTAAAAATACAAAAATTAGCTGGGTGTGTTGGCAGGTGCCTGTAACCCTAGCTAGTTGGGAGGCTGAGGCAGGAGAATTTCTTGAATGTGGGAGGTGGAAGTTGCAGTGAGCAGAGATGATGCCACCGCGCTCCAGCCTGGGCGACAGAGTGAGACTCTTTCTCAGAAAAGAAAAAAAGAAAGAAAAAAAAAAAGCACACCTAATAATTTGGTCCCCTGTGTTAGTACAACAAAGTTTTTTCTTGAAGTATAGATCTGCTCTTAGAAAATCTAGAAGAGTTATTAATTTTTACTCCTGAAATATATTTCATGTCGAAACTGAAGCTTTCTTTTTTTTTTTTTTTTTTTTCCTGAGACAGGGTCTCGCTCTGTCATCCAGGTTAGAGTGCAGTGGCATAGTCTTGGCTCATTGCCACCTTGACCTACCGGGCTCAAGGGATTCTCCTGCCTCTGCCTGCTGAGTAGTTAGGACTACCAACTACTGTGCTAACTTTTTTGTATGCAACACCACACCTGGCTAACTTCTTTATTTTTGTATGGACAAGGTATAAGAAAATTCCAACATTGGATAAAACTATTAGAAATCTAATATTTCACCAGGCATGTCACTCCATGATTACGTGGTATGTTGCAGACATAACCAAACTTCCTTGTCAATTGCTAATTACAATAAACTATCATCAGATTTTTTTTTTTTTAATATAAGTAGAGACTCTCTGTCATCCAGGCTGGGTTGCAGTGGCATAATCATAGCTCATGGCAGTCTTGAATTCCTGGGTTCAACTGATGCTCCCACCTCAGCCTGCCAATTAACTGGGACTATAAGTGCATGTCACCATGCCCAGCTAATGTTTTTATTTATTTTATTTTATTATTATTGTTATTTATTTATTTATTTATTTATTTATTTATTTTGAGACGGAGTCACGCTCTGTCACCCAGGCTAGAGTGCAGTGGCACATCTCGGCTCACTGCAAGCTCCGCCTCCCTGGATCACGCCATTCTCCTGCCTCAGACTCCCGAGTAGCTGGGACTACAGGCGCCGCCACCACGCCTGGCTAAGTTTTTGTATTTTTTTAGTAGAGTCGGGGTTTCACCGTGTTAGCCAGGATGGTCTCAATCTCCTGAC
>NW_012102143.1:834030-836233 GCF_000951045.1 Mandrillus leucophaeus
AAAACAGAAAAAAAAATGATGACAGGATATTTGAACTGGAGAAATACTTTTTAACTCAGCCTGAGGCTATCAAAACATCTGATCCTCATGTGAGAGGCTACAGTTCTGGGCGTGCTCAGGGCCCATGGAAAACAGAGTCGGCCCAGGCACCTTCTACCTGTGCAAGGGAACAGGTGTCAAATTCAAGTGCACAAGCTGCACTGGAAGACCCAGGCCAGGCCTGGCTGGCCGAGGGCACTGGACTTTCCCCCACCTGCATCGTCCAAACATTAGTGCAAATGCACCCGCACAAACACATACACAATCACACACAACACGTGAGCAGTGGGCAAGACTGGTCCGGCCCCACTCAGTGTTGTCACCATTGGCTCCATAGCCGCCCACAGCCCTAGAGCTCTGGGCCCAGATTCCTGCCAGCCCCCGCTGTCCAGGCCAAGGCCAGATGATGGAACAAGGGGGTGCCAGGGCAGCAAATCCCCCACGTGCCCCTTTCCCACAGGGCGCGGGCTCCTGGAATCAGAAGGCTGAACCTAGTCCCTGGCCCGGGCTGTGTGCTTCCAGCCTCTTCTCCTCTCGACACCAGAACAGAGCCTGGCTCCAGCTCCCAGGAAATACAGAAAAAAAAATGGGTAAATGAACGAGTGACAGGGTGTCTTGTTCCACATAAGACACAGTAAGCAGGGGGAGGGGGAGGGGCTCCTGGCTGCAGGATTCACCCCACACCGTACCCAAAACCCCACCGTTCCCTGGGGGACACATGGTCCCACCCCGAGCTGCCTTTCTTAGGACCCCAGCCCCAGCTGAGCCCAGCCACACCCTTCCACTCCCTTCAGCCAGTCAAGAGGCTGGGCGGGGTCAAGTTTTCAACAAGGGGAGGGGCCTGGACACAGTTCTCCTTGATTTAAACCCAGGGAGCCTGGAGTGCAGCTCATGCTCCATACCCCGGATTCCCACCTTGCCACTCTCCTGCTGCCCTCCAGACATGCGGGGGCCCTGGGTGCTGCTGCTGCTGTTGGCTCTGAGGCTACAGCTCTCCCTGGGTGTCATCCCAGGTAATGAGGCTCCCCTAGCTGCCCCTACACACAGGGCACCCCCCAGCCCAGGCTGACCTGATCTTTGCTCTCCCCTGGCCAGTTGAGGAGGAGAACCCGGACTTCTGGAACTACCAAGCAGCCGAGGCCCTGGGTGCTGCCAAAAAGCTGCAGCCTGCACAGACAGCCGCCAAGAACCTCATCATCTTCCTGGGTGATGGTGAGTGAGCAAGGCCTGTCCAGCCCCGCAGCCCTCACAGCCGCGGTGCCCAGACTATCGGTGGTTCCAGGACAGCCCTGGGGCCCAAGCTTCACACACTTCTGCTCCTTCAGGGATGGGGGTGTCTACGGTGACAGCTGCCAGGATCCTAAAGAGGCAGAAGAAGGGCAAACTGGGGCCTGAGACCCCCTGGCCACGGACCACTTCCCATACGTGACTCTGCCCAAGGTAAGGGCTGGGCCACCTTAGAGTCTTCAAGCAGAGAAGGGTATCCTGGCTATGGAGTGCAGTAGGACGGAGGGACCCTAAACAGCTGGGCCTCCATTAAGGAGCTGGAGGCAGTTGGAATCCCAGAGGACAGAGATCAGGGTCTGTGTGCCTGCCCCAGAGAAGAGCTCAGACTGTCTCTGTCCCTAGACATACAGTGTAGACAAGCATGTGCCAGACAGTGCAGCCACAGCCACGGCCTACCTGTGCGGGGTCAAGGGCAACTTCCAGACCATTAGCTTGAGTGCAGCTGCCGGCTTTAACCAGTGCAACACGACACGCGGCAACGAGGTGGTCTCCGTGATGAATCGGGCCAAGAAAGCAGGTGAGCTGGGGCCCACTGTGGGATCAGGGCCAGGTCACAGACCTCTGTCACCCTTAAGGAAGTCAGTGGGAGTAGTGACCACCACACGGGTGCAGCATGCCTCACCAGCCGGAACCTACGCCCACACGGTGAACCGCAACTGGTACTCGGACACCAACGTGCCTGCCTCGGCCCGCCGGGAGGGCTGCAAGGACATCGCCACACAGCTCATCTCCAACATGGACATTGACGTGCGACCCCAAGGCCAAGGGTTGGGGCTGGGCAGAGAGTAGCAGGGGGCATCAGCTCAGACCCAGGCAACCAACAGCCTGATCTGGGCCAGCAGTCTGGAGGTGGGGTTGGGGGCATAGAAGGTGCAGC
>NW_012102143.1:837863-841536 GCF_000951045.1 Mandrillus leucophaeus
CGCCGGCACCACCGACGCCGCACACCCGGAGCGGTCCGTGGTCCCCGCGTTGCTTCCTCTGCTGGCCGGGACCTTGCTGCTGGGGACAGCCACTGCTCCCTGAGTGCTCTGTCCCTGGGGCTCCTACCTCCCCATCCTGGTGTTCTCCTGCTCCTCACCTCCAGTCGTCCTGCCCAGCCTCCACCTGGAGCTGTCACCCCTGGAGTCACCACACAGATGTCCTGCCATGGAACTTTCCCCTCCCAGTGCACCCTGGGGACTGAGCCGTTGACACCATGCCCTTTGCTGTATCTTGCTCTTCAAATTTTGGCCCCAACTCCAGGGACTGGAGATTTGTGCCTGGCAGCCGCCTGCATTTCAGGAAAAGAGGAGGCTTAGACCACCCAGCCCCAGCCCATATCCTGAGGTGGATCAGGCAGGCTCTCTCCCCGGGACATGAGGCACCCAGACCTAGGGCCCCCTGCGCCTTTCTTAGCTTCCGTCATGGCAGCACCTGAGGGACACAAGGATTGGGTGCATCAGGATGCCTGGAGAAGCATGGCTTCCTGCCACCCTGCAACCCACCCTGCAGGCCAAGGAGACTGCTGTGGTGGGGATCCCCAGGGGGGCTTTGACACAGTCCTCTGCTGTCCCTCCACTGGGCTAATGCTACACCCCTGTGCCCCTCCTAGGGCGCAGAGAGGCTTGCCCCAAGTCACAGCCACTCAGATGCTCGAAGCCCTCCAAGGTCCATTCCAGCACCCAACTGAGTTCCCAGGAGCACCTGGGTGCAGGATAGCAGCCCAGAGTCCATGGCCCCTCCCAGGCCATCTGGGCACTGGGCATGGATTTCTCAACAAGGAAGACTATTACCTCCCTTCCCCGGGCCTCCATTCTTCTAGGAAACACAAAGCAATAATAAAAGGAAGTGTTAGACAGTGTAATGCCAGTACTGCTTCCTAGGAGAAAAATCGTGAGTGACTGTGGGCACGGTGGCTGGAGGGGTGGATAATGCAGGCCGGGAGGGGCTGCTGAGGAGCAGACGATTGAGCAGGAGACCTGAACAGAGAGGGGCTTGAGCAAGACGGCACAGCAGTGCAAAGGCCCTGGGGCAGCGCCAGCAGGCTGGGAGGTCAGGGGCTGGATCAGAGGATGGGTAGATGGGGGAAAGCCTGAGGGGTCAGGAGGGTGGGGGACATGGGGGACTGTGAAGTCTTAGTAGAGGGGTGTGGTTGGAGGTCTTTGAGGAGGGCTGTGACCTGCCCTGGCTGGGAAATGAGCATTCTGGCTGCTGCTAGGAGGAGGATCTGGTCTTTTGGTTAGAGGGTGGGGGTGGTAGAGGGTAGAAGGTAGAGTTGAGAGCTGGGGAAGGAGCTGACTCCAGGTGTTTCTGACCTCCCTCCGAAAGCATTCTGCAGCACCCATCCCAATATAGCCATACTTAGTGAGTATCACACTTGCCCCAAGAGAACATTGAAAAGAATTAAATAAAGGTGAAATCAACCACATTTTCCAGTGAACTTTACACTATTACAAATTTATTTGT
This sequence comes from Mandrillus leucophaeus, assembly GCF_000951045.1. Taxonomy (NCBI): domain Eukaryota; kingdom Metazoa; phylum Chordata; class Mammalia; order Primates; family Cercopithecidae; genus Mandrillus; species Mandrillus leucophaeus. Next base: position 839,389 of record NW_012102143.1, read on the forward strand.
ACATTTACAACGGTACAAGAAGCACTTTGTCAACATGGTGAAATTCTGTCTTTACAAAAAGTACAAAAAATAGCCAAACTTGTTGCCCGTGTCTGTGGTCCCAGCTACTCAGGAGGCTGAGGTGGGAGGACTGTTGGGCCCTGGGAGAGTGGAGGCTGCAGTGAGGTGTGATCATGTCACTGCACTCCAGCCTGGGTGACAGAGCAAGACCCAGTCTCAAGGAAAAAAAAAAAAAAAAAAGACTTTGTGCTCACTAGAAATACTAGAATGATTGAATACTTCGTTTATGAAAATTGAATTAACATTGTAAGACATCTATTTGCCAGGCGTGGTGGTTCAATGCCTGCAATCCCAGCACTTTGGGAGGAAAAGAGGTTAGGATTGCTTGAGTTCAGGAGTCCCAGACCATCCTGGGCAAAATGGTGAGAACTCACCTCTACACATTTTTGTTTAGTTTTGAGGCAGAGTCTCCCTCTGTCTCCCAGGCTGAAGTGCAGTGGCAGGATGTAGGCTCAGTGCAAACTCCACCTCTTGGATTCAAGTGAATCTCCTGCCCCAGCCTCCAATGTAGCTGGGATTACAGGCAACTGCCACCAAGACAGACTAATTTTTGAATTTTTAGTAGAGATGGGGTTTCACCATGGTGGCCAGGCTGCTCTGGAACTCCTGACTTTACGTGATCCACCTACCTTGGCCTCAGAAAGTGCTGGGATTACAGGCATGACCACCATGCCCAGCCCCAAATTTTTAAAAAAATTAGCCAGGCCAGGTGGTACGTGCCTGTCGTCCTGGCTACTTGGGAGGCTGAGGTGGGAGGTCACCTGAGCCCAGGGTAGTCGAGGCTGCAATGAGATGAGATTTCGCCACTGCACTCCAGCCTGGGCGACAGACCAAGACCCTGTCTCAAAACAAAACATGTATTTGAGAACCTGGGTTTCAGGACAGTTTTTTCAATTCTGGGTTTCAGTGGCTGTTACAAAAATATGGGAAGTGAACAGAAGATGGATTCCATTAGCTGGCCTTACTAAATTATCATACTCCTTGTTAAATTCCATCCATCAAATATGCAAAGGTTTCTGGTAAAATCCAGCTGGTATATTTCTGTCTTCCCAGTTGTCAGTTAGTTCCTCTTTCTAACCAATGCGGAGGTGCTGCATGATTATATTTTACATGAGTGCTCACACCCAAGGACTTCTATTATTTAAAACTAGACAAGTTTAAAAATAGATTGTTCTGGAATTAGATTATTCTGTTCTCTAGGTTTTTGTTTTTTGTTTTTGTTTTTCATGTGTAGGTATAAGGGCTTATCAGTCAGCTACATTATTGACCACAAAATCAAGTGTCATGAAAATATTTTCAAACTTCTATTCAAAAATATGCCCTTTCCTTAGCATGAGCTGTCACGGAAAGATAATTACCTTCTCTCTTTGTCATTGAAATGACATCTTTACCTGAAGGACACACAGGAAGTATATTTATATTTTCCATCTTTTCATGGTACGCCTAAAATGGAGAGCTTTTCAGTTCAAAGTCAGCAAACTGGATTGTAAGAAGGAGGGAGGGAGAGTTAGGAAGAGAGGGAGAACTCAGGACAAGTGGGTTCGGTACTTTGTCATTTTGCAACTCATTCTATGTGGCCAGAAAGTTTCCATGGTTGCACCCACTCCCCTTACCAAGTATCTTAAAGTTTTTACTTATGTTTAAGTTTAAGTTTCTATTATGCGGCAATCTAAGCTTTACAAAATTAACCACCTTCTGCAACATCCCATGTAGGCTCCAGGCTTCTTCTTTCCTGTGCTGATTAGACTGGGTGTGAGCCAATGAGTCAGGGGTAAGAGTGAACCTACCTCTGCATGCTGATTCGTATCCAGAATGCTTTTTCTGAAAAACCACTTTCTGAGTAGCTGTTCCATCTGTGGTTGCATTTCCACCATTTCCTCATAATGTTGTTTTTATTTTATTTTTTTATTTTATTTTATTTATTATTTATTTATTTTGAGACGGAGTCTCGCTCTGTCGCCCAGGCTGGAGTGCAGTGGCTGGATCTCAACTCACTGCAAGCTCCGCCTCCCGGGTTTACGCCATTCTCCTGCCTCAGCCTCCTGAGTAGCTGGGACTACAGATGCCCGCAACCTCGCCCAGCTAGTT
>NW_012102143.1:841586-848518 GCF_000951045.1 Mandrillus leucophaeus
ATCTCCTGACCTTGTGATCCGCCTGTCTCGGCCTCCCAAAGTGCTGTGATTACAGGCTTGAGCCACCGCACCCAGCCAACACTGTTTTTATTTAAAAAGGCATTTACTGTTGGCAATACATCTTGTCTGCTATATCTTCTCTTTAGTGGCTCACACACACCGACAGAAAAAGCGGTTTGTTTATTTCCTTATTGGAACAACACCTGGCAAATACCTTCAGCTGAGCCATGTTGGGAACATCTGTGCCTTCAGCCCACTGCAAAGCAAACCGCCCACACTGGGTACTTGGCTCTAACGCGAGTTTCTTCCAATCTTCGGCAGTGTTTTCTCTATATCTTCCGACGGTGTTTGCTGACAAAGAAATGCCTTTCGGTTTGTCAACAGATCATTTACTGCTCATTGTTTCTGCCATTTTTCCTGCAACAGAAAGAATTAAGTTTCTCCCTGGGGGTAGGTGTTTTTAGTCTCACGCTATCATGCAAGAAACTTTAAAAGAGCTTTCCAAATATTAGTCATTGCATATGGAAATATCAAGAAGTACTGGATTGAACTGCACTTAAATTTAAACATTGATGGGAAAAAATTACACTCTTTCTTCGGTTCTGAAAGCTTCGTTTGGCCGGGCACAGTGGCTCACGCCTGTAATCCCAGCACTTTGGGAGGCAGAGGTGGGCGGATCACCTGAGGTCAGGAGTTCAAGACCAGCCTGGCCTATATGGTAAAACCTTGTCTCTACTAAAAAATGCAAAAGTTAGCCGGGCACGGTTGTGCATGCCTGTAGTCCCAGCTACTTGGGAGGCTGAGGAGGGAGAATCACTTGAACCCAGGAGGCGGAGGTTGCAGTGAGCTAAGATCTTGCCACTGCACTCAAGCCTGGGTGACAGAGCGACACTCCATCTCAAAAAAAAAAAAAAAAGCTTAGTTTTAGACACCTTGCCAACCATGAGGATTTCACACTGCTCACAAGTAATTAGTAATACCTCCAGGAACAAAGGCCCAGGGCAAACTTCAGCAGTAATCACAGAGTGCGGGAAATTCCAAGAGTTTTGTTTGCTGATTTTTTCTTAATACTTTATGTTTGCTGATTTTTTATTATTAGGAGCTAACGTCTGGTCAGGTCTGTACCCCTGGTGACATGCGCTCTGCCAGGAGTAATAAGGAATTCTCAGCTCTCCCTTCTGCTGTGGTTCATCTGCTCTGGATTTCTGGTGTTAGTTGCAGATTCTTTATAGGAATCTTGTGTGAGCCTCTTGGCCCTTTTGGAGGATGAGGTCGGTTAAAACTAGATCATATAATCCGTCAGTCCACTTAAGCAGACACACTAAACTCTAATATTCTAAAACTCTAAAACTCTAATACTCTAATACTCCGCAATTTGCTGAAAGCTTGCCATCTGGAGGGCGTACTGTGTCAACCCCTGGCCTAAGGGCCTGAGTCCCTTACTCCGGGACACCCAGGAACCACATGGGGTGGGTGCCTGCATGAAAGGTGAAGGCACCAGCATGCAGCTCGATATGAAACATGAGCTCTTGGGGCGCTCACTGCCCAGGGCTGTGCTGAGGCATGTGGTGAGCCCAGCAAACAGTAAGCACTCAGGAGGGCCTGATGTCCCTTTAACCAAACCCCAAGGTCCAGGTTAGTCTTGAGGTGCTTGCAGCCTAGGCAGGCCTGAGCAACTCCTTGTGAGCAGGGGCGTCCCACTCCCTGCAAGATTCAGACCCCAGATGGCACCACAAGTTCAGTCTCCACCAGATCCGAGGCCGCCTGCCCGTTGAGTGCCTGTGAGCCCCTGCACAGTTCCAGTGATGGGCACAGGAAGCTTCATGATCGGGGAAGAGGAGGATGCTCCCTGCAGCCTCTCGAGAGGACTCGAGGGGGATCCCAGCTGTGCCCTTCTGGCCTGGGTGCTGACGTTGCATCTGATGATGCCCTGGTCCCACTGGTTCTAGGAATAGGCCTCCCCACTGGGTTAGCATCTGTGTAACTGGCCTTTGCCCTCCTCCCAAGGGGTCCCCAGATGTCTACAGTGTGTGGGATTTACTATGTGGGACTTGCAATTGTACCCTCTGAGCTAAGGGGGCCCCAGGGCCTACTGACTCCATCCGACCAGAGCTTCCTCCTTTGCTACCAGGGCATACACTGGACCCCAACACCAAGAAGCAGCTGAAGTTCCTCGTTATAGAAGCTTGCCACTCGGGATGCCACCAGGCATGCGGGTATGTTATGTCTTGGTCACTGAGGTCAGGTCATAGAGCCTGGACTGCAGGACATTCTGTGGTTACACTACAGGGAGGGTGTAGTCAGTGGGAGACCTGCCCACATTTGGACCCAATAGCTGTAGAGACACACCCTGTACCCATCTGGTTCTTGTTGGGTAGATAGAAGGCAATGAGCACTGTGGGGGGAACAGCCACCTCTGTAGGAAGGTCACAGAGCCTGGACTGCAGGACATTCTTGGCAGCCCAGCCACACCCATCTCCTGACAAAATACTTTCTGTGCCACCGCTGAGCTAGGCCACCACCCTCCCGGCTACTACCCCATGACCCTCCTCTGACCCCCCAGCTCTGGGCCAGGCACCCATGTGGACTTGTTCACCTCCTGCCCAATCTTCTTGACTGAAAGCTGGATGCTGAAGCGGATGCTGTTCAAGATGTTGTTGTAGTAGGTCTTCTCGTGGACCTTAAACTATGCGGGGCACGGGCAGCACTCAGCCACAGACCAGGGCAAGGCTGCAGACAGCGCCACAACCTGGCCATCCAGGCCCTCCCAGGTGCCATTAGCAGAGGGGCTGTGGTCAGGCTGGGCAGGCAGGGACACAGTCCCATCTCATACTCCTTGTCCACAGACCCAGTTTGAGCAGGAAGTCTGAGTAGCTGACCATCGCCACCATGTACTGAAGCTGCGGGCCAGAGGGCAGGTGAAGGTGGCCTGGGGCCTCAGGACACAGCGTCCCTGCCCCCACCCCGCCCACCAAGGAAAGAAGTACTAGGCCAGCCCGGGAGTGGGCTTCACGGTGGGGGAGGCAGGCCTGGTCAACTCCACGAAGGCCTCTTTGTCCCTTGTATTCTCTTTCACTGGCACACAGGAGGTGCTCAGTCAATGTTCATGGGACCAACCGGTGGCACTGGGGGCCCCTCGCCCCAGTTCTGGTCTCCACGCAGTCCAGCTCCTCCAGGCGCTGGCCCTGGAGGTACTTGATGTCTTCCACCAGCTGCCACACCTGCAGGGTCAGGGGTCGGGGAACAAAGGTCAACCCAACAGCCTTTCACTCTAGTCCATCATTCCTGGCACGAAGGAGTCTTTAAGTACCACTTGCTAAGCCCAGAGCTCGGTGCTAGGCGCCAAGAGGACACGTTGGAGGTAGGAATCTAGACCCTTCCCCTCCAACAATAAGCTCACAGGCTAGAAGAGGCAACAGCTGCAGCAACCACCATGGGCATCCCTAAGGAGATGCCTCCTGAGCACGGCTGAGAAGGTGGGCAGGGGCCTGGCGGGGCGGGGAAGGCCACCTGCCACTGACAGACCAGGAGGAGGAGTCCTGCGGAGGAGCAGCCTGGAGCCTCAGAATGGGCTGAGGCCTAAGCGGGGCCTGGGACCCCTGCCTGCAGTGGGATGTGTGGGGCTCCCCTTGCTAGGACCATGGCCTCGGGAGGGCTCCACCCTCAGTTCAGCACCAGCCTCCCCACCCTAAACCAGAGCAGCCCACCTTGGCTGAGGCGGGCTGAGAAGTGTTCATGTACAAAGAGGGCATGAAGCGCCATGCCAAAGTGGTGGTTGGCCTGACTCAAGCTGACCCGGGCCAGTTCCTGTGGCTTGTTACTGTCCTCTATCTCCTGTGCCAGCTTGTGCAATGCCTCATGGAATGACACGAACAGGTGTTCACTCAGGACCACCACCACGCCCCACAGAAGGTAGTTGTGCAGGATGCTGGGGGCCAGATGAAGCCAGTGGGGTGTCCAGAAAGACATTCGTATGGGCCACCAAGGGCACCACCCCGGCCTGTACTCCTCAGCCCGCGACTGGACCCAGCACCCAGATAGTCCCTCAAAGAAGGGGCAGGAGGTCATCCCAAGTATGTGGAGGCTGGAATTGGAGTGTGCTGAGCTCAATGACACAGCAAGACACTCTTGCTACTGATGCCAGCCCCTGATGTGATGGGTCAGGGCTTGAATCATTTTCTGACTTGCCATGGGGAGACAGCGTCTGACCTTGAGGGTGACTGTCTGACTCAGAACTGGCCTGCAAAGGCCTCGGTTCCTCCCCATGGTGGATAGACACCACGAGGCTCTCCCAAGGGTGGTGCAGGAACAGCAGAGCCGTAGCCACACTTTCTCTTTCCAACCATCCCTAGGTGAGGAAACTGCAGCTCAGGAAGCTCCCAGCCCTGCCCAGGGCCTCGGAAAGCAGAGGCGAGAGCTAGGATCGGATCTTCGGGCTCTGGGTCCTTTTTGAGTGCTGCCTTCTTTAATGTGACTACTGGACAGAAGAGGAGGCGGAAATTCATGGCACACCCAGCAGGCAAGTCCAGGGGGCAGGGGAGGGGCCTGGGCCATATGGGGAGGTGATCTTCTGCAGCTGCCCCAGCGTCACCTTTTTGTACATGGAGCTGATATCTGGCTGGAAATGATCATACTCTGACAGAGTGATCTGGGTGGGGGTAGAGATCAGGGCTGAGCCAGTCTTGTCCCATGGTCCCCTGTCATCAGCTGTCCCCACTACAGCCACAGGGTCTCCTTGGCCTTCTGCTCTACAGCGTCAGCACCCAGGAGGCTGAACACTCGCTCCATGAACACACTGTATGCTGCCAGTATCTGCACCACGGGAAGGGGCTCCTCCAGGGACACGAACAGGCCTAGTCTGGGCCCACCCCTCCTGGAGTCCCAGGCCTTCTCTGCCTCCCCATCCCATGTCCCAGCACCTTCTCACTCGCCTTATCCTGAGCGAGGTACAGGGTCCTCTCTGGCAGGTTGAGCCCATCCTAGTCAATCTGGGGAGGGAGACAGGGGCCAGAGGTCAGAGGTCCACATGCCAGACTCCCCAAACAGATGGAATTCTCACCCCAATGCCCAGAGAGCGACCAGACATCCATGAGGACAGCTCCAGAAGCACGCAGACCCCAGTCCCTCTTTCCACCAGATGAGATGACCAAAGCCCCATCCCCGACTGTCTCAGCCTACCCCTGAACGCCTGCACTTTCCCTACCTTTCGGGGGCACTTGCTGCAGTGCCGCACTGACAGTTGGGGTTCCTGGCTTTGGCGCCAGCCCCAATCCTCACGGAGATGTCAGCCCAGCCCGCCGGCGCATCCTCCCTCCCCACCCTCACTGCCTTCCAGAGGGCTGGGAAATTGCGGCTCCCACAGCTCCGCTAAACACCTCAGTTAACCCAGAGAAATTACTTGCGCCCTCCTCCCGCGCTCTGCCGCCAAGCGCTCTCCTCCCCTGCTTTTCCTTTCTCTCCTCTCGCGCGCCCTCCTCCCACGCGCAGGGACCCCTGGACAGGGACGCCCCCGGGTCCACGGCCGCTGGAGGGGCGCTCGGGGGGCCTTCTCACGCGGATGATGTAGCGCGAGGAGTTCCTGTAACCTAGGCTGACCCAGAGGGAGAAGAGCGCTGCGGCGCTGTACACGCCCTGCCCCTTGTACAGCAGCAGGTTGAGGTCCCAGAGCGTCACGACCGCCGGATGCTCCGCCGCGCCGCCCAGGTCCCAGCCCCCGCAGTCCTCCACGACCTCTAGCATGGGCCGAGGACTCAGTAGCTCGATCTCGCGCATGCCGAGGCACGAATGGAAAAAGGCGCGCACCTTGCGCTGGGCCGCGCCGCGGGGCCTACCCCTGGGCCGTGCCAGCAGGCGCCGCAGGCGCTCCTCTTTCTGCTCGCGGATGGCCGTGATGGTGCCATAGGTGAGCTTTTCGTTGGGAATGGCGCGGTACCTCAGTCAGCCGCTGCAGGCGAAAGAGTAGAAGTGCTGGCATGGGTCCATACTGGCGTCCAGGTTGGCTGCCAGGAAGCCGGCGGCGCGCGCTAAGGCCTTGCCCTCGGGGCAGCCCTCGGGACAGGCGCCGCCGCCCGCGACGACCGTGTCCAGGTACTTGAGCGCCAGCATAGCCGCCAGTATGGCGCAGAGACCAGCGGCGAACACCAGCCCCGACAGCAGGCTCATCTCGTGCAGGGTTCCAGCGCGGCAGCCCAGACCCGTCCCCAGTGGCGCTGCTCCTCCAGAGAAGCCTGGAGGGCAGAAAGGCCTCTTGCACGATCCCCGCGCCGCAGCAGCTCAGGTACTTGACCTACTGGGACGCGTCTTAGTGCGCAGTCAGCGAATACCGCTCTCCGTGGCACCGAGGCCGCCGCGGTGCAGCCCTGGGCCACCTGGGCTATGGGATGCGCACGGCCGCTGGCCTCCTCGTGGGCCTCTGCATGGCCCCAGGGCCAAAGCTGCGGGAAGAGCAGTCAGGCTTAGGAGGCGCAGCAGCCCGACGGGGCTCCCAGGCACAGCGAGGAGAGACGCAGGCCTGGGCGCAGAGGACCCAGCTGCCGGCCTCATTCACTGAGGAAACCAGGGATGAGGAGAGTCTGGCGGGGCCACTACCCTGGCGTGCACAGTGGAGTCTTCTCCCCTGTCCTCCTCCCTGCACACACGTGTTGGACGCTGAATTGGGAGGCCTCTTACGGGAAGAGGGATGCTCCAGGCACGGGGTCTGGCATGTAGTGGGTCTTCATTGAAAGGCCATACCTCTTCCTTTCGCCTTTCTTGTCCACGACCTGGCCTAGCCAAGGTCAAGTGGGGTGGGGGAAAGACCGGAAGCTGAAGTGAGGAGGTGCGGTCAGGGGCACGTCTATGGGGCACTTTCAGCTCTCCGAACTGGACCCAGACAGACGCTCCGCAAAACGGCCAAAGAACCAAACTTTGTCCTCGCGGAAGTCCGCCGGATC
>NW_012102143.1:852948-854311 GCF_000951045.1 Mandrillus leucophaeus
GCTTGTGAACATCTTCTAATCATCCGATAGCAAAAATAAACATAAATGGTTTGGTACCGTAGGAAACATTTAAAAACAAATAAATAAATAAATGTTGAGTGCAGGCCTGGCACAATGGCTTGCGCCTATAATCCCAGCACTTTGGGAGGCCAAGGTGGGAGGATGGCTCGAGCTCAGGAGTTCAAGACCAGCCTGGACAACATTACAAAACTCTGTCTCTACAAAAAATACAAAGATTGGCCAGGCGTGTTGGTCCATGCCTGTAGGCCCAGCTACGAGGGAGGCCAAGGTAGGGGGGATTGCTTGAGCTCAGGAGGCTGAGGCATAAGAATTGCTTGAATCTGGGAGGTAGAGGCCACATTGAGCTGTGATCGCACCACTGCACTCCAGCCTGGTTGACAGAATGACCCTGTCTCAATAACAACAACAAAACAATTTCAAAAGGTGGGTATGAGATGGCCAGTTAAAAGAAACTAGGGCATCACCACCATTGAAATACTTGTGCAAGCTCCAGGATTTATAGGATTTTCTTTGCTTTTGAGATTCATAAGAAAGGGAATGACATTCTCAAACATTAACAGCCAGCTACATGGCTTTTCCTCATGCACATTTTAAAATCAATGGCATGATGGGAATCATTTGAACTCCCCAAGTTTGCTTTTTCCTTATACTGAATTTTAAAACTGCCAACTACAGAGTTAAATGCTCTCTCTTTTTTCTGCCTACTTGAAATCTGCTGACATTTCTGCTGGTATTAAGATAAACCCACAATATCACTTTCCAGCCAAGATAAAAACCAATAAGGAAGAGGTCTTAAAAGGTTTTCAAATTAATGGCTCTACAAATTACAACAGCTCCATGGCAACCCACAACCTAGACACCTTTTGGAAATGTAAATTTAGGTTTGCCTGTCTAACAGTTGCTTTGGGTGATGGACCAGTCCATGGAAGGGCTGCTATTAGAAAGAACAGAACGAGAGAAATGTTTATAAAAATTAGGCTCTCAGATCAAAGAGGTCAAAATTGTGAACTCAGTGCAACAACAAAAAGGATCTCCGCTCAGGATAAAAATTGCTTTGTCTGCTACACAGGGCCAGAAAAAAGCTGAAAAAACCTCCTAAAATGCTTCCCTACCTGCATGGAGCTGTCAAGCAAATAAAAGTATGTTTTTTCATGTCGTGTGTTGTGTCTCCAATTTGAAATCTGACACAATAGTCCAGAAATTCCTTAAGGCATTCTATTCAGGTTAACTTAGATTAATTAAACTTGTTCAAATTTATAGTGAGCAGGGCATGGTGGAGCATGCCTGTTTTCCCAGCTACTCGGGGCTAAGGCAGGAGGATTACTTGAGCCCAGGAGTTCAA
>NW_012102143.1:856651-858888 GCF_000951045.1 Mandrillus leucophaeus
CGGGCCACCTGGCAGCGCGGCGGCAGCTGGGACCTGGGTCGGGGGCCGCGGAGACAGGCATTCGAGGGTCGTGCGCGGGCTACGGTGGGGACTCCGGGTCTAGCCGCGTCCCGGGACGAGTGGGAGGAGTCCCCTCCGATCCCGTGTCCCCACTCGGAACCTCCCACCAACCGGCTGGAAAGGAGCTGGAGCTACGCAGCTGGGGGCCGTCATGGCCCAGCCCACAGCCCTGGAGCACCGCCCAGGGAGGACGCCTCCTGAGGATTGAGGGGGCGCTAATAGAGTGCCTGGGCTGCCCGAACAGCGCCTGCGCAGAGCGCACCTTCACCAGGGAGCTTCCTTTACCTCCTGGGAACCCCTGTCCCGGATCAGCTCTCCCTGGGGTGTCTGGGCTTCTGGTTGTCTCGCCCCCTTCCCCCAGCCCCTGATTCACGGAAAGCAACGCAGAGCCCTGCCAGAAGCAGGCCTGGGGCTGTGAGTGCGGCCCGCATGGTCCCAATGGGCGGTGGTCCCAGAGCACAGCAATCACTGCCTATAGGAGGTGACTTGGGTTTAGCCTCTGACCACACAGTCCTGGTCACCCTGCACAGACTGCCAATAAAGAGGGGTCCGAGGCCCAGCTCCTTGGCTCCCCTGCAGTTCCCCCAAAAGAGAAGCTGAGGCTGTGGGTGAGTGGGTGATGCCAGTGGTCCACCTCCAGTTCCCTCACCGTGGGGGGCTTCCCCTACCCCTATGATATGGTTTGTCTCTGTGTTTCCACCCAAATCTCACCTTGAATTGTAATCCCCACGATCCCCACATGTCAAGGGTGAGACCAGGTAGAGGAAATTGAATCATGGGGCTGGTTCCCCACATGCTGTTCGTGTGATAATGAGTGAGTCTCACGAGATCTGATGGTTTTATAAGCATCTGACATTTCCCCTGCTTGCTCTCATTCTCGCTCCTGCCGCCCTGTGAGAGAGCCGCCCTGTGAGAAGGTGCTTTCCACCATGACTGTCAGTTTCCTGAGGCCTCCCCAGCTATGAGGAAATGTGAGTCAATTAAACCTCTTTTCTTTATAATTTACCCAGTCTCAGGTATTTCTTCATAGGAGGGTGAGAACGGACTAATACACCCTGATTGCCCAGATGACCCCATGACTCATATGCAAGAGCATGACAGACCACAGCAGTGCCCAGCGACACCCAGTGAAGCCCTGAGTGACACAACTGGACCTGATGTGAGGGTTGGGGGCGGGTGTTGGGAGGGGATAGAGTAGCCAGAGCTGCCTTGGAGAGAGAAGGCCCGAGGGGATGCCAGGTACAGACCGTGAGGGCTTCAGAATCTGACTCACTGCCTCCTCCCTGACTAAGGACAGATCCCAGTCACCCAGCCTATGAACCTTGTCAGAATCAAAATGGAGTTCCTTTTGTTAAAAACCCTGAGAAGTAAAGCCAGGAACAAGAAAGGGATTTACCATGCACAAAACCTGACAACAAGAACTATCACAGAAGACTGCAAACAACCAGCTTGCATAATGACTTTCGTAACCTTTCAACAAAGAATACTTCTGCAAGGACATCTGCCCAGCAATTGCCTGTCCAGCCTCAAACTGGTGCCACTCATATCCTTGATCCTTGTAGCCAAGGATAAAAATCTCAAAACAATCCTGTGATCCTCCTCCTTTTTCCTCTAAAAACCTTTATCTTCCTTCACCTCTCTAAATTCACACATAGTTTCCTATGGCCTGCTTATTCCCATTGCAGTACCTATTTCCAAAGAAATTTCATTTTATTTTAGAGTCTGCCTGTATCTGTTATGCAATGTCACATAGTGGAGCCAGAAGTGGGACTGAAGTGAACTCTGAAGTGAACTCATCTTGGACAAATCAGAGTTTCCTGGAATCTAACGCAGTGTTGACTGAGCCCTCTGCAGACTGCCTTTCCAGGAGTTGATTTTCTGTTCTGGTGAATCTCCTTGAATACTCAGACTCCCTCCCTTTGGTCAGTTCCTTTTTACTGTATCCTGGATGTGATTTAGTTATAAGGCTCCCTTAAACAAAGGACCTTGCATCCTTCTTGGGAGTATAAAGATTGGAGTTTTGTTGGGGCGTGTGTGTGTGTGTGTGTTTGAGACAGTCTTGCTCTGTCACTCAAAAGAGTCCTGCCCTGCTGCCCAGGCTGGAGTGCTTGGCAGGATCACGGCTCACCGAAACCTCCTCCTCCCAGATTCAAGCGATTCTTGTACCTCAGCCTCCC
>NW_012102143.1:864588-866320 GCF_000951045.1 Mandrillus leucophaeus
AGTACAGTGGTGTGATCCTGGCTCACTGCAACCTGGCGCCTCCCAGGTTCAAGTGATTCTCATGCCTCAGCCTCTTGAGTAGCTGGGATTACAGGTGTGCGCCACCACACCCAGCTACTTTTTGTATTATTGGTAGAGAGGGGGTTTCACCATGTTGGCCAGGCTGCTGTCGAATTCCGGGTCTCAAGCAGTCCTCCGCCTCAGCCTCCCAAAGTGCTGGGATTACAGGCGTGAGCCACTGTGCCTGGCCGGACTTCGAAATCTTAAAGTCATGTTATGCTACCTTAACTGACAGATACTCTTTAAATATATTGGTCATTTCCAAGTAAGATAAAACACAAATACATAAATTGCTGAACATAAATATAAGTTTGTTTTTGGTTTCTTAAATTTTATGGAACTACCAAATTTATAGGGGTTAATACATATAAAAATTATGCGATGGGGAAACATGTTTCTAAAATTATAAATGGTTCCCATCTGTAAAATACTAATATGTGACAGTCATTTAAATGTTTTTTGCTTCCTAGGTTTTCACTAGAAATTAAGGTTGCTAAGAATTAAAAATTCTAATTAATCTATACAATTCTGTAGACAAAGTGTACCAAAAAATAATATGTATGTTTGATGAGAAAAACTATTTAAAATGTGTAAAAACATGTTTTTGCTTTATTTGAGTTTTTTATATACTTAAAAATTGTTTTAACTTTTTTTAAATTAAAAAAAAATAGAAATAGGATCCTGCCACGCTGCCCAGACTGGTCTCGAGTTTCTAGGCTCAAGTGGCCACCTCCCAAAGTGTTGAGATTGAAGGTGTGAGCCACTGCACCTGGCGAACATGTGTTTTCATATATCCAAAATATGGATTTATGAAAGAAAGAAAAACAGGATAGAAAGGAACCCATAAGTAGGAGAGAGATGTGAAGAAAGGTATGAAGATATATTTTTGATAAGTACGGTTAAAAGAAAAAAGAGTAATTTGGAATGAGAAAGGATCTTGTATGGTAACTTTTTGTGTCCTAAAGTAAAATAACTTGTTACCTAAGAAAGGGGAACTTTAGGTCAAAGCAGAGGCCTAAGCATGTCATAGAAGTGCTAAGTCGTGAAAGGTGTGTGCAGATTGTGCCACTGCACTCCAGCCTGGGCAACAAAGAGAGACTCTGTTTCCAAAAAAAAAAAAAAAGAGAGAGAAAGAAAAGCTTGAGGTATTTCTATTTTATCAACCAATTTAAAACCAGCTTGTTTATCAAAGATATAGTTAAATCACATGAACTAAAAGGTATTTGGCTCATTACAATGTATATATGTATGTATATGTATAAAACAGAGCTGTTTTCAATAAACCAGCAATACTAAATTAGTTTCATTTATCAAAGAACTACAGGAACAAAGATCACTCTGTTTTTAGGTTGGGTTTATAGTTTTATGACCTTGAAACATCGAGCAGAGACACATATAATTCATCCTTCCCATCTTTTGGGGAAGGATGAATTTGTGAAAGAAATTTTTGTATGTGATCAGGTTGGCTAAAATTAGAAGGAAATTATTCACGAGTCTTTCTAAAGATTTAACTTTCATATTAAAACTACACTGATATTCTCATCTGAAAGCTCTAGGAGAAGTAAAAAACAAACAAAACAAACCTACACTGATTTAAAAACTAAAAATCTGGTCCCCTATGTTAGTACAACAAGATTTCCTTGAAATATAAATCTGCTTTTATTTTGACTTA
>NW_012102143.1:867370-870032 GCF_000951045.1 Mandrillus leucophaeus
AACCACGACCTACCGATTTGTTTTTTTTTTTTGTAGAGATGGGGTTTCGATGTGTTGCCCAGTCTGATCTCCAACTTCTGGACTCAAGTGATTCACTCACCGTGGCCTCCCAAAGTGCTGGGATTACAAGCATGTGCCTCCGCGCCCAGCCTGAGATTCCTGTTCAATCAATGTAGAGAGGAAAAGTTATGTGTATGAAGAAAAGCTTTACACCTGTTATTAGATTGCAGCCCTGTGCTTTATTTATGAGTTCTTTGATTTACCCGTAGAGAGGACTAGATCCTGAATTCTTCTAGCTTCCTCAAATCCAACTATCTTCCATGGAATTATTATTATTATTGTTGTTATTATTATTATTTATTATTATTTGAGATGGAGTTTGCTCTATCGGCCAGGCCGGAGTGCAGTGGCATGATCTCAGCTCGCTGCAACATCTGCCTCCCAGGTTCAACCAATTCTCCTGCCTCAGCCTCCTGAGTAACTAGGACTAAGGTGTGCTCCACCATACCCAGCTAATTTTTGTATTTTTAGTAGAGATAGATTTCACTATGTCGGCCAGGTTGGTTTTTAACTCCTAACCTCAGGGGATTCACCCGCCTTGGCCTCCCAAAGCGCTGGGATTACAAGCGTGAGCCACTGCGCCCAGCCTTCTGTGGAATTCTTAAAAATGGGACCCGCCTTTGGGAGACCAAGGTGGGCGGATTACCTGAGGTCAGGAGTTTGAGACCAGCCTGACCAACATGGTGAAAACCCATTTCTACTAAAAATACAAAAATTAGCCAGGCATGGAGGCAAGTGCCTATAATCCCAGCTACTTGGGAGGCTGAGACAGGAGAATCGCTTGAACACGGGAGGCAAGGGCTATAATGAGCCGAGATCGCGCCACTGCACTCCGGCCCGGGCAACAAAGAACGAAACACGGTCTCAAAAAAAAAAAAAAAAAAAGGAGGACCCACTTTGTTCCTAAAGAGAGGGACCCCCACAGGGCAGGGCTAGGAGACAGTGACGTGGACAGGGACTGCAGGATCAAGGCTCATGGAGTGTTTGGGGTCACTGGGACACCTAGGAACAGGGCCCCATGCAGGCCAGTGGAATCCCAGAGCAGGGAGTGAGTCCTCTCCACTCTGACACCTGCTAAGTGACCCTGCTGGAGCCCTTCTTTTCTCTGGGCCTCAGTTTTCTCATCTGTAACATGGGAATAATAACAGGACCAACCAACCTCTCAGGGCGATTGCAGGGTTTGTATGAGGCGATGCTATGAAAACCCCAAGTGGCAGCAAGTCTGGCACACAGCAGGTCAACCCGCTGCCCCCTGTGCATACACACAAACAGACGCATACACATGCACACACACACAGATGCATACACACACACTGTGCATGCACACATGCACACACACAGATGCATACACACACACGTGCATGCACACATGCACACACACAGATGCATACACATGCACACACACACAGATACATACATACACGTGCATGCACACATGCACACACACACTGATACATGCACACACACGTGCATGCACACATGCACAAACACAGATGCATACACATGCACACACACACAGATGCATACATACACGTTCATGCACACATGCACACACACACAGATGCAAACACACACATGCATGCACACATGCACACACACAGATGCATACACACGTGCATGCACACATGCACACACAGATGCATACACATGCACACACACACAGATGCATACACACACATGCAGGCACACATGCATACACAGATGTATACACACATGTGTATACACACACATGCACAGAAAAAACACAGGGCTCACTCCCCAAGGGGACCTCACTGTGCCTCAGTTTGCCCATCTGTAAAGGGGGTGATTATAGCCCCTACTGCATGACGCTGTTGTGGGGCTCCGTGAGTCAGTACCTGGAGGATGCCCAGGACGGGGCCTGAACTTAACCTGCACAGCCCCACAGGGAACTGAGTGGAGAAGGTGAGCTTGGGTGTGGGGAGCAGAGGGGGCAGTATGGAAACCCAGGGGGTCTTAAAGGTCTAGGTGCCTGTCACCCATGAGGAAGCTCTAAGGGGTCCCTGAGGAACAGTGGCCCCAATCCAATCTCCTGCCTGGTAAGGGAGCAGGACTGAGGCCAGGAAAAGGCCAGCAAGAGCCTGCTGGGGCCAAGGAGCCTTCAGTGTGACAGCCAAGGACCCACAGAGCACCAGCCTGCTAAGGGACCCTGGGCCGCACTCAGGCCTGGGCGAGGGACTGACCTGGGGACTTCCTGAGGTTTCTCTGACTGTACGGAGCTCATCAGGGAAAACATGGGGGATGCCTGGATTCATTGCCCAGCTCCGAGCTCAGCATGAAAACTGCCTCTTGGAACAATCTAGAAAGAGGCTCACCTGAGGCCCAGTACCCAGGGGCCATGCTGTCACGTAGGCCAAGGCATCTGAGGGGCAGGGGCCTTCCCCATCCCACTGCTGCCATGGCCTGTGGCCCACTCTGCCCTGCCCTCCTGACCCGGGGACCCAGTGCATCTCTGTGGGGCCTGGGAGGGGCGTTAGCAAAGGAGAGGCCGCACAGGGCACCTTCAGTGGTGACGGGAAACCAAGAGCAGGAAAAGCAACCGTGCTCTGCCCTGGGCGACTCAGACAGGAAAGGGCCTGAGCCT
>NW_012102143.1:870082-871104 GCF_000951045.1 Mandrillus leucophaeus
CTTCCTTCCTTCCTTCCTTCTTTTTTTCTCAGAGTCTCTGTCTGTCACCCAGGTGCAATCTCAGCTCGCTGCAACCTCCACCTCCCAGGTTCAAGTGGTTCTCATGCTTCAACCTCCTAAGTAGATGGTACTATAGATGCTCATCACCACCCCTGGCTAATTTTTTTTTTTTTTTTGTATTTTTAGTAAAAAATGGGTTTTGCCATATTGGCCAGACTGGTCTCAAACTTCTGGCCTCAAGACAAAAACGTTAAAATTAAAATTAAAAATCAAATACCTGGCCTCAAGTGATCCACCCGCCTCGGCCTCCCAGAGTGCTGGGATTATAGGCATGAGCCACCGTGCACGTTCATCTTTAGTATTTGCAGCGTACGTCTTCCCCTGGGTTTGCGAGTCAGATAAGATTATATGTGTCTCTGCTAGATGCTTCAAGGTCATAAAACTTTATTTTATTTTTTATTTTTTATGAGACGGAGTCTCACTCTGTCACCCAGGCTGGAGTGCAGTGGTGTAATCTCAGCTCACTGCAACCTCCGCCTCCAGGGTTCGAGTGATTCTCCTGCCTCAGCCTCCTCAGTAGCTGGGATAACAGACGTGTGCCACCACACCCTGCTAATTTTTGCATTTTTATTAGAGACATGGTTTCACCATATTAGCCAGGCTGGTCTCGAACTCCTGACCTCGGGTGATCTGCCCACCTGGGCCTCCCAAAGTGTTCAGATTATAGGCGTGAGCCACCTTGCCTGGCTTAAGATCATAAAACTTTAAACCCAACCTAAAAACAGAGTGATCTTTGTGTAGTTCTTTGATAAATAAAACTAATTTAGTATTGCTGGTTTAATGTAAACAGCTCTGTCTTAGGAGTTACTGGCAAAATATCCATGTATTTAACTTTAAGCTTCTTAAGTGAACACCTGAGAGTCACAGGCTATGAAAATAGTGAACAAGAAAATACCTGGGGCCGGGCGCGGTGGCTCAAGCCTGTAATCCCAGCACTTTGGGAGGCCGAGACGGGCGGATCA
>NW_012102143.1:872666-874956 GCF_000951045.1 Mandrillus leucophaeus
CTGTGATCCTCGCAGAGGGGAGGAGGTGTCCTCGGCAGTCAGGAGCAGGATGATGGTAGTGACAAGGCCCTGCCATGGACTGAGCCTCCCAGCCTAGGAAACCTGGCTCTGGCCTCCCCTGCAGGCCTGTGATGTCTGACTCCAGAGGCCTTCTCCTCCGGGCTTTTCCACTCCTGTGAACTGGGCCCCATTCATTTCCCTGTGGTTTCATGGGAATGTCCAATGTATTCAGGAGGTTGCAGCGCAGCCAGGAGGAAAGGGGTCAGCAAGAGGCCCAAGCTGTGACTGGTGGGCCACCCAGCGGCCACGGCACCCTCTGCTGGAGGCTGGCAGCAGGGTGCACGGCCAGCTGTGGGTGGGGGTCCATCAGTCAAGCAGCTGTACTTCCTCCCCATCCCCCCCACACTGAGGCCAGGGGCTCTACCTGTGGCTCCCTCATGCCAGGCCTCCACTTTCCAGCTCCCAGGCCCCCAGCCCCACCTGGCCTGGCCCAGGACAGAGCTGCCACCAAGATCTCTACCACTTTCTCTCCCCAGCAGCCTGCAATTCAGTGCCCCGCAGACCCCTGCCTCCTGGGCCCTGCGGTTTCCCCCACACTATATTCAATTTCCAGCTGCTGAGAACACAGCAGGTCCCATGTAAAGGTTGCCATCACCTGCACCCCATGGGCTGCCCAGCCATGGAGAAGGGGCCATGGTTGGGTGCACAGCTTCTGAGACAGGCCCAGCAGCTGCCTTCATGGCCTCGGCAGAGCCCAGGGCTCTGGAGCTTACAGGGAGCATATGCCCAAGTGTGGAAAATTTGGTCTGCAGAAGAAATGAGGCTGAAATTGGCTGGGAGCAATTCTTATCAAAGCCACATTAACAGTTTTCAGCAAGAGCTAATTGAACAAGCTCTGTGAGTGGCCTCATTCCAGTAGCAGGAGCCTCCCACAGAGTGTGACAAGGGCCCTGAGGGCTGAGAGCAGAAGAGGCTGTTTCTGTCCCACATTTGCCTTTGGCCTTTGAAAATGGACACATTTTCAGCTTTGGGGACTGCCCCTGCCCCTCTGCCCTGGCTCCCACTCATTTCCAAAGCCACTCTCTGAGTGTCTTGTGTCTCAGCGCTTCAGCGGGTGCATGGATCTGAAAAAGGACACGCTTGGAGACACGGCCTCCTTATCAGGAAGGGTTGAGAGACCACGTTGCAGAGGAACCGAAAGTCTGAGGGCCAGGCCAGAGCAGGTTGGGTCAGGAAGCTGGGCCCTGCCTTAGCAACATGCCTGGGCCTGAGGAGAGACCCACGGCCGGCCCAGTCTCCCTCGACTCCTCTGGAGTCACGGTGTCCTCAGGGAGGGAACAGGAGGCAGCTAGGGTGTGGCCAGGCCAGAGCTGAGCTGATGGGACCTGAACCCCGCTTTTGTGGGGTGGCCGTGCTCTCTGCTTTCTCCTCTCTGCTGTGCCCAGTGGACTTGAAAAGATAGTTCCCAGTGGGCTTGAAAAGGGCGCAGTCCTCGGGCCAGAGCTCGGGGGTCACCTGTCTGGACTCCAGCCTGTTTCCTCTGTGCTGGGGCTATCAGGGCAAGTGTCTGACCAGGGCCCACAGGGCGCTGGTCAAGGGGCCCAGGGATGTAGGGTCCAGCCCTCTGTGCCCCTGACTGGCTGTCTGATCTGGGCAAGGCCCTTCATCTCTTGGCCACTGTCACATGGCATGGGGAACACTCCTCAGTGCTGTGGCCTCCAGGATGCTATAAGGAAGTGGCATCCGACCACACCCACCCTTTCTGCAGGGACCATGGTCAGGACAGAGCTGTGGACACTGAGCAGGGGCTGGCCTCAGGGCCCACCCAGACAGGCCTCCTTGTCTCTCCCAACACCACAGTGGGGCTTCCTCCTGGGAGCTGGCCAGCTGCCCTCCCCAGGATGGGACCTCAGGCTTCCATCCCGAGCTCTTCCCTCCTGCCCTGGGCCCTGCAGACTGCCCCATAAGCTGGCTGCTCTCCTGGGGTCTTTCCCTCTGTGAGCACCTCTGCAGATACATTCCGGCCTTTGGGATGCTTCAGACAGCAAGCAGGAAGCACACAGACACCCCGCATCTCCCCCAGGCCAACTCCAGCCCCATCAGCAGCAACCTGCCGGGGAACTGTCTACACCCGCCAGCCTCCCTCCCTCCGTCCTCTTGGGTTTCTGAACCAGCCTCTCCAGCTGCACCGCCACTGCGACTTACTCCTTCTGGTCAAATCCAAGGGCCCTGTGCAAGCCCCTGCTCTCCTCGGCAGCTCACACTGGGGACAACCCGCAGGCTCCTCCCA
>NW_012102143.1:876295-879155 GCF_000951045.1 Mandrillus leucophaeus
TTAGGCTTTGACCCACACAGAAAGAGATGGAACAGCCTGGGCTGCAGGGGCCTGGAAAGCGACGAGCATGTGGGCAGCACTGCGTGGGGCAGTTGCAGGGGCTGCCTGTTCTCCTTCTCCTAGTGCTGCTCCAAGGGCACAGTCTGGTGACTGCAGCCACTTAGGGAAGCCTTAGGATGCAAAGGAGAATGAGGACACAAGGACACTAACAAAGCCCAGCTCTGCAGGAGGAGGCATGCTGCCCTGGGATGTCGCCGCTGTCTTGTCTGAGCCCGAGGGTGGCACTCGGTCCACCTGTGGGGAGCAGGGAAGAGAGAGGACCCGGCCCTGGCTGCCTCTGGTCTGCCTGGGAACGAGCTCCCTCAGGCGGAGCTTGACAGTCGGTATCCAAGCATCATCATCAGAAGCACGTAGTCCAGAGCTGTGTGCCCAGCAGAACAGGGCACTGGGGCAGGGACCCAGCCTTCTCGGCTCCTGAATTGGAGCCTGGCATGCCCCATCTTAGAGTCCTTCAATCTGCGCAGATGCACTTGGCATCTACAGTGGGACCGGAGTCCACGACACTGGGCATGGAAGGAAACGGGCCCTGTGATCAAAGAGGCCATCACAGACATGGCAGCTGAGTGCTGGGATGGGCTCTGAATGGGATGTCAAGAAGCAGGTGGCAGGAGATGGGTGAAGAGAGGGTGAAGGGGAGGGGAGCTGGATGCAGAACCTCATTCCCTGGAGGTAGGACTGTGTCCATGACAGGGGAGCCACAGAGGGCCTTTCCAAGAGAGGGATGTGACCAGCTTTGGTGTGAAGGCCACGGAGCAGAGCATGACTAGAAGTAGGGAGGCCACCTGGTAAAAGAGACGGAGGCTGGGACAAGAGTGGTGCCCTTGTCAGAGGGAGGCCAGGAGAAGCTTCTCTAAGTGTGGCTGCATGTTTAGCCCAATTCCTAGAGCTGGGGCAATCATGCCAGTCACAACATAGGACATGTTACAATGATGTCTTACTTTTTTCAAGGCCAGGCACTGGCACATTTCTTCCCTATTTTACAGGGAAAGAAGTGGAGATTCTGAAAGCTTAACTAATTTATCTGGCAAGGCATGGTCTCTCATGCCTGTGATCCCAGCACTTTGGGAGGCCGAGGCAGAGGCAGGAGGATCACTTCAGCCCAAGAGCTGGAGACCGGCCTGGGCAACATAGTGAGACCCCCTCTCTATAAACAAAATTTAGCCGGGCAAGATGGTACACGCCTGTGGTCCCAGCTACTTGGATGCTGAGATGGGAAGATCAGAATCACTTGGGTCACCGGGGGGTCGAGGCTACAGTGACCCGAGATCATGCCACTGCACTCCAACCTGGGTAACACAGCGAGACCCTGTCTCAAACTTAAAGGAAAAAAAAAGTTTGAAATCATGCAGCAAGAGAGTGACAGGGCTGGCATTCCAGCATCGTCCTTCAAAATGTGACAGACACAGGTCCCACCTGAGCCAGCAGGAATGCGACACCCAGTGCTGCCTCTGCACAGGCCTGATGCTCGCCGGCACTTTAAAGGCAGAGGAGACCCTACGACAAACGCATGAAGAGCGCATGTTTCATGGGATTGATGTTGATGCTGGCGTTCCCTGCAAGCCACTGAGGAGAAGCCCCTCTCCCAATGGCAGGGCCACGAGAGGTGAAGGACCCCCCTCCACCACCCCTAGACAGGTCTTTCCTGGCCACAGATGCCCCAGGTCCCTGAATGTCAAAACCGAACCCCAACCCTCCAGCTGAGCAGAGAAACATTCAGATCCGGTTCCTTGGTGGTCAGGGAAGGCAGGCTTCCTCTGAAGCACAGATGGCTTCACCCTTTTCTCATGAGCCCTGCCAGGGCGACAGCAGCCTTTCCCAGGATCATCCTTTAAGATGCGACAGAAACAGGTCCCACCTGAGCCAGCAGGAATGCGGCACCCAGTGGCTGCCTCTGCACAGTCCTGGTGCTCGCCGGCACCTTCAGGGCTAAGGACACCCTGTCGTAAATGCATGAAGAGTCCTGTGTTTCATATATTGATGTTGTTGGTTTTTCTTTAGAGGAACACTTGTGCACTGTGGGAACCTGTGTGTCTACCACTGTCACCCTTGCTGTGGGGAGTGTGTACTGTGTGTGGGGGCTGGTGACCTTTCCCTGCTGTCTGCCACAGCATGTGAGGGGCTCGCCAAGCCTCATCCCTGCCCTCCCTCTCCCCGTCCCCTCCTGCCCCAGGGAGGCCCAGACCCAGGGAGGAGGGGTGCTGGGAGTGAGTGACGAGGAGCTGGGGTCCTGGCCCTGCAGCCGCTGTCACAGCACAGCCCACCCCAGACCTCCAGAGTCATGGGACTCTGGTGGCACAAGCTCCAGAAGCTTGGCCGATGCCAGGTCTGGGACCGAGGCCCTGTCTCCAAGGCCTTGGCTTGCTGTTCTGGAAGGTGATGCTGGCTGGCAGCCATTCCCAGCCCCTCAGAGAGCAGTTGTCAGGCAGTCCCTGAGCTCCAGCGCCCCATCCCCAGCAGGCCCAGTGATCTCATGCCTGTGCCCCTGGCGCTGGGAGGAGCGGGGTGACATTAGGGCTGGTGCCCACATCAGGGGAGCAAGGTCTGAGGCCAGGGCAGGGGACAGGGTGCCCTCCCATCCAGCAGCCCCAGTGCCCTCCCCGCCCCCTTCAGGGCTCCCATGGCCCAGAGTGTGGAGCGGCGCGGCCTGACCAGCCAGGACACCTTGGGGCGTTTAGGAGGTTTGGCTGTCCAGGCTGTGCAGCTAGCACTGCTCCCCAGGAGAGGGAGGGAGGAGGTCAGGGGAGAGGGCCTTGCTGACCGGGTCGCTGTCACAGCCTCCATCTCTGGCCCTGGGTTCTTG
>NW_012102143.1:879205-885571 GCF_000951045.1 Mandrillus leucophaeus
ACTTCAGCCCAAGAGCTGGAGACCGGCCTGGGCAACATAGTGAGACCCCCTCTCTATAAACAAAATTTAGCCGGGCAAGATGGTACACGCCTGTGGTCCCAGCTACTTGGATGCTGAGATGGGAAGATCAGAATCACTTGGGCCACCGGGGGGTCGAGGCTACAGTGACCCGAGATCATGCCACTGCACTCCAACCTGGGTAACACAGCGAGACCCTGTCTCAAACTTAAAGGAAAAAAAAAGTTTGAAATCATGCAGCAAGAGAGTGACAGGGCTGGCATTCCAGCATCGTCCTTCAAAATGTGACAGACACAGGTCCCACCTGAGCCAGCAGGAATGCGACACCCAGTGCTGCCTCTGCACAGGCCTGATGCTCGCCGGCACCTTAAAGGCAGAGGAGACCCTACGACAAACGCATGAAGAGCGCATGTTTCATGGGATTGATGTTGATGCTGGCGTTCCCTGCAAGCCACTGAGGAGAAGCCCCTCTCCCAATGGCAGGGCCACGAGAGGTGAAGGACCCCCCTCCACCACCCCTAGACAGGTCTTTCCTGGCCACAGATGCCCCAGGTCCCTGAATGTCAAAACCGAACCCCAACCCTCCAGCTGAGCAGAGAAACATTCAGATCCGGTTCCTTGGTGGTCAGGGAAGGCAGGCTTCCTCTGAAGCACAGATGGCTTCACCCTTTTCTCATGAGCCCTGCCAGGGCGACAGCAGCCTTTCCCAGGATCATCCTTTAAGATGCGACAGAAACAGGTCCCACCTGAGCCAGCAGGAATGCGGCACCCAGTGGCTGCCTCTGCACAGTCCTGGTGCTCGCCGGCACCTTCAGGGCTAAGGACACCCTGTCGTAAATGCATGAAGAGTCCTGTGTTTCATATATTGATGTTGTTGGTTTTTCTTTAGAGGAACACTTGTGCACTGTGGGAACCTGTGTGTCTACCACTGTCACCCTTGCTGTGGGGAGTGTGTACTGTGTGTGGGGGCTGGTGACCTTTCCCTGCTGTCTGCCACAGCATGTGAGGGGCTCGCCAAGCCTCATCCCTGCCCTCCCTCTCCCCGTCCCCTCCTGCCCCAGGGAGGCCCAGACCCAGGGAGGAGGGGTGCTGGGAGTGAGTGACGAGGAGCTGGGGTCCTGGCCCTGCAGCCGCTGTCACAGCACAGCCCACCCCAGACCTCCAGAGTCATGGGACTCTGGTGGCACAAGCTCCAGAAGCTTGGCCGATGCCAGGTCTGGGACCGAGGCCCTGTCTCCAAGGCCTTGGCTTGCTGTTCTGGAAGGTGATGCTGGCTGGCAGCCATTCCCAGCCCCTCAGAGAGCAGTTGTCAGGCAGTCCCTGAGCTCCAGCGCCCCATCCCCAGCATGCCCAGTGATCTCATGCCTGTGCCCCTGGCGCTGGGAGGAGCGGGGTGACATTAGGGCTGGTGCCCACATCAGGGGAGCAAGGTCTGAGGCCAGGGCAGGGGACAGGGTGCCCTCCCATCCAGCAGCCCCAGTGCCCTCCCCGCCCCCTTCAGGGCTCCCATGGCCCAGAGTGTGGAGCGGCGCGGCCTGACCAGCCAGGACACCTTGGGGCGTTTAGGAGGTTTGGCTGTCCAGGCTGTGCAGCTAGCACTGCTCCCCAGGAGAGGGAGGGAGGAGGTCAGGGGAGAGGGCCTTGCTGACCGGGTCGCTGTCACAGCCTCCATCTCTGGCCCTGGGTTCTTGTAGGAGCGCCTGGGCTCTAAGCTGAAGCTGTCCCATCCCAGGACCTCAGGAGGAGGAGGAGGCTGGGCGCCACCTGCTGGCCCATCAGGGAATTGACAGGGCAGGGGACTGGAGCCTGGGGTCCATGTGCTGGCCCCAGATGAGAGCCCGACTCCCACCTACCCTACCCCACCCACCCTGCACTGTTCAGCTCAGTTCTCCCACCTGTGGTGCGGGGCCCCGTTTGCGATGGTGAATCCTGAACTTGGTACAACTCTGGCTGCTGACAGTTGGGCTTGGCTTTCACCTTCCTGTCCCCAAACTCCACTGGGGACCTCCCTTCCAGCCACCCCAGGGCGTCACCACCACAGCCAGGGGTCAGCCCCACCTTCATTCACTCCTGCTCAGAGCCCAGCTGTTCTCTCTGCCCCCCATCTGCTACCTGCAGCATCAGAAGGACACGAGGGCAGCAAATAGCCCCTGCAGCTGTCCACAAGCATCATGGCCAAGACTGCGCCTGGGAAGGGCACTCCCTGTGGTGCCAGCTCCCTCCTCAGTGCCCTTGACCTTTGTCTGGGTCCCTGCTTGATGTGGCCCAACTGGCTGTGCCAGAGCTCCACAGGCACTGTCCCGACTCCCAGCCCCTCACAGGGAGGGAGAGGCTGAGACCGAACGGGAAGCAGAGACTTAGCCACACCAGGGGCCCTGGCACGGTGGGCCTCTCCTCCAAAGCCTCACCAGGCTTCACATTCAAGGTCACCAAGAGTGCACTTGTTCACTGTCGAGGGCAGGGGTGACTCCTGGGACTGTGCTGGGGTCCAGGGAGGACAGGTAGCAGAGTTGCCAGGGAAGCAGCTTGCCTGAGGTCTGTGGTCATGGCAGAGGCTTCCACAGCAGCCCCACCCTCTCCCTGTCCCCTCCCTCCTGTCCTTGTCCTCGTGTTTACTGAAGACCATGAGAAGGGATGTGGAGAGCCCCTGCAGGAACTAAGAGCAGGAGCCTGGCTCAGCCCCAGGGGCCCGCAGACATTCAGTTCCTAAACCCATAGGGTGGGGCATGGGCATAGGGGAGAAACCAGGGCTGCCCTGCACAGCCCTGCTCCTTCACCCTGCCTGCCTAGTGGCCTCCTTAGCCTGCAGCCTCAGTGCAACCCGCTATGGGGCCATGCTGCCCCCTGCTGGCCACACTGCAAAATGCAACCCAGGGTCGACCTGGAGGCTACAGGCGTCCCTCTTCCCCCAGGCCTGCAGCTGGGCTGAAGGGAAAAGGGGGCACCAGGGAACAACCTGGGTGCTCCTGCCCAGGAGGATTGTCCGGCTGCATGGGGAGAAAGTCCAGAACCGTGCCTGGCACATGGTAATCCTTGTGGAATGAGTGAACGAATGAATGTATGAACTATGCATTTGAGGCTTTTTGCTGATGATGACCCAACCAAGATAGATCACATAAGCCATTTTTCCAGCAGGAACTGGGACTCCTCTTGGGTTGACAAGGTGTAAGTACAAAATCTAAATAAGATTCCAATGGCACTACACAGCGACACAGGTGACCCTAGCTATAAACGCCCATGGAAGGGAATTCTATCTGACATTCAGGGAAGACTTGGAGCAGGGTAAGGGGACGAGATTGATGGCAGGAGTGAGACTTATAGAGCATGGGTGGGAGACCCCTGGCTGGCTATTTTGGGGGAAGAGGGGCAACTGGAAAGCAGCACCTGGATCTCGAGGGACTTGGCCTGCTCAGTGCTTCCATCGGGAGCCACGTCCATTCATAGTGACTGTTGAGTCTAACGACACTCACGTACAGTGAAGCCAGAGCAGCAGCCCCTGAAAGGGTGACTCCGGGGTCTCACCCCGTCCTGACTCTGGCCTCATCCCCTGGTGAGGGCTTCCCTCCTGCTGCCTCGGACTCTGCTGTGCACCCTCAGAGACCCTGTCGGGAGGCTTCCCTCCAACAAGGAACCATCCCCAGGGAGAAGGGAGCCCAACACTCCTGGTCCTGCGGGATCCTCAGTCCACTCACCACTGCGGCATGCCCCAGGGAGTCCTCGAACTAGGGCCTGGGCCAGGGCCCCCTGGGTTCCCATGGCCTGGGTGGGCACAGTGCCCTCTTACAGCCAGGGCTGCCCAAGGGTTCCAGGTGTCCTATCATTCAGCAGAGATGTTTCCTCGGTGCCTTCTCTGGATTGGATGGGCTGCTGAGCTCTGGGGCTGCAACAGTGAATTAGGCAGGGGCTGTCCCTGCTCTCCAGGGTCTAGTGGAGGAGCCAGCACGGAGCTAATCAGTCAGAGGAGAAGGCGGTGTAGACCCACTGGTACAGGAGAGACCATGGGAGTGCTGGGCAAGACAGGGACTTGGTGGAACACATGAGATGAGGCAGCTGGGAGGTCGTCTTTAAGCTGAGACCTGAAGGGTGATAGAGAGCCAGGCAGGCTGCAGCGTGGGAAAGCCTGAGCAGCTGTCCCCCAACCCCAGCGGTCCCTCCCATCCCACCCACCCTCTGCAGGCTTGTGGAGGAGTTCATGCTCTTGGCCAACATGGCAGTGGCCCACAAGATCCACCGCGCCTTCCCCGAGCAGGCCCTGCTGCGCCGGCACCCCCCACCCCAGACAAGGATGCTCAATGACCTGGTGGAATTCTGCGACCAGATGGGGCTGCCCGTGGACTTCAGCTCCGCAGGAGCCCTCAATGTGAGTGGTGGGCAGTGTTCAGGGGAGGCTCTGCTTGGGGGAAAGAAGAGAAAGACCTGGAAGGTGGGGGGTCCAAGGGCCTCTGCTTCCCCCCAGAGTCCCTCCCCTTCAGCCAGGTCTCTCCTATAGAGGAGGAAGGAGGCCCTGGGAGGAAGGGCCCCTCTGAGTCACAGGGGCCCTGACAATGGGACTTGCCCCCTCACCAGGACTGTGCCAAGCGGGGACCCTGGAGGCCTAGCAGAGGGCAGGGGTCCTGTGGCCAGAAAGGGCTGGTCTTGGGCCCAGAGGCTTTCAGAGTGTGGGGGCTGGAATTGTAGGAATCCCGGGAATGTTCCTGGTGGGTACTTTCAGGTGCTTCGTGCCCGGGGCGAAGCTAAGAAACCCAGGGCCTTGGCTCTGGTCCTGGAGGAGGGAGACATCTCACCCAGGCCCGACCCTGGGAGGGGAAGGCAGGTGCACTAGGCCCGAGAGCTGGAGCCCAGTGAGTCCAGGCCAGTCAGCAAGACATGGAAGGGACTAACCTCAGGCCAGTGTGGGCCACAGGCTGTGGGCAGCTGCCCCCTCTCCCCACCCATCCCCTCTGAGCAGGGCTGAGCCCCCAGGCAGCTCCTCCCCCTGAGAGCTGGGCATGAGGTACTTAGCAGATGACAGGGCCCTGAGTCTCTCCCCGAGCTGGACCACATGTCACACAGGTTTCTGGGATTTGCTTCTAGAAAAGCCTGACCCAAACATTTGGAGAGGACAAGTACTCACTGGCCCGGAAGGAGGTGCTCACCAACATGTGCTCCCGGCCCATGCAGGTAAGGAGGGCCCAGCCCCGTCCTCGCCGGCTCCTGGGAGCACACTGGCCCCAGACCTGTGACCTCCACGTGCAAACATAGCCCACCACCGTTCCTGTCCTGCTCTGGACATGGCTGGGTGGACGGGGCTGCTCTTCCTCTGCCGGAGGGTAGGAGAGGAGGCCGACCCCAGGCAGCACCTAGGAGGGGGCACCCTGAGCCTCTTGAGTTTGAACCGCTGCCTCCTGCTCAGACTTGCTCAAGGACAACATGCCTTAGAGCTGAGGGGCTACCAAGACCTCCTGTCAGGCTGGGGTCCTGGAGGAGAGACAGGGTCCCGTGTGGCTTCCTGTCCCGGGGAACATTCCACAGCCTCCACCCCTGCATGTGGAGTCCAGAACCAGCTGTTGGCCTCTGGCCAGTGTGGGAGAGAAGCAGACCTGGCCGTGGGCCTAGGCCTGGGCCTGCAGGGAGGTGGCAGCCTGTGGGGTGGACAGCTGGGCTTGCTCTGGGATGCCTGTCACAGCCCCCAAGGCTGAGCTTCACCCGTGCAGGGCCTGAGCATCCTGGGACCAGGACCCCAGAGGACCCTCGGGCCAGCGGGAGCAGTGGGTGCTGATGAGTCAGCTCTGGGCCCCAGCCCAGCCCAGGGGCAGGGACAGGCTGTATTTCAGGAGCTTGGTCACACAGCAGATTCAGTCTGTTCTCAAGAACTGGATGGCTTCAGCTGACCCCAGTGGATTTATTTTCTGACACTTCAAGCTCTGCTGAGTTTGAAGCCATCAGGATCTGCTTGGGCCTGGCCGCCCTGACCTGCCCCCAGTCACAAGTGTCTGCCCAGCCAAGCACCTACGGCACCCACAGCTGAGAGGGGCTGGGCCGTGCCTGCGGGGCTGTCTGTGTTCTACACGCCAGTGGGTCTAGGCCTGGCAGAGATGGCACAGCAGCCTCTGAGTCCCAGAACTCCCACTGGCTCTGCCCCGCTGGGGCCCATCCCGTGCCCCTGCCTCTGATGCCATCACCTTCAAGGAGGTAGAAGCCAAGCTGGAGTTCCAGGGATCAGAGCCGCTCCGGAGTCAGCCAGAGCCTGAAAAGGCTGCATTCTCCTGGCTCGCCTGCCAGGGAGCTCGGAGGCGCCCTTGCCTGGGAATCTGATGGCAGGGAGTCACCAGAAGGTCTGCAGTGCTCCTGTTCCTCGGCCCCGGGAAC
>NW_012102143.1:885811-888771 GCF_000951045.1 Mandrillus leucophaeus
GGAAGGAGGTGCTCACCAACATGTGCTCCCGGCCCATGCAGGTAAGGAGGGCCCAGCCCCGGCCCATGTAGTTAAGGAGGGTCCAGCCCTGTCCCATGCAGGTAAGGAGGGTCCAGCCCCGTCCTCGCCGGCTCCTGGGAGCACACTGGCCCCAGACCTGTGACCTGCACGTGCAAGCACAGCCCACCAGTGTTCCTGTCCTGCTCTGGACATGGCTGGGTGGACGGGACTGCTCCTCCTCTGCCGGAGGGTGGGAGAGGAGGCCGACCCCAGGCAGCACCTAGGAGGGGGCACCCTGAGCCTCTTGAGTTTGAACCGCTGCCTCCTGCTCAGACTTGCTCAAGGACAACATGCCTTAGAGCTGAGGGGCTACCGAGACCTCCTGTCAGGCTGGGGTCCTGGAGGAGAGACAGGGTCCCGTGGGGCTTCCTGTCCCAGGGAACACTCCACAGCCTCCACCCCTGCATGTGGAGTCCAGAACCAGCTGTCAGCCTCTGGCCAGTGTGGGAAAGAAGCAGACCTGGCCATGGGCCTAGGCCTGGGCCTGCAGGGAGGTGGCAGCCTGTGGGGTGGACAGCTGGGCTTGTTCTGGGACGCCTGTCACAGCCCCCAAGGCTGAGCTTCACCCGTGCAGGGCCTGAGCATCCTGGGACCAGGACCCCAGAGGACCCTCGGGCCAGCGGGAGCAGTGGGTGCTGATGAGTCAGCTCTGGGCCCCAGCCCAGCCCAGGGGCAGGGACAGGCTGTGTTTCAGGAGCTTGGTCACACAGCAGATTCAGTCTGTTCTCAAGAACTGGATGGCTTCAGCTGACCCCAGTGGATTTATTTTCTGACACTTCAAGCTCTGCTGGGTTTGAAGCCATCAGGATCTGCTTGGGCCTGGCCACCCTGACCTGCCCCCAGTCACAAGTGTCTGCCCAGCCAAGCACCTACAGCACCCACAGCTGAGAGGGGCTAGGCCGTGCCTGCGGGGCTGTCTGTGTTCTACACGCCAGTGGGTCTAGGCCTGGCAGAGAAGGCACAGCAGCCTCTGAGTCCCAGAACTGCCTCTGGCTCTGCCCTGCTAGGGCCCCTCCCATGCCCCTGCCTCTAATGCCATCACCTTCAAGGAGGTACAAGCCAAGCTGGAGTTCCAGGGATCGGAGCCGCTCCGGAGTCAGCCAGAGCCTGAAAAGGCTGCATTCTCCTGGCTTGCCTGCCAGGGAGCTCGGAGGCGCCCTTGCCTGGGAATCTGATGGCAGCGAGTCACCAGAAGGTCTGCAGTGCTCCTGTTCCTCGGCCCCAGGAACTGTGGTGGGGACAGGGCAGGGCAGCAGCAGAGAGCACAGAAAGCTGTGAGGGGGCACGCAGTCCCCAGTGAGCTTCTGCATCAGGACTCCAGGGCTGTCCCAGAGATGGCTGGGCCTGTGGGAAAGCCATGGTCCCCACCTGACCCTGAGCCACCTCCACCAGCCAGGAGGGGCCAGGGCCCTTCAACGTCACCCAGGTCATCTGGGGAACTGGGCCACCGCTGAGAACAAAGCCCAGATGTGTCTGGGAGTGGAGGCTGTGCCCACCTCCCCCGGAGACTTGCCCCCAACTTAACCCAGGGCCCAGCAGGTGCTGGAAGGGAAGTGGAGTTAGGGAGCCGAGCAGGTCACCGCCAGCTGCGCCCTGGATTCCAGGGCCCGTGTGCACAGAGTAATGGGAGCTGTCTGTCTGTCTGGCCAAGGGCACAGGAGGGTGAGTGTGTACAGCAGCCAGGGAGCAAGGGAACCAGCGAGACACACCGGAGTGACCTTGGACCTCTGCAAGGAACCCGTTCACTCGCTCCCAGGCAGCAGCACTGGCCTTGACACCCAGCCCTGAAAACTGGGGGACTGCAGGGCAAGCAGCTTCAGTGACTGTGGCCCCAGCTGGGCCGGGCTGTGTGCTGGTCCCTAGAGACTCTGGGTATCTCCCCGTCCCAGCCCTGCCTCCTGTCCAGCACAAGGGCCTCTGGAACTCCGCCCTCTGTGTCTCAGCCCCTGGGAGGATCAGATGGTTGGAGATGAGAAGGGCCGAGGCTGGCAGGCCGGAAACTGCCTCCCTTGGCGGCTGTGGGGTGGAGTACTGGGGGGCACAGAGGTGCTGGGGTGAAGCGTGGCTTCAGCTGGGCGAGTTCAGTGCCAGAGGGGATGAGGACAGCCCTGACCAAAGGTGGGCCTAAGTCTGAGAGAAAGTGCCAGGAGCCTGAGGCCTGTGTTGCACGGGGCAGGGAATGGCATCCTGGGCTTTCTCGCCTGCCTCCCACTCTGGCCAGATGGAGCAATGGACGTGGCCTCCTTGAACAAAGACCCACAGCCACCTCGGCTTCTGCTTGTGTCTCCAGCAGACACTGTCTGCAGCCCCCGGTCATACATGGCCACAGGCTTCTCCCTCCTCCTTCCTGGGCCAGAGTAGCAGCCCCAGCCCCATGCTGGGGAGGGGTAGACCAGAGACCGTTCCCTCCTGGAGGTGCCCAGCAGTGACTCAGCAGCGACGGGACATGTCTGGGCCATTCTCAGTGCTGCCCCTCGAGGGCATTTGGGAGGCCCAGGCAGGCCAGATATGTCTCCTGGAGAGAGGTATGGGCACCCCTGGGCTCTGCCCAGCCTCCTGGCCTCCCCTTGGGTCCCCTTATGCAGAAAGGGGCACTGGTCCTGGCATTGGTCCTCCTTGGCTTTGCTCAGCAGGCAATAGTCCATCAGGTCTGTGCACACCAAGGCTGCCAACGGCGAGGCTGTGGGTGACACGGGCCCTCCGGGACTGGCCGGGAAGCTCTGGGCTGGCCAGGCTCTGACTCGCCCCGCAGATGGCACTGTACTTCTGCTCGGGGCTGCTGCGGGACCCGGCATAGTTCTGGCACTATGCGCTCATCATGCCCCTGTACACACACTTCACCCACAGTGGGTGCTGAATGGCCCAAGACCATTCAGGAGTGACAGTGGAGGTCCAAAGGT
>NW_012102143.1:890091-892341 GCF_000951045.1 Mandrillus leucophaeus
GACCCTCGGGACTCTGTGTCCTGAAGTTCAAGCCTAGGTCATCTTGCAGTGGGCCCAGCCCTGCCTGCACTGACAGATGGCACCAGCAGGGGGCGCAGTGCTCTGCCACCACAGTTCTCTGTCCCCACCTCAGTGCAGTCAGCCCTGGACGCCCCCACCACTTGCCCACAATAGCACACAGAGCCACGGGCCTTCCCAGTCCCCACCCCTGGCCCTTGGTCACTCTCACCTGCTGCTTCAGCCACAGGTGGCCTGGCAGGGCCTCCCTGAAGCTCCCTCCAGCCAGCCAGGGCCCAGCACCGAGGGCGGAGGGCTGCCTCCAAGCAGTGAAGCCCTCCAGGGTGGGAGGGCAGGCGGCCCCCTCTGTGTCCCATCCCCCTTAGTCCTGGCGAGCCCTCCCCTGCCTCCTGCGGTGCCCCCTGCCCTCATCTATGCCCCCTGGGCTCCCCCAGCACTGAAGCCTCCCGGGTGGGGTTTCAGGACCCCCAGGCCCTCCCAGCTTACCCAGACCCTTCCTGAGGGTCCTGCTTTCTGGCACCACCTTCCCTTCCTTAGGGACAACCACAGTGGAGAGAGGTGGGGCTCTACCTGTCCCACTAATGCAGGGGTGCTGACCTTTTGGGGTCCTCTAGAGAACTTGATGAAAGCTATGAGTTTACACCTAAGAAATTGTCGGGCACCGTTTTTCACCAACAACGTGCCCTGAAGGTGGACCCAGGCCCCCAGGTTGCATTTTGTAAGCCTTGGGAGCTCTCAGGATGCCTCTGACTCCCTCAGCTCTGCACTGACCCGAGGCATTCATCCTGGAGCAGGCCCTCGTTACAGACAGGCGAGCAGAGGCTCCCAGAGGCCAAGGGAGGGTCCTGGGGGTCCTGCTGCAGGGCCGGAGGCAAAGCTGCACCTCG
Organism: Mandrillus leucophaeus; assembly: GCF_000951045.1. Lineage (NCBI taxonomy): Eukaryota > Metazoa > Chordata > Mammalia > Primates > Cercopithecidae > Mandrillus > Mandrillus leucophaeus. Next base: position 890,997 of record NW_012102143.1, read on the forward strand.
ACATCAGTCCTTTTCATCTTTGTCCCCTCACGCCTGGGCTCTGCACAGGTCATCACCATCATCAGCCTGGTAGAGGTGGTCCTGTGGGTGGCCATGACCCTCAAGTATAGTGCTGTCCTGAAGCAGCCGAGCAACCAGGGCCACCTGGGCCCCAAGGAAGAGGAGGAGGAGGAGGAGGTCGAGTGTGAAAAGGAACCTGAGGGCCGAGCTTGGCCAACCCTCCTGCCCCACCCCACTAGCTTTAGGAACAGGACCTGTTGACACCAAGGGGGATTTTTAATTTGGATTTTAACAATGCAAGGGTTTGCTTTTGGTTTTAGTTTTGCATTTTATTTAATGTTTGCAGCTCAGTTTTCAAACAAACTGCAGGGAAGAGGATGGCGCTGGAAGAAAGGCTGAGACCTGGCCAGCAATAAGACTGGCTCCCCTTCTGCCCGGGCCCCACTGCCTCCTCCAGGCCAGGGAATGGGGCCTTTTCTGCAAATCCATGTCAGGGAATAAAATCAAGTGTGGAGTGCCATCTGGTGTGTGGGGCACCTCTGGGAAGCCTGGGCAGTGGAATGCCCCTTGCACCCAGGGCAAGGGACCCAGCTCAGGCTCCACCCCTCACTGTTGAGCCGATGTCACCGCCCGGAACCTTCCTGTCAGTTCCAGCACGATTCAGAGTCGGCTACGTGGCAGATTGATGCCGGAGTCTCATTCTGCCTGATTAAAAATGTAATTAGTATGCAGGACTGAGAGCGCCCCCGTCACCCTGACGCATGTGACTGTGTCCAACCCTGCCCCCGCTTCCTCCTGCACCAGCTCTGCAGGGCCTGGTGGGGGTCATGGGTCCTGCAACACCGTCTCCCCGCAGTTCCTTGGCCAACACTCTGAATGGCCCTGTCTATACCCTGGGTCTGAGTCAGTGCCCTGGCAGCTCCAGGCCTAATCCTGTGCTCTGGGGACAGAAGCAGGCCTGGGCCTGGGGGAGGGGAAGAGGGCCCTCCAGTGCCTTCCCAACCAGGAGGGGAAACCGGCTCCTGGTGACACAGCCTGGCCCTGTTGCCCACCCAGTGTCCCGAGCACCCACGGATCCCACCTGCCTCGGGTCCCGGGCAGAGCTGGCCGGCCACTGGGCAGTCCCTTCCTCAGCCAGCCCGACCCCAGCCTGCCCTCCTTCCCCCTCCGTGGGGGAAGCTCCGTGGCTTGGCTTCCCCGAGAGCTGCCAGAAACTAGGATGAAAGCCGCGGTGAGCACGGCCTCTGCTCCCCCGCACCATGTCCTGGGGTGTCTGGATTAACAAGCTCATTTGATCTGGTTACAGTGAATTTTCTTCAAAGAAACACTCAATCGGGTCCCTTGT
>NW_012102143.1:897018-916184 GCF_000951045.1 Mandrillus leucophaeus
GCACCGACCCTCGTTTGCAGGAGGACTTGGCCATTCCCTGGGCTGTCCCACAGCACCTGCCGGCCAGGGCCCAGGGCACAGAGCGAGACTCTGTCTTTTCCTCAAGGAGACACCGTGGGGGAGGGAGGGAGAGGTAGACACCACCGACCTCATCCCATGACCAGGGGCTGGCGACGCTCAGAGGCCCATGAGTGTGTTCTCCACCCGGAAGGGTCAGTGCCGGCTCCCTGGACCCAGGGGAAGATGACGCAGGCGGTGGCCCGGCCTGGGGAAGGAACTGAAGCCACCCTCCTGGAGAGAAACTGACGCCTCCCCAGTTCCTGTTAGGAAGGACCTCAGGAAAGAACTGGGATCAGGCAGCCTGGGGTGGCGGCCTCCGGGCCCCTAAGGAGGATGTCAGGCCGCAGAAGGGAGGGGATGGGCATGAAGCTTGGGAAGGGGGCGCCAGAGGAGGCAAGGCCTGTGCAGAGGCAGCACCAGAGGCCACTGCAGTGACTCCACCACCCAGCAGCGCCACCACGAGTCAGGAAGTGGGAGGCCAGGCAGGAGGGGCTGTGATGGTCCAGGTGCCAGGAGGAAGGACTGAGGGGACAGTGCAGGCGTCCAGAGAGGCCTCGCGGGGACAGGCTGCGAAAGTCACAGGTGGGGATGGGCTTTCTCCAGGGAGTTCTACAGCACAGATGGTGCCGCTGGCCTGGCTGTGGCCAGCTCTGCACGTGAGCCTGCCCCAGTCCTTGCTGAGCACAGACCAAAGAGTGGTTCCTGGGTTGGAATCACAGAATTCAGGGGCTGATGGCGGTCAGGATGGGAGTTGGGGGGGGTGAATGAATTAAATATTTGAGCCCTGGTGGAGGCTACAGGATGTGGTGCCTTTCACATTAAAGAAGGTTCTGGAGAAGGGGATGATTCTTGGAATAAGTATCAGTTTCCACATGCCTGAGATTAGGTTCCGGATTTAAAACCTTATTGTAAGATCATCTCTTTGAACCTTCTCTCTAATTGTGAGGTTTTATGGTTTGGGGGAAATTTTGATTATTTTTGTTGTTTCTGGTTTTTTGTTTGTTTGTTTGTTTTTTTGAGACAGGGTCTCCCTCTGTTGACCAGGCTGGAGTGCAGAGGCTGGAGTGCTGTGGGGTGATCAGGGCTCACTGAGGTCTGCACCTCCCTGGCTCAAGAAATGCTCCCACTTCAGCCTCCCAACTAGGTGGGAATACAAGCGAGTGCCACCATATCCAGCTAGTTTTAAAAATGTTTTGTAGTGATGGGGTCTTACTATGTTGCCAGGCTTGTCTCAAGCTCCTGGGCTCAAGCGATCTTCCCGTCTCAGCCTCCCAAAGTGTTAGGATTATAGGTATGAACCACCACGCCCAGCTGATTTGTTTTTTAACAGATGGAAAATCATTTGAGGGGGAAACTGATCCATTTAATTTATTTTACTTAAAAAACAGTTTTGCTCAACCTCGTTCTTAAGCTGTGTTGTGTTCTTAATGTTTATCGATAGTACATTGCTCAGTTCTGGAAAGCACTTAGCCAGATATTTAAAAGCAACAAATTGAAGTGCAAAATAGAAGATGGAACAAAAACTCTCCAATAGTGTATTCAACTTAACAGGTTTTCAACTCACCAGAGTGCTATTGGAATACAATTGTCCTCCTGGTTCCTGTCATATAAGATCAAAGTTAAACCACTAAACACAATTGCCGCATCCTTGACTTCATAAACTTTCCTTTCCACACATCCATATAGATGCCCAAAGCACCTTTCAGGGCAGAATTGTCTTTTGTCCCTCACTCTCAGGGGACAACCATGTACTAGGGCTCACCTGCCAGCCATCCCTGCCAATGTCACTACTGCTGGGGGGGCAGTGAAGGGGGTGGCCAGATCAGGGCTCAGGGTACCTGGCTAAACGCCCCCTTCACTGAACCTGCTCCTGTGCCTGCAGCTTCCCGCAGGCTGAGGCCCCAGTGCCCTGCTTGTACTGCTGAGGGAGGCTCCATGGCCTGTTGAGAGGCCTCCCCAGGAAGCCCGTGGGGAGGAGGTTGGGGTGTCTCCTGCCTTGGGGGTGGGACAGTCCCTTCTTGTTCCCATCCCAGGTACCTGACCCAAGTTCTTCTGTGTGTGAGGGATGCCTGGATGTCCCTCCCTGGTAGGTGGGATGGGACAGAGGGAGGTCCTGCCTACACAGCCCTTAATTAGGAATTTAAGAGATTTGTGCTCTAGGAAGGAACTGCTTCCGCTACCATTTGGCCCACTGTGTGGTATGCACACCCTCAGATCGGAAACAGGTTTCAAGGGTGTTCGGGACTTACCTCGTGTTCATGAAGGTCAGGGTTCACCTCTTCCCCCCTGCTCCCCCTGCTAACTCTGCAGCAGACCCTACACTAATTAAGTCCCCACAACAGCCCTGAGCCCCCGGCTCTGTGAAAGTTGTCAGAATCAAAATGAAGCCACTTTTGTCCAACTGTAAGAGCAACAACAGAATAATGTGGCCGGGAGGTTGTGAAGGAGGCCCCTCCCGCACACCTGCCTGTGATCAGTGCCCTTCCGAAGCCTCTGGGAAGGGCTCTGAGGCGCAGACGCCTGAACAAGACCTTTTTTTTTTTCTTTTTTTGCCAGGACTTTGCAGCTCGCTACGTGAGTCACAAGGACGGCTAGCCAGATGCACAAGAACACTTGCCTGATACGCTGTGTCCACTCATAAACTGACGTCCATTCCTGGGATAAGCCCCTGGAATCAGTGTTCTCTTCCTCTCAAAACAACTGTGTAGGCAGATGTGGTGGCAAGTGCCTGTAATCCCAGCTACTCAGGAGGCTGAGGCAGGAGAATTGCTTGAACCTGGGAGGCAGAGGTTGCAGTGAGCCAAGACCGCGCCACTGCACTCAGCCTGGGCAACAGAGCAACTCCAAAAAAAAAAAAAAAAAAAAAAAAGACAAAAAAGACAAAAACCAAAAACCGAGCATGTACTGCTCCTTTGGTCTTTCAAAGCCCTCCTTGCCTCCCCTCTGATGCGCCCCTAGTTTACTAAGGCTGGGGCTCCACATGCAGTGCTGCTGCTTGTTCCCAATTAAACTCCACAGTTTTGGGGAGCCTCTCTGTTTCTTGAGGTTGACAGGACTATCATTCTTCTTGTTCGTAGATGAGGGAATTAAGGCTTGGAGAGGTTCCGTTTTGAAGGACACTCAGTAAGTGGTGGAGAGAGAATTTCAGCTCAGACCCAAAGGCTATTTAATTTATTTCTTTTAAATCCATGCTGCTTAGCGCTCAGCTAGTCACCTATCACCTTGACAACTTTTTGCCATAGCCACATTACTGCCTGTGGTATTACTTACTGAATATTTTTCTCTACATAAGCTCAGATTTTCCTTAAATCTATTAGAAAAGAAAACTTGTAACTGAAAAATGGGGGACCACCATCTCTTACCATAAACAGAAGCCACTGTGTATTCCACACACACCAAAAGCAATGTCCTTACAGCCTCCTTAGGTGCTTTGAGTCTAAAGCATGCTTTGTCTTGTTAAAGGGGAGATGGCAAAGTTAGGGTGGCAGTGAAACTAGGCAAAGGTAGGGAAACTATGCAAAGTCCATAAAGCATTTCTTATTTTTTTCTTTTTCTTTTTTTGAGATGTTGTCTCACTCTGTCACCCAGCTTAGACACATATCTGGTTGTCAAGGATTAGGGACAGGAGAAGAGGTGGAGGAAAGAGGTAGCCTGGTTATAAAAGGGACTCTGTGGGGTTGGAGCTCTTCAGCATTTCAACTATGGTGCAGTTACACAAACCTACTTAGGTGATAAAATTGTCTACAAATTTCCACACACATGCACATGAATACAGGGAACACTGGGGAAATCTGAATAATCACTGTGGATTATGCCATTGGGGGAGACTAAGCAAAGCACACAGACATCTCTTGTACTATTTCTTTTTCTTTTTTTTTTTTTTTTTTTTTTTGAGACAGGGTCTTGTTCTGTCACCCAGGCTAGAGTGCAGTGATATGGTCTTGACTCTCTGCAACCTCCACCTCCCGGGCTCAAGTGATTCTCCTACCTCAGCTTCCCAAGTAGGTGGAGAGAGAATTTCAGCTCAGACCCAAAAGCTATTTACTTCCTGTGGAGGGACCACAGGAGCACACCCTTTTCGCTCTGCTAATTTTTGTATTTTTTGTAGAGATGAGATTTTTCCATGTTGCCCAGGCTGGTCTCAAACTCCTGAGCTCAAGTGATCCTCCCGTCTCAGCCTCCCAAAGTGCTAGGATTACAGAGATGAGCCACTATGTCGGGCCTCTTGTATTATTGTCTGGTTTTTTTTGTTTTGTTTTGTTTTTGAGACAGAGTCTCACTCTGCCACCCAGGCTGGAGTGCAGTGGCACGATCTTGGCTCACGGCAACCTTCCCCTCCCAGGTTCAAGCGATTCTCCTGCCTCAGTCTCCCAAGTAACTGGGACTACAGGTGCATGCCACCACGCCTGGCTAATTTTTTGTATTTTTAGTAGAGATGGGGTTTCACTGTGTTAGCCAGGATGGTCTCAATCTCCTGACCTCAAGAGCTGTCCACCTCAGCCTCTCAAAGTGCTGGGATTACAGACGTGAGCCACTGTGCCCGGCTTGTATTATTTCTTACAACTACTTGTGAATCTATAGTTCTGTCAAAAACTCCAACTTAAACATGAAACTCAGGGTGGCTATAAAGCCCCCTGACTCATCTTGACTTTGGAGTGAATCAATGAATTAATTGCCTGCCCATTAGTGAGTCTCCTCTGACCTTTAGCTAAGAATGTTCCTCACTCAGCAAGATGAAGCAAGAGGTAGAGGGAACTAAGGGGGCAACAAGCAGGAGGCAGGAAGGGCCCATGAGGGTGACATCTTCCCTGAGAGCCCCAGGATGACCAGCGGGAAGCCAGGCAGGATGCAGGCAGGAGGACCCAGGAAAGCTCGGCATGAGGGGAGGCCCTGGGCGTGGTGTGGAGTGGGGCAGGGCAGGCAGAGGCTGGGCAGCAGGTGAGGTCCCCTGGGTTCTGAGGGCCAAGCCTGGGGTTTGAACAGGCCTGAGTGGAGAAGGGGCTGCTGTGGTTGGGCTGGGGTGGGTGGAGCTGGAGGAGCCTTTTCTTCTCGAACCAATTTTTGAATTGGGCTACATAACATGGTACATCAAATTTACCTCCTTCACCATTTTCAAGGGTACAGGGCAGCAGTGTTGAGTACACGCACAGTGTTGTGCAGCTGATCTCCAGAACATTCTCATCCTGCAACCTTGAAGCTCTGTCCCCTTTAAACTCCAACTGTAACCCTAACCCCAACCCTAACACGAGCCCTAACCCTAACCCATTGCCTCCTCCCTCCGCCTCAGGCAACCTCCATTCCACTTCTGTCTCTATGAATTTGACTCCCCTAGGGACCTCAGAGAAGTGTGTTCATGCATATTGGTCCTTTTGCACTGTGCATTTCACTAAGCATAATGTCCTAAGGTTCATCCACGTTGTAGCAGGTGTCAGGGTCGCCTTCCTTTTCAAGGCTGCATGATACTCCATTGTATGTGTGCACCCTGTTTGGTTTCTCCATTCCTCTGTTGCTGGACACTTGGTTGCTTCCAGCTCTTGGCTGCTGTGGATAATGCTGCTGGGAACATGGGTGTGCAGTATCTGTTCGAGTCCCTGGTTTGCATTCCTTTGACTACACACTCAGAGTGGGATGTCTGGACTGGAGCAATACTTTTGAACTCAGCCTGAGGTCACCAAACTCTCTGAGCTCCTTATCAGAGGCTACACTTCTGGGTGTGCCCACGGCTCATGGAAAACAGACTCACCCCAGGCTCAATCTACCTGTGCAAGAAAACAGGGGTCAACCTTAAGTGTACAAGCTGCTGTGGAAGACCCAGCCCAGGCCTGGCCAACCCAGGGCACTGGCCCCTCCCCAGCCTGTGTCCTCAGGACATAGGTGTGGGCACCCACACACACCAAGTGGGTTCTAGGGCAGCCAGGCCACGCCACACGCCTCCTTTCACACTCCTCTGGGGCTCGTGGTATGATGAGCCCTAACCTGGGCCCTGGCCTAGGCTGTGTGTTTCCAGTCTCACCTCTCTTCACACCTTGAATGAGATGAACAAAGGAGTGGCAACGGATCTCCCACAAGACACTATGAGCCACACACGGTCCCTTCCCTTCAGCAAGCTTGGCTTCTGGTCACAGGATTGGGTGGGGTCAAGATGGACACAAGGGGTGTGGGGAGGGACGTGGAGCATTTATAGCCAGGGACAAAGTCCTACCCTGATTTAAACCCAGGCAGCCTGCACTGCAGCGGGTCCTAGTGTCCCCACTTCGCCTCCCTCCTGCTGCACCGAAGACATGCAGGGGCCCTGGGTGCTGCTGCTGCTGGGCCTGAGGCTACAGCTCTCCCTGGGCATCATCCCAGGTAATGAGGCTCCCCAAGCTGTTCCGCACACAGGGCACCCCCTCACCAGGCTGACCTGATCTCTACTCTCCCCCTGGCCAGTTGAGGAGGAGAACCCAGCCTTCTGGAACCGCCATGCAGCTGAGGCCCTGGATGCCGCCAAGAAGCTGCAGCCCATCCAGAAGGTCGCCAAGAACCTCATCCTCTTCCTGGGTGATGGTGAGTGACCAAGGCTTGTCCAGCCCCGCAGCCCTCACAGCCCCAGCACCTAGGACCTTTGGTGATTCCAGGCCAGCCCTGGGGCCCAGGACTCACACATTTCTGCCCCTTCAGGGATGGGGGTGCCCACGGTGACAGCCGCTAGGATCCTAAAGGGGCAGAAGAATGGCAAACTGGGGCCTGAGACGCCCCTGGCCATGGACGGCTTCCCGTACGTGGCGCTATCCAAGGTAAGGGCTGGGCCACTTCAGAGTCCTCCAAGCAGAGGAGGGGGTCAAGGATATGGAGTGTGGCAGGAGGGAGGGAGCCAGGACAGCTGGGGCCTGAGTTAGGAGCTGGGAGCAGTTAGGACCTCAGAGGACCAGAACCAGGCCCCTGGTTGGGGTCTGTGTCCAGAAGGCTGGGTTCTCCTCAGCTGGCCAGGGGGAGAGTAGAGATCAGGTCAGCCTGGTGAGGGGGCGCCCTGTGTGCGGAACAGCTTGGGGAGCCTCATTACCTGGGATGATGCCCAGGGAGAGCTGTAGCCTCAGGCCCAGCAGCAGCAGCACCCAGGGCCCCTGCATGTCTTGGGCGCAGCAGGAGGGAGGTGAAGTGGGGATACTAGGAACCGGATGCAGTACAGGCTGCCTGGGTTTAAATCAGGGTAGGACTTTGCCCCTGGCTGTAAATGCTACCGAAGCCCCAAAGTAGAGCTCAGGCTGTCTCTATTCCCAGACGTACAATGTGGACAGACAGGTGCCAGACAGCGCAGGCACAGCCACAGCCTACCTGTGCGGAGTCAAGGCCAACTACCAGACCATCGGCTTGAGTGCAGCCGCCCGCTATAACCAGTGCAACACGACGCGCGGCAATGAGGTCATCTCCGTGATGAACCGGGCCAAGAAAGCAGGTGAGCTGGGGCCCGCTGTGGGGTCAGGACCAGGCCCAAGACCTCGGTCACCAATCCTGACCCCTGTCACCCTCAGGAAAGTCAGTGGGAGTGGTGACCACCACACGGGTGCAGCATGCCTCGCCAGCCGGCACCTACGCACACACGGTGAACCGCAACTGGTACTCAGATGCTGACATGCCTGCCTCGGCCCACCAGGATGGCTGCCAGGACATTGCCACACAGCTCATCTCCAACGTGGACATTGACGTGCGACCCCAAGGCCAAGGGCTGGGGCTAGGCAGAGGGGAAGGTGGGGGCACAGGCTCAGATCCAGGCAACCAAAAGCCTGATCCGGGTCAGCAGGGTCTGGAGGTGGGGTTGGGGACGTGGAATGTGCAGCCCAGCCTGGGCCATTCCCACTGCCCTGGGGAGGGGAGCCAGGGGCTGTGCATGAGGAGGGGACATGGGGCCAACTAGGTCCCCAACCCACCTGCCCCATCCTCTGTCCCCAGGTGATCCTGGGTGGAGGCCGCAAGTACATGTTTCCCAGGGGGACCCCAGACCCTGAGTACCCAAGTGATGCCAGCCAGAATGGAATCAGACTGGACGGGAAGTACCTGGTGCAGGAATGGCTGACAAAGCACCAGGTGATGGGGGCTGGCAGGTGTGGGAGGCATGGCAGGGGGAGGGCAAGTGTGTGGGTCTCAGGGCTGTGGGCTGAGGCCTGGCTCTATCCCTGCAGGGTGCCCGGTACGTGTGGAACCGCACTGAGCTCATGCAGGCATCTCTGGACCAGTCTGTGACCCATCTCATGGGTAATGACCCCCTTCCTGCCCTGGCATTCCTCAGACAGCCTCAGAGGGTGCCATCCAAGCCTGTGTGCACATCAGCCAGCACTCTCCTGCTCGCAGCCTGCCAATCACTACCAAGCCCCTTGTCCCACAGGCCTCTTTGAACCCGGAGACATGAAATATGAGATCAACCGAGACCCCACACTGGACCCCTCCCTGCTGGAGATGACAGAGGCTGCCCTGCGCCTGCTGAGCAGGAACCCCCGCGGCTTCTACCTCTTCGTGGAAGGTGTGTGGTGGCCCCTGGGGAGTGGAGGAAGGCGGGGCAGGGCAGGGCAAGTTCAAGCATCACCCTCCTCTGGCCTTCCTGCAGGTGGTCGCATCGACCATGGTCATCATGAGGGCTTGGCTTACCATGCGCTCACCGAGGCGGTCATGTTCGATGACGCCATCGAGAGGGCAGGCCAGCTCACCAGCGAGGAGGACACGCTGACCCTCATCACTGCTGACCACTCCCACGTCTTCTCCTTTGGTGGCTACACCTTTCGAGGGAGCTCCATCTTCGGTAGGCCTGGGGAGAGTGGCAGGTGCTGCTGCATCAGTTATGTGGGTGAAGTCTGAGCCTCAGTTTTCTCCTCTGCCAAATGTGTGTAATGCTGGCACCAGCCCTATTGTGAGGACAGAGTCCCTGAACAGGCAAAGTGGTGGTGCCTAGCACATAGGAGGCACTCCCACAGCTGTGGTCAGCTCAACTACAGGGACCCCCGTCTCCCTACAGGGTTGGCCCCCAGCAAGGCTCAGGACAGCAAAGCCTACACGTCCATCCTGTACGGCAATGGCCCGGGCTACGTGCTCAACTCAGGCGTGCGACCAGACGTGAATGAGAGTGAGAGCGGTGAGTGAGGCTGAATGGCCCGCTCAGGGGGACCAGAGTGCCAGGGATGGGGGCATTCGCGGGAGGGGGACGCCGCCCGCCTGCCCTGAACTGCACTCACCCTTCTACCAGGGAGCCCCAATTACCGGCAGCAGGCAGCGGTGCCCCTGTCGTCCGAGACCCACGGAGGCGAAGACGTGGCGGTGTTCGCGCGCGGCCCGCAGGCGCACCTGGTTCATGGCGTGCAGGAGCAGAGCTTCGTAGCACACGTCATGGCCTTTGCCGCCTGCCTGGAGCCCTACACGGCCTGCGACCTGGCGCCCCCCGCCGGCACCACCGACACCGCGCCTCCAGCTCCCGCCGGCACCACCGACGCTGCGCACCCGGTTCCCGCGTCGCTGCCTCTGCTGGCCGGGACCCTGCTGCTGCTGGGGGCGGCCGCTGCTCCCTGAGCGCCCCACCCTGGAGTTATCCTGCTCCCCATCTCCAGGCGTCCTGCCCTGCTCCCCGTCCTGAGCTGCCACTTCCGGCGTGAACACATACAGGTGACCTGCCGCTGGACCTTCACCCCCTGGAGATAAACCAGCATTAGCTGGAGCAGCGCTGCCCTTCTTCCCTCTGCATCCCCTTCAGGGAGCAGGAACCCAGGGCGCCCTGGGAGCTGAGCCTGGGACTCCCAGGACCTCCCCCCAGGCTGCTCTCTGATTCTTCCTCCCAACCCCAGAGACTGCGGATTTGTGCCATGCGGCTGCCTGCACCCCAGACAATAAAGGGACCCAAACCACTCAGCCCCCACCCTGCCTCTAGCCTGAAGAAGACCAAGCAGGCCTGGACCCAGAGACGTCCTCCAACCCTGGATACGACACACCGAGACTGTGTGCCCCATCGTTCTTAGCTTCAATCCTCATAGCACCTGGTAGACCCAAGGACTTGGGTGGATCAGGACACCTGAAGAAGAGCAGCTTCCCGCCACTCTGCAACCCACCCAAGGAGGCTGCTGGGGCGGGGATCCCCATGGGGCTTTGACACAATCCTCTGCTGCCTCCCCACTAGGATCATTCCACACCCCTGCACCTGACCAAGGGACCAATGAGGCAGAGGCTTGCCCCAAGTCACAGCCACTCAGATGCTTCCAGACCCCCAATGCCCATTCCAGGTCAGGAGATCCAAGGAGCGCCTGAGGAGCTCTGGGTACAGGGCAGCAGCCCAGAGCCCATGGACCCTCCCGGGACATCTGGATGCTGGGCATAGATTTCTCAACAAGGAAGACTCCCCTGCCTCCTGAAGGTCTCCATTCTCCTAGGAGACAAAGCAATAATAAAAGGAAGTGTTAGACAATGTAATGCCGGTACTACTTCCTAGGAGAAAAATCATGAGTGAGTGTGGGCACGGTATCTGGAGGGGTGGATAACGCAGACCAGGAGGGGCTGCTGAGGAGCAGACGATTGAGCAAGACACTTGAATAGAGTGGGGCTTGAGCAAGGCAGCATAGCAGTGCAAAGGCCCTGGGACAGTGCCAGAAGGTGCTCTGGGAGGCCAAGGACTGGATCAGAGGGGTGGGGTGGGTGGGTAGAGTGGGGAAAGCCTGAGGGGTCAGGAGAGTGGGGGTGGGGCATGGGAGACCATGAAGTCTGGGTACAGGGGTGTGGTTGGAGGTCTTTGAGGAGGGCTCTGACTCACCCTGGCTGGAAAATGAGCACTCTGGCTGCTGCCAGGAGAAGCGTCTGGTCTTTTGGGCGGAGTATGGGGGTGGTGACAGGCCCAGGTGAGAGGTGAGGAAGGAGCTGACTCCAGGTGTTTGTGATCTCCCTCCAAAAGCATTCTGGAGCACCCATCCCAATAGAGCCATGCTTAGTGAGTACCACACCTGCTCCAATAGAACATTGAAAAGAATTAAATAAAGGTGAAATCAACCACATTTTCCAGCAAGTTTTGCAGTATTACAAATTTATTTGTACATTGACAAAGGTGCGAAAAAGCATCTTGCTTTTGCAAGAAATAGTAACATGATTCAATATGCTTTCTTATTTACTAAAACCTTGAAATAAAATTGTAAAACATCAGTTTGAAGGCCTGGCTCTCAGGGTTGTTCTTTTTTAATTCTGGGTTTTAGTAGCTGTCACAAAAATATTGGAGGACCATGATCCCACTTGTGAATAGCCATAGGACTCCAGCCTGGGAAGCACAGTGAGAATCTATGTCTAAAAAACGAAATAAAAGGATGAATTTTATGGTATGTAAATTATATCTAAATTTTAAAAAACAGATTCAAATATATAATCTGCTTTCAAGTTTTTTTTAAATATGTAGGGATGAGGGTTGTATCAGTCAAATACATTTTTGACCACAAAATTCACATGTCAATGAAAACATTCTCAAACTTCAGTTCTAAAACATGTTTTCTTTGGCATGAGTTTTCATTCCAAGATGATTACTTTCTCATTTTTTCATTGAGAGGACATCTTTACCTTGAAGGAGCAGATGCAAGAAAAGTAAAATTATTTTTCAAGCTTTTTCCTGATTGTCTAAAACAGATAGCTCTTGTCATCTCAAAAGTGTCAGCACTTTGGTCTTTAGGAAGGAGGGAGCCCAGGTGCGGTGACTCATGCCTGTAATCCTAACACTTGGGAGGCCAAGGTGGGCAGATCATTTGAAGTCAGGAATTCGAGACCAGCCTGATCAACATGGTGAAATCCCATCTCTACTAAAAATACAAAAATTAGCCAGACATGGTGCCACACACCTATAATCCCAGCACTTTGGGAGGCTGAGGCAGGCGGATCACTTGAGGTCAGGAGTTTGAGACCAGCCTGGTCAACATGGTGAAACACTGTCTCTACTGAAAATACAAAAATTAGCCAGGTGGGTGGAGGGGGCCTATAATCCCAGCTACTCCAGAGGCTGAGACAGGAGAATCTCTTGAACCTGGAGGCGGGGGTTGCAGTTAGCCACGATCACACCACTGCCTCCAGCTTGGGAGACAGAGCGAGACTCCCTCTCAAAAAAAAGGAGGGAGGTAGGAGTTGGGGTGAGGATTGAAAAATTACCTATCGGGTACAAATTCATTATGGGTATTGGGTTCACTAGAAGCCTAATCTCCACCAGTATGCAGTCTACCCATGTAATAAACAAGCACATGTACCCCTGAATCTAAATTTTAAAAAAAGAATATTCACAGGGAAAAAAAATCACAGGGAAGAAATAAATTAAAAATTACTGATAAATTTTTAAAAATAAGGAGGGAGGGCTGGGCACGGTGGCTCACGCTTATAATCCCAGCACCGCGGGAGGCTGAGGCAGGTGGATCACAAGGTCAGGAGATCGAGACCATCCTGGCTAACACAGTGAAACCCCATCTCTACTAAGAATACACAAAATTAGCTGGGCTTGGTGGCAGGTGCCTGTAGTCCCAGCTACTCAGGAGGCTGAGGCAGGAGAATCGCTTGAACCTGGGAGGTGGAGGTTGCAGTGAGCTGAGATGGTGCCACCGCACTCCAGCCTGGGCGACAGAGTGAGACTCCATCTCCAAAATACATACATACATACATACATACATACATACATACATACATATAGAGAGAGGGAAAGTTAACAGAGAGGGAGGGGAACTTAGGGCAACCCTCTTCAGTATTTTGCCATGAAGATAAGTCATTCTGTGTGGCTGGAAAGTTTTCATGGTCACACCCAATCTCCTTACCAAGTATGGGAAAGATTCTACTCTAATGCCACAGTCTTGGCTGTATAACATGAGCCTACGGTCGGTCTCCTGCAATATTCCGTGCCCTCCAGGCTTCTACCTCTTTCCTGCGCTGATTAGACCGTGGATGAGCCAATGAGTGAGGGGTAAGGGTGAAGCTACCTCTGCACCCTGATTCATATCCAGAATCCTTTTTTAAAAATCCCTTTCTGAGTAGCTATTCTATCTGTGGTTGCATTTTTACCATTTTCCCATATGACATTGTTTTTATTAAAGAAGGCATTTACTGTTGGCAATATATCTTGTCTGCTCTATCTTCCCTTTAGTGGCTCATGAAAAAAAAAAAAAAAGGAAAGAAAGAAAGAAAAGAAAGAAGCGATTTGTGTATTTCAGTATTGGAACAGAACCTGGCAAATACCTTCAGCTGAGCCGTGTTGGAAACATCTGTGCTTTCAGCCCACTGCGAAGCAAACCTCCCACACTGGGTAATTTGCTCTAACACGAGTTTCTTCCAATCTTCGGCAGTGTTTTCTCTACATCTTTCGATGGTGTTTGCTGACAAAGAAATGCCTTTTGGTTTGTCGACAGATCATTTACTGCTCATTGTTTCTGCCATTTTTCCTGCATCAGAAAGAATAAGTGTCTGCCCGTTGGTAGGTGTTTTTTGTTTCATGCTATCTTGCAAGAAACTTTAAAAGAGCTTTCCAAATATTTATCATTGCTTAGGGAAATAACTAAGAAGGACTGGGTTGAACAGCACAAAACTTTAAATATTGCTGGGAAAAAAAGACTGCACAGGTTTCTCTTCAGTTCTGAAAGCTTAGTTTTAGACACCTTGCCAACCATGAGGATTGCACACTGCTGATGACTTAACAGCTCCAGGCACAAGGCACCTTGGGCAAACTTCAGCAGTAACCACAGAGTAGGGGAAATTCAAAGAGTTTTATTTGCTGAATTTTTATTTTAGGGGCTAACTTCTGGTCAGGTCTGTACCCTGAGCTCAGTCAGGAGTAATAAGGAATTCCCAGCTCTCCCTTCTGCTGTGGTTCACCTCCTCTGGATTTCTGGGGTTCATTGCAGATTCCTTACACGAATCTTGTGTGAGCCACTCAGCCATTTTGGAAGATGAGTTTGGTTAAAACTAGATCATATAGGCCGAGCACTGTGGCTCACGCCAGTAATCCCAGCACTTTGGGAGGCTGAGGTGATCTGCCATCACCTGAGGTTGGGAGTTCGAGACCAGCCAGACCAACATGGAGAAACTTTGTGTCTACTAAAAATGCAAAATTAGCTGGGCATGGTGGTGCATGCCTGTAATCCTAGCTAATCAGGAGGCTGAGGTAGGAGAATCACTCTAACCCAGGAGGCAGAGGTTGCGGTGAGCCAAGATGGTGCCATTATACTCCAGCCTGGCCAACAAGAGTGAAACTCTGTCTCAAAAAAAAAAAAAAAAAAAAAAGAAAGAAAGAAAAAGATCATATAATCCATCAATCCACTTAGACGCACTAAACTCTAATCATCCGCAATCCGCTGAAGGCTTGCAAGCCAGAGTGGGTATTGCATCAACCCCTGGCCTGGGGCACCCAATTCCCTTCTTCTGGGACACCCAAGAACTGTGTGGAGTGGTACCTGCATGAAGAGTGAAGGCACCAGCATGGAGCTCAATATTAAACATGAGCTCTTGGGGCACCCACTGCCCAGGGCTATGGCAAGGCATGTGGTGAGCTGAGCAAACAGTAGGTGCTCAGGAGTGCCTAACATCCCTTTAACCAAACCCCAAGGTCCAGGTGAGTTCTGAAGTGCTTAAGTACTGGGCAGGATGCCCAGGCTGAGCAACTCCCTGTGAGCAGGGGCGTCTCACTCCCTGCAGAGCACAGACCCCAGAGGGCACCACAGGTTCAGTCCCCACCAGACTTGGAGCCCCCTGTCCATCGAGTTCCCTTGAGCCATTGCCCCTGCACATATCCAGTGATTGGCACAGGAAGCCTTGTGATCCAGGGAAAGGAGCACACTCCCTGCAGCCTCTCAGGAGGACTCAAGGGGGATCCCAGCTGTGCCCTTCTGTCCTGGGTGCTGACGTTGCATCTGATCTTGTCCTGGCCCCACTGGTTCTAGGAACAGGCCTCCCCACCGGGTTAGCAACTGCATAACTGGCCTCTGCCCCTAGAGGAAGCCTCCCTGAATCTCAGCCTCCCAGAGGGGCTCCAGAGGCCTTCTGGAAGCTGTGTGAGATTTGCAGTTGCACCCCTTCATCTAAGGCGGCCCCAGGGTCTACTGACCACAGCTGACCACAGCTTCCACATTTACTGCCAGTGCGCACACCAGACCCCAACACCAACAAGGAACTGGAAGCTCCCCTTGATAGAGCCTTGCCACTAGGGATGCCAGTCTTTGCCAATGCACTTGGCATGGTGCCTGGGAACCAGCCGCATGGCTCTTGAGCTGCCCTTCAAGGAGGAAACAGAAGCCCCCTGTCAAAAGATGAGGCCGCCATCCACCCTTAGTAGGGAGGTGGCCAGGCCCTGGTGCCCTGTTCTGGTACTCTTTGTTCACCAGATTTGCAAATTTGTTGTTATCAGCCAGCACGGTTTCCCCACCTCCACCCACCCTGTCTGGGCTCCTTAGAGTAAAGGAAAATTCTCCCCAAGGAGCTACCTTCAGACCTCTCCACACAGATTCCTGACAGCAGTCCCTGCAATGGTTTGGTTCCATAGGATCGTAGGAGTTTTTTAAAATTATTATTTATGCAAAATATAGACAAGGAAAGATGCGATTTGACTGCACCATGTGACAGCTTCTTGGGGATTTGAGCTGCCTGCCGATCCAATGAACCAGCCATGAGCTGCTGCCAGAGGCTACGGGATCCTGGGTGGCAGCTGAGGTTGGGGAAGCCAGGAACCCATCTCACTCCCTTGCAACCTGATGAGCTCATGCTGGACACAGACCCAGCTTGGGACTGAACCGTGTAGCCCCCTGGGCACCTTGAACCTTGCACCAGGGTGCTGGGGAGGCCGGGGAGGAGGAGGCATTCACTGTGACCAATGAGGTTGCTTTATCTGTGGATGTGTTTATAGCTTTTATTTTATTTTATTTTGCGTGTATTTATTCTTTCTTTTTAATTTTATTTTATTTTTGAGACAGGGCCTAGCTCTGTCTCCCAGGCACAATCTTGGCTCACTGCAACCTCTGCTTTCTGGGCTCAAGTGACCTCCCAAGTAGCTGGGATTACAGGTGTGCACCATCATGCCTGGATAATTTTTGTATTGTTTATAGAGACAGGGTTTTGCCATGTTGTGCAGGCTGGTCTTGAATTGCTGGACTCAAGCAATACACCTGCCTTAGCATCTCAAAGTGCTGGGACTGCAGGCGTGAGCCACCATGCCCTGGCCAGTTTTATTTTATTTTTAATTGATAAATAAAAATTGTATATATTTATGGGGTACAATGTGATGTTTCAATACATGTATACATTGTGGAATGATCAAGTCAGGCTTATTAGCATATCCACCCCCTCAAATATTTATTATTTCTTTGTGATGAGAACATTTAAAATCCCATCTTTGGCTGGGCGTGGTGGTTCACGCCTGTAACCTCAGCACTTTGGGAGGCCGAGGAGGACAGATTACCTGAGGTCAGGAGTTGGAGACCAGCCTGACCAACATGGTGAAACCCCGTCTCTAATAAAAATACAAAAACTAGCTGGGCATGGTGGCACACACTTATAATCCCAACTACTTGGGAGGCTGAGGCAGGAGAATTGCTTGAACCCAGGAGGTATAGGTTGCAGTGAGCTGAGATAACGCCACTGCACTCCAGCCTGGGCGACAAAAGCGAAACTCCGTCTCAAAAAAAAAAAAACAAACCAAAAACAGTAAAATCCAGTCTTTCAACTGTTTTAAAATATACAATACATTATTATGAACTGTAGTCACCTTGCTATGCAATAGAACAGCAGAACTTATTCCTCCTACTAGCTGTAATTTTATACCCGTTGACAAACCTCTCCTCTTCCCCGTTCACCTCCCCTCTGTGCCTAGCTTATTTCACTCCATATAATATCCTCTCGGTTCATCCACGTTGTTGAAAATGACAGAATTTCCTGTTTTTATAAGGCTGACTAGTGTTCCGTTATGTAAATACACCATGTGCTAAAAATCCATTTATCTGTTTAGGAACACTTAGGTTATTTCCATATGTCAACTATTGTGAATAATGGTGTCACGAACATGGCAGTGCAGACATCTCTTCCACATACAGATTTCAATCCTTTGGGTATGTTCCCCATAGTGGGGTTGCTGGATTATATGATACAGGTAATTCTCTTTTTTTGTAGAGATAGGGTCTCACTATGTTGTCCAGGCTGGTCTTGAACTCCTGACCTGAAACAGTCCTTCCCCCTTGGTCTCCTAGAGTAGAGTGCTGAGATTATAGGCATGAGCCACAACACCTAGCCCTCCAAGTAATTCTATTTTTAGTCTTTTGAGAAACCTTCATACTCTTATCCAAAATGGCGGTACTAATTTGCAATACTACCAACAGTGTATAATGGTTCCCTTTTCTCCACATCTTTGTCAACACTTACTATCTTTCATCTTTTTTATACTGGCCAATCTAACAGGTGCGAGGCAATATCTCATTGTGGTTTTAATTTGCATTTCTCTGATGATTAGCAATATTGAGCACTTTTTCATATAACTGTTGGCCATTTGTATGTCTTGTTTTGAGAAATGTCTGTTCAAGTCCTTTGCCTTTTTAAAATAGGGTTTTTTTTAAATTATTGAGTCATTTGGGTTCCTTGTATATTTTGGATATTAGTGTATGATTTGCAAATATCTTCTCCCAATCTTCGAGTTGTCTCTTCACCCTATTAACTGTTTCCATTGCTGTTCACAAGCTTTTTAGTTTGATGCAATAAAATTTGTCTATTTTTGCTTTTGTTGCCTGTGTTTTTGGGGTCATATTCAAGAAGTCTCTGCCCAGACCAATGGCATGGAGCCTTTCCCCTGTGTTTCTTCTAGTAGTTTTATAGTTTCAGGCCTTGCATTTAAGTCTTCATTTTGAGTTGATTTTTATATAAGGGGTGAGATAAAGTCCCCTTTTCATTCTTCTGTCTGTGGAGATCTAGTTTTTCCAAAACCATTTATTAAGAGACTGTCCTTTCCCCATTGTCCAAGACCAGGTAAAGCAGCACATGCCTGTAATCCCAGTCCTCTGAGAGGCCAAGGTGGGAGGATCACTTGAGGCCAGGAGTTTGAGACCAGACTGGACAACATAGCAAGCTCCGTCTCTTAAAAAAAAAAAAAAAAAAAAAAAAATTCATTAGCTCAGCATAGTGGCATGCACCTGTAGTCCCAGCTACTCAGGAGGCTGAGGCATGAGGATTGTGAGAGCACAGGAGTTCAAGGTTACAGCGAGCTATGATTGCATCACTGCACTCCGACCTTTTTTATGCTCTCTTAAGTGGGGTTGTTTTCGTAATTTCTTTTTCAGACAGACAGTTAGTATAAAGAAACACTACTGCTTTTTGTAAGTTGATTTTGTATCCTGCAACTTTACTGAATTTGTTTATCAATTCTAACGGTTTTTGGGGGGAACTGTTTAGGATATTTTACATATAAGATCATGTCAGCAAACAGAAACAATTTCACTTCATCCTTTCCTATTAGGATGCCCTTTATTTCTTTTTCTTGCTGAATTGCTCTGGCTAAGGTTTCCAGTACCATGTGCAACACAGCAGGCATCCTTGCCTTGTTCCTGATCTTAGAGGAGAAGCTTTCAACTTTTCACTGTTGAGTATGATGCTGGCTGTGGACTTGTCACACATGATCTTCACTGAGTTGAGGAACATTCCTTGCATACCTACTTTGTTGAGAGTGTTTTTGTTTTTGTTTTTGTTTATGTTTTTGTTTTGAGACAGAGTCTTGCTCTGTCGCCCAGGTTGGAGTGCAGTGGTGCGATCTCAGCTCACTGCAAGCTCCGCCTCCTGGGTTCACGCCATTCTGCCTCAGCCTGCCGAGTAGCTGGGACTATAGGTGCCCACCATCATGCCGGCTAATTTTTTTGTATTTTTAGTAGAGATGGGGTTTCATCATGTTAGCCAGGAAGGTCTCAATCTCCTGACCTCGTGATCCGCCCGCCTTGGCCTCCCAAAGTGTGTTGAGAGTTTTTTTACCATGAAAGGATTGAACGCTGTCAAATGCTTTTTCTGCATCTATTGAGATGAATATATGATTTCTTGTCCTTCATTCTGCTAATATGGTGACTCTCATTGATTGGCATATGTTGAACCAAATTTGCAGAGATAATTTTTTTTTTTTTTTTTTTTTT
>NW_012102143.1:916234-935141 GCF_000951045.1 Mandrillus leucophaeus
TTTTTTTGAGACAGAGTCTCACTCTGTGGCCCAGGCTGGAGTACAGTGGCACAATATTGGCTCACTGCAACCTCTGCCTCCCAGGTTCAAGCAATTTTCATGCCTCAGCCACCCTAGTAGCTGGGGCTTCAGGCGTGTACCACCATGCCTGGCTAATTTTTGTATCTTTAGTAGAGACAGGATTTTGCCATATTGCCCAGGCTGGTCTCAAACTCCTGGGCTCAGGTGATCCGCCCACCTCAACCTCATGCTGGGATCATAGGCATGAGCCATCGTGTCCAGGCCATGGTGCATGATCTTTTTAATGTACTGGTGAATAGGGTTATCTAGTATTTTCTTGAGGATTTTTGCAACCATGTTCATCAATGATATTGCCTGTACTTATTCCTTCTTGCAGTGTCTTTGTCTGGCTTGGTATCAGAGTAAGCTGGCCTTGTAGAATGAGTTTGGAAGTATGCTCTCCTCTTCAGTTTTTGGGAAGGGCTTGATAAGAATTAGTATCAGCTCTTCTTTAAATATTCGGTAGAATTTAACCATGAAGTTTTCTCGTTCTGGGATTTTTTTGTTGGTGGTGGTAGACTTCTAATTACTGATTCAATCTTCTTATTAGTTATTAGTCTGTAGTCTGTTCAGATTTCCAATTTTTTCATGATCCAGTGTTTAGGTTATATTTCTAGGAATTTATCCATTTCTTCTAGGTTGTGTGATTTGTTGGCATATAATTGCTTATAGTAGTCTCTTACTATCCTTTGTATTTCTGTTATCAATGGTAACAACTCTTCTTTCATCTCTGATTTTATTTGAGTCTTCTCTCTTTTTTCTTTATTAGTCTAGCTAAGGGTTTGTCGATTTTGTTCAGCTTTTTACAAACCAACTCTTAGTTTTGTTGATTTTTTCTATTGTTTTTCTAGTCTCTATTTCATTGATTTCTTCTCTGATCTTTGTTATTTCCTTCCTTCTGCTAACTTTGACCTTAATTTGTTCTTCTTTTTTCTAGTTCCTTGAGGCATAATATTAGCCTGTTTATTTGAGATTTTTCTTCTTTTTTGATATAGGCATTTATTGCTATAAACTTCCCTCTCAGAACTGCTTTAGGCTGGGTGTGGTGGCTCATGTCTGTAATCCCAGCATTTTGGGAGGCTGAGGTGAGAGGATAGGTTGAGGCCCGGAGTTTGAAACCAGCCTGGTCAACATAGTGAGACTCTATCTCTACAAAAATAAAAATAAATTATCCAGGTATGGCGGCACCTGCCTGTAGTCCCAGCTACTTGGGAGGCTGAGGTGGGAGGATTGCTTGAGCCCAGGAGTTCAAGGCTACAGTAAGCAGTGATTGTGCTGCTGCATTCCAGCTTGGGCAACAGAGTGAGACCCTATCTCAAAAAAATAAAACAAAACAAAACAAGCTGCCTTTGCTGCATCCCATACGTTTTTGTATATCGTGCTTCTGTTTTTTGTTTGTCTCAAGATATTTTTAAGTTTCCCCTTTAATTTTTTCTTTGATTCAACAGTTGTTCAGAGAAGCATATTTTTTAATTTCCACATATTTGTTAATTTCCCATAATTCCTTCTGTTATTGATTTCTAGTTTCATACCATTGTGGTTGGAAAAGATGCTTGATATGACTTCAATTTTTTTCTGTTTTTTTTGAGGCAGGGTCTTGCTCTGTCGTCCAGGCTGGAGTGCAGTGGGGCTGATCACTACTCACTGCAACCTCAGACTCCCAGGCTCAAGCAATCCTCCTGACTCAGCCTCCCTAGGAGCTGGGAGTACGGGCATGCACTACCACATCCAGCTAATTTTTTTTATTTTTCATAGAGACAGGGTCTCTCTATATTGCCCAGGCTGGTCTCAAACTCCTGGGCTCAAGTGATCCTCACACTTCGGTCTTTCAAAATGTTGTGATTATAGAAGTGAGCCACTGTACCCAGCCAATTTCAATCTTCTTAAATTTGTTAAGACTTATTTTGTGACCTAATATATGATATACCTTGCAGAATGTTTTATGCTAACTTGAGAAGAATGTGTATTAAGCTGCTTTTAGGTGGAATGGTTTGTGTGTGTATATATATATGTGTGTGTGTGTGTGTATATATATGTATGTGTGTATATATATACACATATATATGATCCATTTGGTCTAAAGTGTAGTTCAAATCCAATGTTTCCTTATTGATTTTCTGTTTGGATCTGTCCAATGCTGAAAGTGAGGAATTGCAATTCACTACTATTATGATGTTGTAGTCTGTGTCTTTCTTCAGATCCCTTAAGGTTTGCTTGTCTGGTTGCTTGATTGACTGACTGTAGGGATGGGGTTTTGCTATGGTACCCAGGCTGATCTCAAATTCCTGGCCTCAAGCAATCCTCCCCTCTTGGCCTCTCAAAGTGCTGAGATTGCAGGCTTGCTTCATGTATTTAGGTGCTCCAAAGTTGGGTGCATATATATTTGTACTTGTTATATCCTCTTGATGAATTCGCCACTATAGAATGTCACTATACAATGACTTTGTCGCTTTTTACAGTTTTTCCTGTAAAGTATATTTTGTCTGGGCCGGGCATAGTGGCTCATGCCTGTAATCCCAGCACTTTGGGGGGGCCGAGGTGGGCAGATCACCTGAGGTCAGGAGTTCGTGACCAGCCTGGCCAACATGGTGAAACCCCATTTCTACTAAAAATACAAAATTTAGCCGGGGGTGGTGGTGCACACCTGTAATCCCAGCTACTTGGGAGGCTGAGGCAGGATAATCCCTTGAACCTGGGAGGTGGAGGTTGCAGTGAGCTGAGATCACATCACTGCACCCCAGCCTGGGCAACAGAGGAAGACTCCATTATACACACACACACACACACACACAAAAGTATATTTTGTCTGAAATAAGTATAGCTACCTCTGTTCTCTTTTTTATCCCATTTGCATGGAATATCTTTTTCTATCCTTTCACTTTCAGTCTATGAGTGTCCTTTAAGGTGAAGTGAGTCTTGTGTAGGCAACGTATGTTGGGTCTTGTTATTTTATCCATTTAGCTACTCTGTGCCTTTTGATTGGAGAATTTAACTCATTTACATTCAGACTAATTATTGATAGGTAAAGACTTACTAGTACCATTTCGTTCATTGTTTTCTGGGTATTTTGTAGATCTTTTGTCGTTTCTTCCTCTTGTTTTTTTCCTTTGATGGCTTTCTATACTGCTATGCTTGGGATCTGTTCTTTTTAACTGTTGTGTATCTATCATAGGCTTTTGCTTTGTGGTTACCCTAAGGCTTACATAAGCCATCTTATACTTAACTGGTTATTTTAAGTTGACAACAACTTAACTTAGATCGCATATATAAACTTTATACTTTTACTTCTCCTCCCATTTTATGTTTTTGATGTCACAGTTTACATCTGTTTATAATTTGTATCTTTTAACAAATCACTGTAGCTCTAGTTGTTTTTAATAGTTTTACCTTTTAACGTTTGTACTGGATATATAAATGATTTACCTGCTGCCATTATGGTATTAGAGTGTTTTGGATTTGACAATGTACTTACTTTTACCAATGAGTTTTATACTTTCGTATGTTTTCATATTACTACTAATTAACATCCTCTTCCTTCAGCTTGAAAAACTTTTAGCATTTCTTGTAAAGCAGGTATAAAACAAAAACTCTCTCAGTTTTTGTCGAGAAAGTCTTTATCACCCCTTCATTTTTTAGAGACAGAATTGCTGGGTATAGTATTATTGGTTGGCTTTTTCTTTTTTTTTTCTTTCAGGATTTTGAATATATCATCCCACTTCCTTATGGCCTACAAGGTTTCTGTTGAGAAGTATGCTGATAGTCATATGGGGGTTCCCTTATACATGATGATTCACTTTCCCTTGCTGCTTTCAACACTCTTTTTAACTACTGACAATTCGATTACAATGTGTCTTCGTGTGGATCTCTTTGGATTCATCTTATCTGGCATCCTCTGGTCTTCCTGGATCTGGCTTTCTATTTAACTCCTTAGGCTTGCAATGTTTTCTGCTGTTATTTCTTTGAATATGTTTTCTATCCCTTTCTCTCTCTTTCTTCTCCTTCTGGCATGCCAGTAATGTGTAAGTTGTAAGTATCTTAAGCTATCTTCAATCCTTTCATTCTTTTTGCTTCTCATATTAGATGATTTCCAGTGGCCTGTCTTTGAATTTATAGATTCTTTCTTCTGCGTGATCTAGTCTGCTGTTGATCCTCTTTTTCAGTTCAGTTATAGTATTTTTCAGCCCTATGATTTCCGTTTAGTACTTTTAAATAATTTCTGTCTCATTGTTGAAATTCTCAGTTTGGTTTTGTATTGCTCTCCTGACCTTGGTAAGCATCTCTATGACCATTATTTTGAATTCAGTTAAATGACATATCTCCACTTCACTTGGTTCTTCACTGGAGATTTGTATTGTTCCTTTATCTGGAATATCATCCCCTGTTTCTTCATTTTCCTTGACTCCCTGTGTTGGTATCTTCGAATTAGATAGGACAACTACTTCCTTCAGTCTTGTGAGACTGGCCTCATGTAGAAGAATCTCACCAATCCATCTAACCTGAGATTTTAAGATGTCCCTCAAATCTTTGTGTTTGTCCAGACTGCTACCTCTGTTTGAGGTGGCCCCCTAGAGCTTGGGATGTACTACATCATGTTAGTACCCAATACCAGTAAGATGGCAGCCAGACTCTCTAGATGTAGCTGGAAAGGTTGGATGTTGGATATGTGTTCCAGTTCCTTCTATCTTTACAGTGAAGCTGAGTGCAGGCATTTGTCTCCCACTTTCTCTGCATTAATCTGGGGTCAAAATCTGTGGCAAATGCCTGTACAGGCATTTGTACAGGCTGCACTCTCTGATCCTGGGGAGATAGCTGCTGACATTGGGCCCACCTCTTTGTTTTTTGTGGTCTGGGGTCATTCAAGAATGCAAAGCCCCATTGAGTCCCAGAGCTGGTAATTAAAAGCACAGTCCCTTAGGTGGGAGCTATAGAAGTTCTGGCACTTGGCACTTGGCCAAACTCCTTTCATGAAGAATGGGTAAGCCTGAATTTATCACCAGGGTGAGCCCAAGGGAAGGCTTATGAAGCACCAAGCTCTGGCTCCAGCTGTCGAAGGGCTCCTGTTCTGTTCCATTGCCTAGTTAGCTGCTTTATGCAAGTACATTTAGAAGGCAGACCATCAAGTAGCCACTGGAAGTGTGTGCCGAGAGCCTCTTCTGGAGAGTGAACGGGAACTGCACATTCCTGCCTCTTTCTGCACTGCTCCGAGGGGGTGTAGCCCATGGAAGTGTTTACACACTCATTTAAAACCACTTCTTTGTTCTGTGATCAAGGAGACTCACATATACCTGGTCCCTTCTGTTCACAGAGCTAAGAGGTTTAGGATCAAGTCCTTTGGGAGGTAGCTGTGAAAGTTGGGGAATTCAATTTTTGGTATAAACCCTTTCCAGGGACAAAGAAGGGGCTGTGTCTATCCTTCTCTGTGCTGCTCCTGGGAGAGGAAGACCCTGGAAGTGTTTGTGCACCTGTATAAAAATGCTGCTTTCTTCCTGTGGTCTAGAGAGACGCATTTATGCCAGTCCCCTTTGCCCCCAGAGCTAGGAGGTTTAGGATGCAGTCTTGCAAGTGGAAGCTATAAAAGTTGGGGTGCTCTATCTGAGGGAGAAACAGGGGGCTGTTCTTTTCAAGGCCCCTTCTCTGTACTGTTCCCAGAGGATAAAGCCACTGGAAGTGCTTGTATGCCTATATGAAACTGCTGCTTTGTTCCTGTGGTCTAGACAGACTCACATGCGTCTAATCTCTGCTCCCAGAGCTGGTGAAATAAGAACCAAACTGTGGGGAACTTTAGAGTTAGGGTGCTATATTTAAGGCTGTAACCCTCCCCTCCACAGGGAGAAGGAAACTGGGGTGATTCCTTCCCAGCTGGATGGTGAGGTGCCCGGGGCCATGCCCGAATATGCCTCCACTCTCCTAACCATTCAAAGTGGCTTTCTCCGTGGCTCGATAGGTAGGGGTCTAAACTGGTCTCTGATTTTCTCTTGAGGAAACTGACCTGTGAATAGACCTATCTGGTGCATTTGTGGGTCGGGGGAGATTCAGGAGCTTCCTATTCCACCATGCTGCTTGGGGTTGGTTTATTTCTGCTACAGCAGAGTGCACTAGCTGTCAGGGAGCAGGGTGGCCTGAGTCAGTGACGCAGAGTAAAATAAGCCACACTTGATAGTGGGGGAGTAGGAATGGCCAGGGGAACATGTGGGACAGCACCTCTAAGATGGGCTGTAAATGAGTGAGGGCTGAGAACCCCCAACCCAGGCAGATGGAAAGGAGGCCCCAGAGGGAAGCCCCAACATGAGCCACAATCCATGTCACATAAACAGCAGTAGGGACAAAAAGGGGTATTTGGTCTGGACAGGAGAAGGAACCTGTGGCTCACCTTGGACCATATGAAGAGGAGTCACAGGGGCAGGGGCCACACCAGGACACTAGGGTGTGGATTCCTGCTCATTCTAAGGACTCTGCAGGAAAGGCCAGGTCAGGACACAGCTGAGGTTTTCCCCAAGGGGAAGGGGTCTTGAGAAGTGGCAGTTCCTGCCCCTCATGGTTTTCCAGGCAAAGCTGAGTGACCGCCTGATGGAGGCTGCAGAGAAGAGCTGCGCTTCTCAGATGGGGATGAGTGCACAGCTGCCAAAGGCTCAGTCAGTTACGTGCCATCCATCGTGGACTCCAAAATGCAGTGACAAGTGAGCTTATAGAGCAAGGGCTACCTTGGGGTGCATGGGCTGAGTTTTCCATTGTCCTGAAACCTTCTAGAAGCAGTAGGAAGGAACTACATATAACATGATCGGTGGCCTGGGTTCTTCTCCATAAAATCCTCCCAAGGACAGCCTCTTATGGATCAATTGCTGTGCAGTGACTTAGACCCAGGAGCGCCAGCTGCTGACTGCAAAGCCTAAAGGGTCTCAGTTTCTCAAGAAGCCCCCTTCGGCCAGGCACGGCGGCTCATGCCGTGATCCCAGCACTTTGGGAGGCCAAGGCAGGAGGATCACCTGAGGTTAGGAGCTCAAGACCAGCCTGGCTAACATGGTGAAACCCCGTTTCTACTAAAAATACAAAAAATTAGCTGGCACGCACCTGTAATCCCAGCTACTCGCGGGGCTACGACAGGAGAATCCCTTAAACCCAGGAGGCAGAGGTTGCAGTGAGCCGAGATCCACCCCATTGCACTCCAGCTTGGGCAACAAGAGTGAAACTCCGTCTCAATAAAACAATAAAAACAAACAAAAAGAAAACCCTTTCACCCCCTGCAGGCTGCAGGGAGCTGATGGAAGTGTCCTATGGCCCCTTGCAAGGGGAGCAGGAAGGGACCATAGGACACTTAGGATGCTAATCAAGAGAAACAGATTATAGTCCCTTCTGCTTCTTAATGGATGGTAGAAGGTGAAATTCGTATCTGTAAAAATAACCCTCTGCAGTGTCACTGGTTCAGAGGCCGTGGGGATGGGAGTAGGAAAGCTGGACTCTTGAGCCCTGTCCTGCCCTGTCCTGCTGCTGAATGTACCTGAGAGCCCACCCATGGGGACAGAGACAGTGCTCAGCCTCTGGACAAGCCTGGAGCAGGCACGGGGAAGGGGAAACGACTCTTCATAATCAATCCTGGGAAAGTGGGTTCCTCCAGCCAGCTTCTGGGAGAGGGGAGGAGCTCAGCAGGGGGAGGGAGGAGAGAAAGAGACAGTAGATCTCAGCAGCTGATGGGCCATACCCCCTCTGGCGCCCCGAAACTTCAGCAAAGCCTGCGACCCACCCAGGATTGTGTGGATGGGACCCGGGGAATATGAATTAGGGTGCTGCCCCCATGGGGGGCGTGGAGGTGGGAAAGAACCAGCCCACCCAAGGGGCCATGTGGAGAAACCTGATCTCCCCCGCAGAACCCGCCCCCCGAGGCATTAGCCTATGAAGGACTCTGGGCTTCCAACATATTTGGAAATTTAAAATTTTTCAGCCATTTAAAAATACTGTATCTATGGCACTTACCAGCTGAGCCCCTCCAGGGTCCTGGACATCAGGGCCAGCATAGAGACAACCATAAGGGTGGTGGAAACTTAAATCTGGGCTCCCTGGAGCTAGTTAGAATGGCCTGGGGCTCAGGGCTGTTCAGTGGCACTAGACGCCATGTGCCCCTTCCTGGGTACCCCAGAAATACCAGGGCCACTAAGCTGGAGCTGGGCTCAGCCCCCACATTCGCCAATGTCCCCTCTTTGACCCGAGGATGGGAAGCTTAGGCACAAACCCACCTCTCTGCTGGCTTCAAATCCTTCCTGAATCTGTACAGAGGTGGCGCCCACAGGGTCCCCAGGGCTGAGGGGCACCCCCAACATCCTAGGCCCTGAGAACTCTGAGGCAAGCTCGCAGCCAAGGTGGGGGAGCTGTGCAGACCTGGGGAGGAAAGAGGGGGGCAGGCATGCCGATCCTTCATCGTGGCAGCTGCAAGCCAGCGCTTGGGCACCCCTCACCTCTCATCTGCTGATGGCAACACTGGAGACCATAGAGGGCTCCTCCCTTGCCAGGGTCACCTGGCAGTAACCCCTGGGCTCAAGGCCTGATCACAAAGCTTTGGATGACAGAAGCAGGACCTGGTGCAGAGGCCAGCCCCTGAGGAAACTGCTGGGGACAGCATCGCCTGCTCAACTTGGGTACACAGGTGGAATCTGGAAGATTTTTTTTTCTCAGGTTTTTTTGTTTGTTTGTTTGTTTGTTTTTTGAGGCAGGGTCTCAGTCTCACCCAAGCTGGAGTGCAGTAGTGCAACCATGGCTCTCTGCAACCTCTGCCTCCCAGGCTCAAGTGATCCTCCCACCTCAGCCTCCCAAGTAGGTGGGACTTCAGGGGCATGCCACCACGCCCAGCTAATTTTTGTATTTTTTGCAGAGATGCGGTTTTGCCCATATTGCCCAGGCTGGTATCTAACTCCTGGACTCAAGCGATCCACCTGCCTCAGCCTCCCAAACTCCTGAGATTACAGGCCTGAGCCACCTTGCTCGGCTAGACACCTGGAAGTGTAAGCACAGCTGTAAACCATCCCAGCTCCTTTATTTCCCTGCTCTTAAGTGCTTGGCCGAAGGCTGCTTTCTGTCATCCCAGTGAGCTGTGCCCGCTGTGTGGGAGAACCCGCCCTTGGGGATGGATGGAGCCAGCCCAGCAGCAACCCGCCCCTCAGCCACTTCTAGAATCACCCAGGAAGGGCCTTCACAGCCGGGCTGATGTCCCCTCACTGAACACAGGGGAAACGGAGGCCAGGCAGGTAGCTATGCTGAGCTCATTCTCATTCCTCGACCCCAGTAGAATCACAGTCTTCGACAGCCCAATGCGGATCCTAGGATGGGGCCTGGTAGACAAATAAATGGCTGGGACTAGGCCACGTGCCTGGTCTCCCAGTGGAACACGTGATGCACCCATGCTGACACCTGCTGACATCCGAGCTCCACAAGACCCTGACATGAGCAGTGTGGCCTTGGGGGACATGTGGCCCATCTGTTAAAGGGGCTCCCTGCCGCTTTGTCCATCTCATTGGGGTGCAGTGGGGATGCTCCTAGGGCCTGTCTGAAAAAGCAGTCTGGGAACTAGCAGGTAATGCACAGTGCTGCCGGGCATCAGGCCACTTGCTCTGGACCAGCCTGGAAGCCAGGAACTTCATGTCTTTTTCCAGGCACCTCGCTGCACCCATCCTCACTGCATCCTCAGCAGGGCACAGAGGGAAGGGGCCTGGCCCCAGGAGTGTCCCAGCCTCATTGCATTTCCTGAGCTGGGCAGAAGGGACCCCTGTCTGCTGGTTTTGCTGGCTCCTCACCCTACAGGCTCCCCTGATGCTGAGGCCTCCCCTAAGCTGGTGTGGACACAGGAGGGATTGATCATGGGTAAAGTTGGGAAACTGGAGGAGTCTGGGGTGAGGGCAAGAGGGCTGGGCCTGCAGATTCCAGTTCCAACCAGGATCCCAGGTCAGAGGGACGGGGTGGGTCTCGGGGTATGGAGGGTCCCAGACACCAGGCCCTACCCAGGAGGGTGGCAGGAAGAGGACTGTTTTTCTGCTCCAGCTGCCCAAGGGACACGTGTGTGCCCAGCTCAGGAGGAAAGGTCTGGAAACAGCACCTGCATGGGGCCTGGGGTCCTCCAAGGAGCACGTGGTGAAGGAGCCCTTGACAGGCAGCTCTGAGCCCGGCTTGGTGCCCAGGACTGAGCCTCTGCCGTCTTCCCTGACACATCGGAACCCAGTGTCAGCCTCCTGCAGACTGGGAGGAAGGGCCCTGCCCCATCCCGGATTGGCCACTCCTGTGGGTATCCTTCTCAGTTCCAGCCTCCTCCGCAGGACCACACATGGCTGTCCTGCCCAAGGCTCAGATGACAAGGACTTCTTAAAGGTGTCTGAAGGCTGGGGACAGGGTGCAGGCAGGCGTTGTCTGAGCAGAACGACAAGAGCTGGGCTGGCAAGAAACTCACCACTTCCATTCAAGAGATGGGGATGGCCATACTGGGTGGTGCCCAGGGACGGGTTAACCCCTCTAGGCCACCCCCGAAGGAAGAAAAGCAGACCTGGGAGGAAGGGCAGGCGCCTGTTGGTCCCCCTCAGTGCAGACTCGGGATCCCTGAGTGGGGCCGCCCGATAGGAGAATTCCCCCTCCCCCTGCCACCCCTCCACGATCGGGCAGGGCCAGTCGGCAGCCTCCAGCCTGGGCAGCACTCCCTGCCTCTGTCCACCCTCCTCATGCCAGGAGCCTATCATTCCTGCCAGTCCTCTGCTTTCTGCACCCCAGGAGCCTGCCTCCACACTGGAGGAGAGACTGAGATGTCCTGTGGGCCGGCCCCACCTCCAGGTAAGTGTGGGTCACTATCCCCTTTCTAGAGAGGCTGAGGCCAAGGGCCAGGCTGAGACAAGGCAGAAGCTTCTCCTACTTCAGACTTGCAGGGGACATAAGTCCCAGCATCACCCTGGAATGTGGGTCACCAGGCCATGAGACTGAATTAGGGGTGCCCCAGAACTGGGCAGGAAGTCCCAGGCAAGGCTTTGGGGGAGGGCGGCTGGGCCAGGGAAGTATTGCCGGTTGGTGGAAAAGATAGAAGAGTCCAGGAGGGCTAGACACAGGTGGCTGAGCCAGGGCAACCAGTAGACAAGAAGGTCCTCTCCAGGGTCCCGGTTGTGCTAAGCGCCCTAGCCTCCCTGCAGACGGCTGTCTCCAGCTCCGCCTGCCCTGGGGACCCGTGAAGAGGCCAAGGCAACCATACAGTGATTTATTGACCAGACTTTGCAGCAAGAACACAGCGAAGGTGGGTCCGTACAATCCAGCCTGGCAGAGAGTCTGGCCCCCTTAGAGCAGAGTCTGGGGACCCCAGCATATTTCCCCCACAGCCCCCGGAAGTCCAGCCTCATCCCTGCTCCAGGCCCCTCCTGAAGTGAGGGGCAGCAGGGAGTCTGGGTCCTGGAGGGGCTGGAAGGCAGGTGGTGCCCAGAGCGGGGCTGGCACCGGGTGCATGCCTGCCCCGGTAGCCGGCAGGAGGTGATTCGTGCGGGGGCGGTGGGGGCGTGCAGGTGGGCAGCCAGGCTCACCACACGGAACACTTGTGGGCAGGGTTCATGGGCGTGTCCTTGGGACAGTGGAAAGCCCGGCCAAACTCCTCAAACTGGGACACGCTGCCCAGAACCCTGGGGTGGGGAGAGACCCACACAGTGAGGGGCCCTGCAACCACCCCAACCCCAGCAAACGAGTGAGTTTTATTCCTTCCCGTGCTCCCGATCCCACCCCAAACACAAGGAGCTGACGAGGCCAGGCGGGCAGCTGGGCATACCTGTAGTGCTCAGGGGCATGCTTGTCGGTCAGCACTTGAAGGTAGATGGACTGAGACCGCCGCTTGATGCACCAGTTCTGGGTCCAGGAGCCGGGTGGAGGGGAGGAGGGGGAGATGAAGCCAGGCATCCACCCCCTAGCCCCCACCCAGGACGCAAGGCCATAGGCCCCCTCAGCACCACAGGGCCATCACCTCTGAGGGGACAGGTGATGAGAGACAGGCTGGCCATGCGAGGCCTGGGCAAGGCAGAGCTGGGACTGACCCCGGATGCTGTGTCCCCACCCCAAGGCTCCCAGTCCAATCCCCCACCCCGTCCACCTGGGCAAAGGCAATGAAGAAGAGCTGGTCGTGTGTGTACTTGAGCCGGGGCAGTGGGTGCTCTGGGCCGTGCTCCCGCACCCACTTCTGATAGGCCTGGGGACAGAGAGAGCATGGACCTGCTATGTCCACCCACCCTGGGCACTGCTTCCTCTCTGTCCTCCATCCAGGTAGCCCTCCCTGCTCTCCCTGTGAAGGCAGGCCTGTGAATCGTTCCTCTTCCAGTGGACCATGTCCCCAGCACATGCCCTGCCCCACCCCAGGCCAGAACTCAGCAGGGTGGGCAGGGAGAGGCAGCTCTGTCCCTCATCTGGTGTCCTCATCAGCCCCCGCCCCTCCCGCAGCTGGGGTGGAGCGCAGGCAGGCGGCTCACGTGGTAGGCCAGCTTGAGGCCACCCATATCTGCGATGTTCTCCCCAAGCGTGTGTTTCCCGTTCACCTGCCGGGAAGGGAAGAGGACAGGGGGCTGCTTGGAGCCCAGCTGGCCTCCCTCGGGCATTGATACCTTGGGCCCCAGCCCCTAATTCCCACCACCCCTCTCCTTCCCTTGCCCAGAGAGTTTGAGGGGGAGCTCCAACTCTACTCCTTCCCCCTAAACCCCTTGTCCTCCGTAAGTCTACAGACACTCATTATGTGTCCACATGAGTGTGCGGGAACCAAGTGTGTGTGCAGGGACCTGGGCACAGGTTTTGTTTAGACATGTGCATGTGCACAAGGGTATGCGTGATGCTCCCAGCCCATGCCCCACCAGGCCTGAGGGGCACAAGGGGCAGGTGGGGGGTCTCACCCGCTGGTTGTAGACAGTGAAATTGTCATAGAGACGGACGATGCACTCGGCCTTTCGCAGGAAGTGGGTGTAGGAGGCCTCAGTCCACCAGTGCAGCAGGTTCCCTGAGCGGTCATACTGGCCCCCTGTGGGCAGTGCAGCAGGATGAGACCCACTCTCACCCTGAGCGCCCTCCCCTTCCCACCCACCAGCCCCAGTTAGCCCATCCCCTACCCTGCCTCTCCACTGCCTGTCCTGCCCCCTCCCAGCCATCCCCTCGGGCCCCAGCAGGCCTCACCCCAGTCGTCGTAGCCGTGGGTCAGCTCATGTCCAATGATGGTACCGATGCCCCCGTAGTTGAGAGACCTGGGCCCACAGCAGCAGCATCAGGCCCTAGCCCTCAGCACCCTCTGAGAGCCCCATGCTGCTGCCCAGGCCCCGGATGTCCCCTGGCCAGGCCAGGAGGTGGCCCAGGGAGGCCACAGAGGCATCCGTGTGGTCCAGGGGCACTTGTGCCTCAGCTTCCTCATGGGCTGTGTGAATGCCAGTGGAACCTATCCAGCCGCTTTTAGGAAATCCCATCTAACAGAGCTGGCTGGGCGGTGAAACAGGGCTGGAGGAGACAGGAGGGAAACGGAGGCACCCACGAGGGGGTTTGGCCTCCGACCTCATCGTTAGTGTTGCGCCGCCTTTGAAACATCGAAATGAGCCTCAAACAAGTAAGGAAGACCCCAGGAAGTTATAAATAACAAACCTACACATTTTTCTAAATAACCAAGGATGCAGTGGGGAGCCGGGGTCCACAGCTGTCCTGACTCCTGAACCCAGCTGGGTCTGGGGCGATTGGAGCCACAGTACACCGACACACACCTGGTAGACAAGGTCTGCATGCCAGCCCTGCCCTCAGCCACAAACGGGGCAAGCTATGTACTCACTGTGGGAAGTCAGGGTCATACAGGGTGGGCTGCAGGATGCCGGCGGGGAACACTACAAGAAGGGGGTGCTCAGTGGGAGACACACCCACTTTTAGACCCTGCCCCGCCCAGTGTAGGGACACATCCCCTTACCCATTTGGTTCTTGTTGGGTAGATAGTAGGCATTGAGCGCCTGTGGCGGGAGTAGCCACCTGTGGAGGGAGGCTGGGGTGAATGGGGGGCACACACTCCCTCCCCCACTACCCTCACATCACAGCTTCCTCATCAGCCATCTCCTGACAGTCTGGGGGTCACCCTGCCGGCCTCCACCCCATGCCCTGTGCTGGCCTGTGTGCCCCCCCATATCTGCATGGCTGTGAGATGATTTGCCCCACCAGCTCCTGCCCTTTCCCCACAACCTTCTCTGACCCCCAGCTCTGGACCAGGTACCCACGTGGACTTGTCCACCTCCTGCCGAATCTTCTTAACTGAGAGCTGGATGCTGAACCGGATGCTGTTCAAGATGTTCTTGAAGTAGGTCTTCTCGTGGACCTCAAACTGCAGGAGGCATGGGCGGCACTCAGCCACAGACAAGGGCAGGGCTACCTGCAGACTGGGCGACATCCTGGCCATGCAGGCCACCTGCCCTCCTGAGTGCCGTTAGTACAGGGGCTGTGGATGGGCAGGGCAGGCAGGGTCAGGGCCCACCTCATATTCCTTGTCCACAGCATCAGGTTTCAGCAGGAAGTCTGGGTAGCCGACCATCACCATCATGTACTGGAGCTGCAGGCCGGGGGCAGGTGAGGGTGGCACGGGGCTTCAGGAGACAGCCTCCACCCCATCCTACTCACCAAGGAAGGGAACACTAGGCCAGCCTGGGAGTGGGCTTCACAGCTGGGGAGGCAGGCCTAGTCAACTCTATGAAGCCCTTTTTGCCCCTTCTGTTCTCTTTCACTGGCACACAGTAGGTGCTCAATGTATATAGGACCAACCAATGGCACAGGGTCCCCTCACCTTGGCCCGAGCGGCAGCCCTGGTCTCAGCATCCATCCAGTCCAGCTCCTCCAGCCGCTGGCCCAGGATGTACTTGATGTCTTCTACCAGCTGCTGCACCTGCAGGGTCAGAGGTCAGGGAGCAAGGGTCAACCCAGCGGCCTTTCACTCTGGTCCATCACTCCTGGCAGGAGGGGTACCCCTGTCTTTAAGCACCACTTTCTAAGCCCAAACCTCAGTTCTGAACACCAAGAGGATACTTTGGAGGTGGGGATCCAGGCCCTGCACCCCCGAGGGCTCACAAGACAGAAGAGGAAACTGCCCCCGCAACGACCACGGACATCCCTAAGGCCACGCCTCCCGAGCGTGCCTGAGAAGGAGGGCTGGGGCCTGGCAGGGAGGTCCACCTGCAGTTGATAGTCCACATGAGCTTCCTGGAGGAGGAGGCCTGTGGAGGAGTAGCCTGGAGCCTCAGAATCAGCTGAGTACTTAGCAGGGCCTGGTCCCCCTGCCTGCAGGGGGACATGTGGGGCTCCCCATGTTAGGACCATGGCCTCGGGAGGGCTTCACCCTCAGTTCAGCACCATCCTCCCCACCCAAACAAGGGCAGCCCACCTTGGCTTTGCTGGCAGCTGAGAAGTGCTCGTGTACAAAGAGGGCACCAAGCGCCATGCCAAAGTGGCGGTTGGCCTGGCCCAGGCAGACCCGGGCCAGCTCCTGTGGCTTGTCGCTGCCCTCCATCTCCCGTGCCAGCTCATGCAGCGCCTCACGGAATGGTGGGGACAGATGCTCACTCAGGACCACCACCACGCGCCACACCAGGTAGTTGTGCAGGACCCTGGGGGCCAGGTGAAGCCAGTGGGTGTCCAGACGGACATGCATGTGGGCCACCAAGGGCACCACCCCCACCTGTGCCCCCCAACCTGCGGCTGGACCCAGGACCCAGACAACCCCACAAAGAAGGGACAGGGGGTCATCCCAGATATGCAGAGCAGAAAATGTAAAGCCCACCCAGCAGATAGGTCCAGCATGCAGGGGAAGGATCTAGTGGCCGCTGGGCAGAAAATGCCAGATCTGCAGCCATACCGGCGGGGTGTGGAGCGGATGAGCTGGGACACCTGCTGCATGTAGTCTGTCGCCAGCAGCACCACCTCCTCTTCCTCTGAGAAGTCCTCCTGGAAGATCTGGTCTAGCAGCCACTTCCACCGCAACTGTGAGGCCAAGGACAAGGACAGTGAGGCTGGGGGTGGCAGGGGCCACAGAAGACAGGGAGAGGGGCAGAGAGAGGCAGCAAGGGGACATAAGAGTCCATGGCCAAGGAAGGGTTTGCCCATCTCTGGGGAGAGATGACCCTGTAGTCCCAGCAGCAGCATTGCCCCCAACCCTGCCTGCCCACGAGGACTGGGCCACACTCACATGGGGGGTGATCTTCTGCAGCTGCCCCAGCGTCACCTTGTTGTACATGGAGCTGACATCTCGCCGTAGGTCATCATACTCTGACACAGTGATCTGTTGGGAGAGATCACAGCTGACCCAGCCGTGCTCCATGATGCCTTCTCTCAAGTCCAGGGCAGCCGCCAGCCCCGGTCTGCTCACGTTGGCCAGTCGCTGCTCCACCTGCAGGATCTCCTGGGCCTTCTGTTCCACAGCATCTGCACCCAGGAGGCTGAGCACTCGCTCCATGAACACCCTGTATGCTGCCAGAATCTGCACCGGGGGAGGGGGCTCATCCAGGGACAGAGACAGGCCTAGCCTGGATCCACCCCTCCTGGGGCCCCAGGCCTTCCCTGCCTCCCCATCCCATGCCCCGGCACCTTCTCACTCTCCTCATCCTGAGCTAGGTACAGGGTCCTCTCTGGCAGGGTGAGCCCATCCTGGTCAATCTGGGGAGGGAGACAGGGTCCAGAGGTCAGAGGTCCACACCTCAGGTTCCCTAAACAAAGGGAATTCCCACTCCAATGCCCAGAGAGCAACCAGACATCCATGAGTACAGTCCCAGAAGCACGCAGACCCCAGCCCCTCTTTCCACCAGGACGAGATGGCCAAAGCCCCATCCCTGACTGTCCCAGCCTAGGGGCGCCCAATCTTACCCTTGTACGTCTGCACTTTCCTTATCTGTCAGGGGCATTCCTAGTTCCCCCACTGACAGTTGGGACCCCTAGTTTCGGGGCCAGCTCCAGCCCTTGCGGAGATGTCAACCCAGCCCGCCGGCGCGCCCCTCCCTCCTGGCCCTCACAGCCTGCCAGAAGGCTGGGAAATTGCGGCTCCCGCGGCTCCTCTAAACACCGCAATTACCCCCAAGGAAATTACTTGCGCCCTCCTCCCGCGCTCTGCCGCGGTGCGCTCGCCTCCCCTCCCCTCTCCTGCTCGCCTCTCCCCTCCTCTCCTCTCGCGCACCCGCCTCCCGCGCACAGGGACCCCTGGGCAAAGCCACTGCGCCCCGGATCCGCGGCCGCCGGCAGGGCGCTCGGGTGGTGGGGAGGGCACTCACGCGGATGACGTAGCGCGAGGAGTTCCTGTCGTCCAGGCTGACCGTGAGCGAGAAGAGCGCGGCGGCGCTGTACACGCCCTGCGCCTTGTACAGCAGCCGGTTGAGGTCCCATCGCGCAGCGACCCCCGGACGCTCCTCTGCGCCGCCCAAGTCCCAGCCCCCGCAGTCCTCGATTACCTCCAGCATGGGCCGCGGGCCCAGTCGCTCGATCTCGTGCATGTCTAGGCAGGAGCGGAAGAAGGCGCGCACCTTGCGCTGGGCCGCGCCGCCGGGCCCACCCCCGGGCCGCGCCAGCAGGCGCCGCAGGCGCTCCTCGTTCTGCTCGCCGATGGCCGCGATGGTGCCATAGGTGAGCTTGTCGTCGGGGATGGCATGGCGCCGCAGCCAGCCACCGCAGGCGAACGAGTAGAAGTCTTGGCATGGGTCGATGCTGGCGTCCAGGTTGGCGGCTAGGAAGCGAGCGGCACGCGCGAAGGCCTTGCGCTCAGGGCAGCCCTCGGGACAGGCGCCGCCGCCGGCAGCGACCGGGCCCAGGTACTTGAGAGCCAGCATAGCCGCCAGGATGGCACAGAGGCCGGCGGCGAACACCAGCCCCGACAGCAGGCACACCTCGCGCCGGTTCCAGCGCGGCAGTCCGGACCGGGCCCCGGTGGCGCTGCGCGCAGCACCCAACGGGAAGCCCGGGGGCAGGGAGGCCCCGCGCGCGCCCCCCGCACCGCAGCGGCTCACGTACTTGACCTCTTGGAACTCATCGTAGTGCGCTGTCAGCGAATACGGGGGCTCCATGGCGCCGAGGCCGCCGCGGTGCAGCCCTGGGCCACCTGGGCTACGGGATGCGCGTGGCCGCCGGCCTCCTCGTGGGCCTCCGCATGGCCCCGGGGCCGCAGCTGCGGGAAGGGCAGAAGCTGGCTCTGGAGGCGCCGCAGCCGGATGGGGCTCAGGGGCACCGCGAGGAGGCACACAGGCCTGGGTGCAGAGGCCCCAGCCTTGGGCCTCATTCACTGCGGAAACCAGGGATTAGGAGGGCTCGGCGGGGCCACCACCCCCGCGTGCACAGTGTAGTCTTCTCCCCTGTCCCCTCCCTGCGCAGGCTTGAGAGCCGCAGGGTTGGGAGGGCTCTTATTGGAAGCAAGAGGCGCCAGGCAAGGGGCCTGGCACGTAGTGGGCCTTCACTGAAAGGTCGTCCCTCTTCCCTTCGCCTTTCTTTCCCACGACCTGCCCCAGCCAAGGCCGGGTGGGGTGGGGGAAGGAGCGGAGGCTGGAGTGAGGAGGTGCAGTCAGGGGCGCGTCTATGCGGCACTTTCAGCTCTCCGCTCTGGACCCAGACGCTCGGCAAAGCGGCCAAAGAACCAAACTTTGTCCTCGTGGAAGTCCGCGGGGTTGACCACGCCAATCCCGCTCGCTGGCTCCTTCTGCTCGGTGGCCCGACGGCCCACTCGCCCCTTCCCTAGAGGCGCGCGCCAACGCCCCAGGGTGGCGAACACACAACCCACCCCTGGACGGCCCTGATGGAGAAGCCGAGACGGGTGCCCTCCCCCGACTCCCACCATCTCTGTCCCCGCCCCGAGCCACTCCCGGCTTCAACAGGTTCTCCC
>NW_012102143.1:935728-1007421 GCF_000951045.1 Mandrillus leucophaeus
GGCGGCCCGCGGAGACGGGTTCCCGGGGGTCGTGCGCGGGCTGCGGTCTGGGACTCCGGGTCCAGTCGCGTTCCAAGACGAGTGAGGGCAGCGAGTACTGCTGTGAGGGGTTCCCTCCGATCCAGTGTCCCCACTCCCAGCCGCCCACTAGCCCCTGGTGAAGGGAGCTCAGTGGGGACCCCTGCAAGAAGAGGGCTTGCAGCCCCCTTCCCCATCCTCCCCAGCCGTGGCTAGCCCTGGCACCACGGCTCAGGAAGTCCCTGGCCCAGGTAGGAAGAAAAGGAGCTGGAGCTGGAGATGACGGGCCAAGCACTCCTCTGAAGGGCTGGGGGCGGTGTCAGTAGTGCCTGTGTCTGCCGGCACAGTCCCTGGCGCAGAGCGCACCTTCACTACCGGCTTCTTTGTCTTCCTTGGAACCCCTGTCCTGGATCGGCTCTCCACCAGGGCTTCTGGTTGGCCTCGCTCCCTTCGCCTAGCCCCTGGTGAAGGGAGCTCAGTGGGGACTCCTGCAAGAAGAGGGCTTGCAGCCCCCTTCCCCATCCTCCCCAGCCGTGGCTGGCCCTGGCACCATGGCTCAGGAAGTCCCTGGCCCAGGTAGGAAGAAAAGGCCAAGAGAAGAATGAGCGAAGTCTCCCTGCTGGACCAGGGAGGGCTGGAGCCTGCCTCCTCTGGCCAGCAGCCTCCGGCCTCAGACAAGCCCTGAGCCTCAAGACCCTGGTATGTGGACTGATGGGAGGGCAGGCTGGGTGCCGGGACTCTGAATTTACCCACCCCCTGCCTTCTTCCAGGTGAACTGGCTTTTTCAATGTGGGATCTCCCCACTGCCTGGAGGCAGAGCCCTCTTCTACCTGCCTCCCTGCCTTGGTCAGACAGCCTGGCCCTCATGGGACACAGAGAACTTGGGGCTCCTTGGAAGACTGATACTGTTTCTGGAATCTCTGCTTTCTCTACCCTACCGACCTCTGGTGTCTCTAGCAGGGGACCCCACAAAGCATCAGCCCTCCCAGGTCTGCCAACTCCAGCCTGTAGGATTGGCCTAAACAATGTGTGAGAGCCATGGAGAGCCATCTGATAAAAATCACGACAAGGTAGGGACTCTGATAAACTATCCATCATTCTGTTCCCCTCCTTGGGGGCTGTGCATCTGCCCAGCTCCTGAGCCCTGGCCCTGAGTGCGGGCCTCTGTCCCTGTCTTGCCTCTCCCCTGCCTGTTCATCTCTCCATCTCTAAGCCCCCACTCTGGATACCCTGCCTCCGTCTCTGGCCACCCCAGGGTCATCCTCTTCCCCAGGCATCCTTCTTGGGTCCTATTAATTCTAAGGAGGAAACATGGAATTACTTATAATGTGGTGATTCCATGAAGGGGGGAGGGGAGGGCAGGGAGGTGGCAAAGTGGCTCTTTGTGCTTTTAATCTGCATTTTTCCCTCAATGTTCCCGTCTCCAGGAGGATAATTTTCCAGCCTTTTCAGGCCCTGATTGGTATCATTTCTCCAGCAATGACAGCTTTTATTTTCCCCGAAATGAATGCCGTGAAATTTCCAAGAAATATAAAAATGGATATTGTCTCAGAGAGCCGACTCTTCCGACAGAAAGGCACAGAGGCAAACATGCTTCCCTAGGGACTCTTCTGCTCCAGTCACGGTGGTGGGGTGGGGGCAGTCCCAGGCCCTCAGTCTCTCCTCCCTCCTTTTTCCCTTAGTTGTCCCTTCCTCCTCCCTCCCAGGTCAGCTCTGGGACCCCCCTTCCAGCCACCCTCTCCCAGACTCAGCTGCTATTGATCTGTTCATGGGCCTCCCGACTCCCAGGCGACCTGCCTGGCTCCACCTCACCTTTTCTGTTCTCATCTCATCCCCCAGCCCCGGGCTGAGAGCAGCAACCAGGACCTACAGGAGTTGACTTGGAATTGGGCCCTCTGACCCCTCAGTCCTGGCCACCCCGCACAGACTGCCAATAAAGAGAGGTCGGAGGCCCACCTCCTTGACTTTCCGGCGCCTTCTCTGTAAGGGAATCTGGTGCTCTAGGGGAGTAGGGCACCAGTGATCTGACCTGTAGCTTGCTCACTCTGTTGGGAGATCTCTTCCTATCCCTATATTACCAAGGTGA
Organism: Mandrillus leucophaeus; assembly: GCF_000951045.1. Classification (NCBI taxonomy): domain Eukaryota; kingdom Metazoa; phylum Chordata; class Mammalia; order Primates; family Cercopithecidae; genus Mandrillus; species Mandrillus leucophaeus. The sequence goes on from NW_012102143.1 coordinate 937,833, forward strand.
CCCCATGACTCATGAGCAAGAGAATGACAGGTCACAGCAGTGCCCAGCTAAACCCAGCCAAGCCATGAGTGAGGCATCTGGGTGCCCAGCTTCAGGGAGCAGTGGAATGCCGCCAGAGCTGCCTTGAAGAGAAAAGGCCTGAGGGGATGCAAGGGGCAGAGATGAGGGGTTCAGAACCTGACTGTCTGTCTCCTCCCTGACCAAGGGTAGATCTCAGCCACGCTGCCGAACAGGGCATCACTTGGTTTAGGTTCTGGGCATGGAGCTCTCCCTGGGGACAGCGTGCTGTCACCAACAGCTTGCATCTGTTGCACATTCACCAAGTGGGCTGGTAAGTGCCTTAATCTGAGGTAGGGCTGCCCACCTAAACGCCAGGCCTGGCCCTGCCTGGAGCCCACTTGTGGTCAGACCCGCTTCTCTCCTGCGGCCTGCATGTGGGTGGGGATGAACCCCTTTCCCTGCCTCAGTGTGCTGCAGTGGGGTGTCAGCTCCAGAACGTGCCCTGCCAGCCTCCACCCTGTGCAACCAGGCCCCACTCCTCCCCTGCAGACCTATGGTATCTTCTGAGCCCTAAAAACATGCCCCCAACCAGTTTCCTGTCCTCCACCCGGCCTCTCGGGGCTCATTCCATCTATTATTCACAACACAAAATGGATTTTTAATTTGAGAAATGAAATGACTCTCCCAAGTGGCCGGGGTGGGAGGGAGGGGGTGAAGGAAGGCCGGAGCCGCCGCGGCCGCCACAGTGCTGACTCAGGTTCGTCTTGGAAATCTCGGGGCCCACAGCCTAACTGAGAGACCCCCAAAAGCCCAGTACCCCACCACTCTGCCCTGGGCCTCCACTTCTCCCCACTGCTGTGACCAGGTGGGGTGACTGGCTGCCCGTTGGTTCTACCTGAGCCTCCAGTGAGGCCTGCCTCTGGCAGGGCGGTGCAGGGGACAGCTGAACTCTGTTCTCCACTGGCTTTCCTGTGCCTCAAAGGCAGCCCTTGGGCTCCCTGGCCTGGCCTATCACCTCCCCACACTCCCCGGCCCTCCTGGCCTGGCTTCCTCCCTGCTGTCCAGACCTCTGGCTGAGCTCCTTTGCTAGGTCCTGACCCCACACTAGGCCCACTCCAGCCTGGACTGCTGCCCTGGCCTCCACTCTGGCCTCCACGCTGGAACCCCTCCTCACCTCTCACGGTGGAGCTCAGGCACCTAGTGTGGCAGGGCCTCTTCCTGGCTCTTCTCTGTCTTTGTCCCTCTCTGCCTCCCTGCCCCCATACCTCCCCCTATACCTCCCTTTTTCACTCTGTTTCCATTTCCCAGAACATGGCTGGCTCTCTCATCCCTCAGGCCTTAGCACTTGCTGTTCCAGCTGCCTGGAACACCCTTCCTCCATCCGCTCTTACAGTGGCCAATTGCCAACCATCCTTCAGGGCCACCTGGGAGTGGCCTCTCCCATCTGGTCAGGTGCTGCCTCCACAGGCCCCTACTCCACTGAATGCAAAGTCTGTCCTATGGCAGCCCCTGTTCTTCACCTCCAGGTAGCCCAAGGTGCCTTCGGGAGCCCAGGACAGGGGATGCATATGATAAACTCAGGTGACGACTGTGATCAGCTCATGGAGATACCCTGCGTGAAGTATCTCTCAGCGCCAGGCCATACACCAGGCACAGCACCCAGGCAAACCTGCCCAGACTCTCGGGTCCCGAACACCTTTCCTTTGCTCGGAACCCACCAGATGACAAGAGGGGGCCATTTTTCCACCCTCCTGCACGCCTCACCTCCACTCTGAACCCCGTGGTGGGCTTTGTCCCCGCCAGGCACAGACTCCTCTCGGGGTCACCTCCCAACCTCTAGAGCAATGTTGTTTTTATACAAGAAACATGTAAATATTCTCTCGTTTTAAAATATTGAAGCCACACAAGTCTGTAGAGGACAAACATGAGAGCCCTCCTTCACGCAGCCCCAGCCCTCCCAAGGTAAGGCCAGGTAGGCTCTGCGACCAGTGCAGGGTGAACATCGAGGCCCACCTGGGTATCTCTTTGTTTTACTGTGTTTTTGTTGTTTTAGAGATGAGGTCTCGTTGTGTTGCCCAGTGAGAGTGCAATGGTACAATCATACCTCACTGCGGCCTGGATCTCCTAGGCTTAAGTGATCCTCCTACGTTGGCCTCCAAAGTAACTGGGACTACAGGTGTTCCCACCATGCCCAGCTAATTTTTTTTATTGTGTAGAGACTGGAGTCTCGCTATGTTGCCCAGACTGGTCTTGAACTCCCAGTGATCCACCTGCCTCGGCCTCTCAAAGTGCTGGGATTACAGGTGTGGGCCACTGTGCCCAGCCCTTATTGATTTATTTTTAATAAATAGGACACAATAGGATGGATGGTTGAGTGCCTCTTCTCCCCCTGTGGTCTGTGCTAGTGTTTCCCAGCCAGAGGTTCTTGGGGTCACCCTCCCTGACTGAGGGACACTTAGATTGTCTCACTCACCCCGTCTGGTCTTCAAATCCTAAGGCCTTGGCCCAGAGTTTTTCCTCCCACTTTCCCTCTCTGCCCGCCCTGTCCCACCTTCCCTGCCTCCTGCCCTTCCTCCACCCCCCGATGCTGTGTCCAGGTGTTTGGCTCTGGTCCCAGGTCCTACCCAGACCTGCTGGCACTGGAAACTCACTGCATTTCAAACCCAGCCTTGGAAAGACTTCTCACCTCCTCCTCTCATTCCCATCCCTTTCCTGTCTCCAGCTCTGGCCCATCCTTCTCCCTTTCTTAGTGGAGAAGGGGGTCTCTCTCTCCTTGCCCACCCCAGTGCTGCTGCAGTTCTGCCCGTTCCCGGCCACAGCCTCTGTGTAGCCATGGCCACTGTGGCTTCTGAGGCCGCCTGGGTGTGGTCCCCTCACACTCCCCTGAGTGTCCCTCCTCTACCAGCATGGCATACTCATAGCGCAGCCTTTGTTCGAGCTGTCCCCTCTGCCTGAGTGCTGTGTCCCCAGACTTGTGTCCCTCCTTTAGGTCCATCTCAGGCTTCCAGGATCCCCCTGACAGGCCCCCACCTGAGGAAGCTGCCCAAGGGCCCCTGGCAGGGAGAGATGCATGCCCCCCAGTGCCCAGCCTGGAGCCTGACACGTGACCTCAGAGCAGGGGTGCCCAGAGCCTGGGCTAGGCTGAATGGAGAAGGCCCCAGCTCCAACCTGGAAAGGCTGTCGCAACTGTGGGCGGGACACCCACTGTCACATGCGGAGCGGCTCCTAAGCGCCATGCTCTGTGCCAAGCCCTCTATCTCCTCCACACTGAGCCTCACGCTGAGTTATCCCACGAGGGAGCCCTGTCGTTGGCCCCTGTTTACGGAGGAAGAAACGGATGCATAGAAGGAAAGGAAGATGCCCGACTCAGTACTGAAACGGAGACTTGACCCTGTGTCTGCTGCATTCAGTCTCGGGGCCATGCACACTGCGAGCTGGGAGATGGAAGAACAGCTCTGCAGGGGGCAGTAGGGCACTCAGGAACCCAAGCGATGGCAGCCGGGAGCCAGGGGCCCAGCCTGAGACCTCAGGCCCAGAAACTGTGTCAGAGATGCCAAGTGTGGCTTTGCTCAGCGACCTCAGGAGGCATCTCAGGGCCTGCAGCCGGGACTTTGACCTCCTTTCCAGATGTCGCCACCTCCACGGGACCTTCCTGGATTTCCCTAGTTGAAGAGGCCAAGCCGTTTTCTGTCTGTGGCACTGGGTGCATCCCATACTACATTTGTCACTACCTGACGTTCTCTTGTGACTCGGTATTTTCACGACAGCCTCTCTTCCTCAGCTCTGCTGGAACCCTAGATTTTCCTATTGCCTTGTCCTTCCTACCCAACCTTTAAGTGGCAAGGCCTCGGCCACAGGCAGGGGGTCAGGAGTGGAGGTCAGATTTGCAGAGCCAGAGCCTGTGGCTATAGGGGACAAGAAGGAGGGGGCAGTGGAGAGTCTCCGGCCAGTGGCCTCTAGCGCTGACAAGCAGGTCCCTTGGGCTCCCCATCTGATGGGCAGGCCACGACAGGAGCTCAGCTCCTGCTGCAAGAGGGATGCAAACGAGGCTGTGGGGGCTGGGGACACCCCTTCCTGGCAGGATCTCCTTGGCACATTGCCTGGGACTGCAAGGAAGGGCGAGCCTGGGACAGGCAGAGAAGCCTGAATGGCCTGAAGGGCCTCTTCCTTGGCTCCCAGGGTCCCTGGGCCTGCAGTCCCCTCCCCCAGCACTCCATCATCATTTCAAGTGATTGGAGCTGAAGGGGATCGTTAGCTAATTAAAGCTGAGGCCACTAATTGTCCCTTTTGGAGAGACAGCAGGGCTGTGCAGGGAAGGAGATAGAGGGTCTGGGGAGGGGGATATTGGCAGGTGGGGGGCTGGGCACAGGGCCCTGGCCCCTAGTGGGGCCTCCTTCCAGACCGTATGTTTGGGGGTTCAGACATTGTCAGAGGCTCCTTAAAGTGGGTAAAGGACTAGAGAAGCAGATTTGGTGCTCCTGTGATTCACCCTGCATCACTGTGACTATCAGTGCCCACCTCTGCCCACTGCCACCCACCCCGGGGCTGTGGGCTGGACAGCACATGGCAGGGCCTCCCACAGGCCTCCTCCTCTGTTGTGATGATAGATCAGATTGGAGGATGGGCAACCGGGTACAAGGTTCCCCCAACTCCAGGACAGCCAGAGCAGGAAGCTGGGTATCAAGTTTCTGCCTTCCCTTCCACCTGTGACAGCCTCTTGGGCAGGTGCTCAGGCCTGCCAGGAGTAGCCAGCAGCAAGGTGCCTATCCACATATCACTGGAGAGTGCCAGCTATGCCTGGGGCTGCCCTCAGCCTGGCACCAAGATCCCCTCTTGGCAAGAGGTCCCAGAGCCTGTGACAGAACTACCAAAGAGGGTTATTAGTTTTCTATTGCTGCAAAACAAAGTAGCACAAACATAGCTACTTACAACAGCACACTTTTATGACCTCACGGTTTCTGTAGTCAGCGGTCCAGGCACGGCATGCAGTTCTCTGCCCGTGGCCTCACTGGGCCAAATCGAGATGTTGGCTGGGGATGTGGCGCTCATCTGGGGTTCAGGGGCCTTCGCTAAGCTCAGGGTTTGTGGCAGAATTCAGTTCCTTGAAGTGCCAGAATCAAGGTGTCCACTTTGGGGTTCTGCTGTCAGCTCCCAGAGGCCCCCTCCACATCCAGAGCCAGCAATGGAGAATCCCTCCCACCAGTGAAATCTTCCACGTGCTTCAAGTTTCTGGTTTCCTTACATTGACCAGCCCAGGAAACGCTCTGCTTTTATTTACTTATTTTTTAAGAGATGGGGTCTCGCTGTATTGTTCAGGCTGGTCTCCAACTCCTGGGCTTAAGCAATCCTCCCACCTTGGCCTCCCAAAGTGCTAGGATTACAGGCGTAAGCCACTGCACTTGGCAAAATTCTCTGATTTTGAAGGGCTCATGTGCTTAGGTCGGGCCCACCCCACTAATCTCATCTTAAGGTCAAGTCATTTGGGACCTTAATCACATCTGCAAAATCCCTTCATACCGGTCCCCGGATTTGTGTTCAGTTGAACAGTGGTGGGATGTGCGTGTGCACACCAGGGGCCAGGAATCTTGGGGGCATCTTAGGATTCCGTCTACCACAAGGATGTGGGTCAGAGAACAAAGACAGTGCTGAGAATAGAAGCAGCTGACTTCCAGGCCAGGCCCTGGGCATGAGTGCTGATTTATTTCATTCACTCCTCAGGACAATCCTAGGAGTGACTGCTACTATTATCCCATTTTACAGAGGAAGCAGCTGAGGCCCTGAGAGATTAAGTGACTTTCACAGTCACACAGCTGGTAAGTGACCATGCTGAGAGATTAGGGGTATGTGGGGTCTGATCCAGCCCTGGCTGTGTGTTCTTAGGGAAGTCATGTACCCACTCTGGGCCTCTGGGAAATGGATGCTGAGGTCTGTTCCCCATGGACAAGTGGGTGAGACTTGGGGCCACGTTACAGGGACTCACTAGACTAATCTGTGCCCCCACCACAGGTAGTTGGCATCTGTGACACCCAATGGGCTGGGGTCCCTGCTGTCAGCTGTTCATTCACTGCCAGTCTGACTTTTTTTTTTTTTTTTTGAGACAGAGTCTCACTCTTGTTGCCCAGGCTGGAGTGCAGTGGTGTGATCTAGGCTCACTGCAACCTCTGCCTCCCAGTTTCAAGAGATTCTTCTGCATTGGCCTCCCGAGTAGCTGGGATTACAGGCACCCACCACCATGCCCGGCTAATTTTTGTGCTTTCAGTAGAGATGGGGTTTCACCATGTTAGCCAGGCTAGTCTCAAACTCCTGACCTCAGGTGATCCACCCTCTTCGGCCTCCCAAAGTGCTGGGATTTCAGGGGTGAGCCACCTCACCTGGCCCAGTGTGACTTCTACAACCCAGCGATGATATTCCCTGACATTGAGGCTGGGAGGCTTCACAGTACAGGAACCTCAAGATGAATGGCCAGGAAACTGCTGCTCCTCCATGGGGGCTGGGCCCCTAGACAACTGAAGTGGAGGCTTGCAGACCTTTGCCCAGGGCTGGTCATGTGTGTCTGTGGGACAGCTCCCTCCTACCCCTGGGGCCTGGCTCTCCCTGCTCCTCTGGCTGCAGCTCTGGAAGGTAGGAGACTGCAGAGGTGTCAGTGGCTGCCCACTCCCCCTCCCATGAGAAAGGCTGTCAGCCCCCCATAGGCAGCTTCCCCCCCAGCCCCACCTCCATGCTCCAGCAGCCTCCCTCAGTAATGGGGCTTTATCATAGCATGCATTAGCTAAGGCCTGCTGCCTGCAATTATCCCTTCAGTCAGCCACCCGCCACCCGCCGCCCCCAGCCTCAGGCCACCCATGGGGACACCTCACCCGCCCTCCCTGCCCCATCCCCAAGTACAGCACAGGTGCCCAAGTCTCTGCAGATGGACAGAGCAGTGACCCCTGGCAGCAGGGGCCTGGGGCAGGGGCAGCCAGTAGACAGAGAGCTACTGCTCAGGGTCATAGGCAATTATTTTAAAAGCCTGTTGCAGGAGAATGCGCTGCCTGTCCAGCGCAGCCTGCTCATCCTGAGGGTTGCACCACCCCAGGTTGCTGCCAGGCTCACATGAACACACAGGTGTTCACACGTGCCAGCCATGCACACAGGGACGGGCACTGCCAGGGCACACGTGGTGTGGAGGCAGAGCCCGGTGGTCTGCACACAGACCCCAGAGAGATGGGGTCGTGGCCATCCTCGAGGTGTGCGCAGAAGGAGGCCCCACTTGCCCAAGCAGCCCTCGTCATTTGGGGGCTTTCCCTACGGCCCCTGGCACCCTCCCACCCCCATCCCCAGCACAGACCACCTCCTGACCTTTGGCTCGCCCACCCCACGCCTGGGGTACAGGGACGGGGCCCTGAGCTAAATGGGAGGACTTCCTGTCACATCCAGCCTCACGCTGGGGTTGCGGGGAGAAAAGGCGAGAAGGCGGACCTGGCTGGGGGAGTGGAGGAGGGGACCGCTGTTGTGCTGTGATTCTCTCTAATTGCTGTTTTGCTGAGAGGTAATTAAAATCTCTTTTTATTTCACACGTCAGAGCCTTCGCCAGCCTGTGGAGAGGGCGCAGGGGGAGGCTGGGGGGTGGGGGCAGTGGAGAGCTGGCGCATGGAGGGGTCAGGGAGGTGAAGCATCTGAGCCCAGCCTGCCTGCCAGGAGCCCCCAGCCCGGCCTGGGCCTGGCCCATGACTGTCCCGGGTGCAGCCCAGGCCAGGGTCTATGCAGCCCCTCAGAGCCAATGAAGGTCATGATAACGAAGTCAGCAATGTCTCTGGGGTTCCTCCCAGGTGCAGGTGTTCTGCTGACCACCCAACCTGTGAAAAATGCAATCATGACCCCATGTATCGGGACAGAGATAAAGCTGAGACTCGGGGAGATTACAAAACAGCCAGGGTTTCTTAATCTCTGGCTTGTCAGTGGTGGAACTGGATGTGAACAGGTCTGACTCCAAACTCGGAAGCACTGCAGCCGCCTGCCCATCTAACCCACATAACTGCCTCCTCCTGTGGACCCCACCTGAGGTCCACAGCCCTACCCCGACCCTCCTCAGAGCCCATGGGATGGGCCACAGCCTTGGGACTCCTGCTCAAGACCCATGCACCAGTCCATGCCTGCCACTCTGGACCCCATGACCACCTGCTGACAGGTCCTTTGGGTCCAGAGAACCGGGACTCACACTGGCCACCAGGACTCGTGGATGCTTCCCAAAGACCTAGGTGGGGCCAGGGGGCCATGGCGAGACCAGAGCCCGGACTAATGCGCAGCCAGGTTCAGGCAGGAAAGAAGAGAGACCTCTGCCTTCTCCTGGGCTGGCTGGAGGCAAGGGGGTTAACAGCAGGTGGGGTAGGCACAGGATCCACAGAGAAGCACCCTTCGGCTTCATATCCCTGCATCACCAAGCTTTCTATCTGTCTTGCTGTCTTTCTTCACTGGGCCTGACTTGCAGCACCCCATCCTTGTCATCCTCCCCTTTTCTACCACCATCAGCACCATCACCTTATCTAGATCATCCTTTTCACTGCATTCCCCATCATCATCACCACCATCATCATCATCATCATCATCCCTTTCAACAAAATCGTCACCACCATCATTGCCATCAGGACTCACATTGTACCAGCACTGTTGCATCTCACTGAATCCTTGTAACACCTCCCAAGGGGCAGGTACCATTATTATTCTCCCACTTTGCAGGGTGAGGAGACCACAGCTTACAATGAAGGGGCTTTTCCAAAGTTATGACCAGGAAGTGTCAGAGGTAGAACTTGAACCTAAACTGCTTGACATCAGAGCCCAAAGTCATAACCACTGTACTTTACCACAGTCCATTAAGGGGTTCTAAGGAATCAAGCTGGGGGATGAGGGCAAGGAGGAAGAAAAGTGGGAGAGAGCAACTTGCCACTTGCCACCTGGACTACTCAGGAGCAGCAGCATCAGAGGCAGGCCCTGCCGGCAGCCAGCCTGTGCTCCACCGCTGCCGGTGCGTGGCAGTTGTGCCCGAGCCTCCCTGGCTGTTTTCCACCCTGCAGAGTTGCAGAGAGGGGATGTTAAAAGGGACTATGTTGACTTGGGAAGCTGAATCCTGGTTTTGTCTCCAGCCAGATGGAGGCCAGCTTGCCCCATCTCCCTCAACATCCCCTCACTTTCAGCCATGGCTGGCTCTGGGGGCGCTCATTCACCTCTCGTGGGTGGCAGCCAGGCTGAGGATGGACGGTGCATTCATTCGGGCTGCTATAGCAACATGATGGGCTGGGTGGCTTCGAGAGGGCGTGTGTGTCCTCACAGTCCTGGCGGCTGGGCAGGGTGAGACCAGGGTGCCAGCATGGCCGGCTTCTGCCTGGGCCCTCCTGGTTTGCAGGTGCTGTCCCCTGGTTGTTTCCTCCCACGGCAGAGAGAAGAGGGAGGAAGCAAGTTCTCTCCCATCTCTTCTCAGAAGGGCACACATCCCATCATGAAGGATCCACCCTTAAGGTCTAATGACCTCCCAGAGGTTCCACCTCCAGATGCCATCCCACTGGGAATTAGGGCTTCAACATGGGAATTTGGGGGACACTAATATGCAGTCCATGATAGACAGTGAGGCCGGGGCCACGCGGTAGCCCAGCCAGACCCTTGGTGGTGTCTCAGGATAGGTTATGGCCAAAAGAAGACTTTCCCCAGCCTGCCAGCCTCCCTCTCTTCAGCCTTCCCTGTCCCCAACCACAGCCCAGAGCATTGGCCTTGAAGTACTGTTCCCTTAGGGTGGCTGGAGTGGGCAGCTACATCCCCAGACATGAGCCATGTCCCTACTACCCATCTGATGGGGGTGCTGGGGTGGGAAACGGGGGGCCCGGGGTACTGCAGAGTAAGAATTGGGGGTCCTGAGGCCCACTAACAGGTGCTCACCTCTTACAGGCAGGGATGGGGACCCGTGTGTGCAGGCAGCTGGGTGGACTGACTGAGAATTAAGCAGATCCGGGAAGCAAGGGACAGAGGGAGAGGGGAAGAGGCGAGGATTGCCGAGCTGCCCCGAGAGGAGACGCGGGGGATTCCTAGGGCTGCAGGAGTCGGGTAGGGGCTGTCTCAGCTGTGTGCGGCAGCCTGGGCCTGGGGATAGCGAAGGAGCTGGTGCATCTCTGTGTCCCCAGTGCACAGTGCTGGCAGTAGGAGGTACTTCATATGTATGGAAGGAAAGAATGAATAAACACATTCTCAGGATTCAAACAGTCCTGATAGGACACGACACCCAGGGAGGTGCTCCCCATCACTGAAGTGAAAGGATTGAAATCCCAGGCTCTGGAGTCAGAGTCATCTGGATTCAATCCCAGCGCCACCCTCCACTAGCTGTGGACATGTTACTTTGCCTCTTTAGGCCTCAATTTCTTTGCCCCAAAACAGGGACAGTAATATCTACCTGGGCTAGACTTAAGTGAGATGACTTCCAAAGAGGGCAGAGAAGAGCCTTGTCCCCGTGATGGGCAGCCAGGGAGTCGTGGGCAGCCCTTGTCCAAGCCCATCCCTCCCTCCAGGAAGGAAGTCTGGGATAGCCAGAAGGCCTGAGCTTCCCTCCCCATCCTCCTCCAGGCACTGATCACTTCCCACACCCATCATGTCTCCCCACAAGGAGAAACTGGGCATGGCTGACCCCAACGAGATGAAGTTCCCCAGCCAGCTGCTCCAGGGCAGTGAGAAGCCCCCAGGGCAGGGCCAGGAGGCAGACAGTGTACACGCATGTACATGAGGGCAGAGATTGCAGGATCAAGGATCATGGGGTGTCTGGGGCCCCTGGGACATCTGGGAAGGGGCCCCACAGAGGCCAGTGGAGTCCCAGAGCAGAGGGTGAGGTCTCTCCCTGACACCTGCTGAGTGACCCTGCTTGAACCCTTCTGGTCTCTGAGCCTCCATTTCCTCATCTGTAATATGGGAGTAATAACAGGACCAACCTCTCAGGGCTGTCATGGGGTTTATGAGATGATGCTGTGAATGTCCCGAGTGGTAGCATGTCTAGCACACAGCAGGGCCTCAGCCACACAAACACACACACACACACACGCATGCATACACACATGTGCATACACATATATGCACAGAAACACACACAGGGCTGGCTCTGGAGCCCCTTCCCCCTGCCCCTGGCACATCTGTGGTGGTGATGCTCTCCGCTCTCCCCTCCTGTCAATGTTCCCTGCCAGCTAATGGACCAATTTTTTAGCATTACGGAGATTTGGCCAATTTTGCGGCCTTGACAGAAAGGCGCATGGAGTGAACTGATGCCTGGGGGCGGGGCGGGTGTGGAAGCCAGGGTGGAAGAGGAGGAGGAAGATGGGAAGGAGAGGGGCTGTGGGCTCCACCACCTTCGGCCTGCTGCCAGCCCAGCCCCTCCTAGTCCAGGCAAGGCGGGGTGGAGCCACTGCGGAGATTACAAAGATAATTAGCCCTACTTATGGGCCCCTCCTGTGCACTGGGCCCTGTGCTAAGCACTTTGCATATATTTTCTCTTTTAATCCTCCAATAACCCTATGAAGCTGGTTCTATTATTTGCTCTATCCTTCCTGGTGTGGAAACTTAGACACAGGAGGCTCGGAGCTTGCCCAAGGTCACAGAGCCAGGAAGTGAGGGAGCTGGAATAAAAGCTGAGGCTTGAAGCCAGGCCTCTTAACCATTAGTGAGCTCAGTTTTTAACTGAAGGCTGAAAATTAGGGCAGGACACCCTCCACCTATCCACTCAACCCCCGCCCCCCACCCACCTATCCATTCCTCCGCCCCAACACACGCAGTCTCCAGGAGCCTCGGCTGTGTCACCAGCCTCTCAGAGCTCCAAGGGCAGGGGATCACAATCAGTGACACCTGGGCCTCATTTCCTTCTCGGGCTGAGGATGCTGTCACACCTCAAAGACCCCCCCAGAGCCAGCTCTTTCTCTGCAGGGGGAGAGCCCTGGGCACCACAATTGCTGGGCATTGGCAGGGTTCCCATCTCCTAGCTGGACTATCCCCTCCTGCGAAGGCTGTGGACTGGGGTGTCCTGGCCAGCTGTGGCTTTCAGGACCCCTCCTGGGGTCAGTGCCTGGGTGGACGTGGGCATCAGCTGTGCCCTCCATTAAACATTCAGGGCCCTTCTGGGAGCAAGGAGGCAGATCGGCCAGGGAAAGGGGGAGGGGGCGAGAGGAGGGGGAGGGGAGGGTCTCTCACGGGCAGGGGGAGGGGCTGCGGAGCTCCGTGCATTAAGCGATCAGAGAGCACAATATTTCATTGCCGGCAATCGCAGCCAAGACATCAACTACTTGGGGAGAGCAGCCTTAAAAGCCTTTTGATTTTATTTCTTCCACTTTATTTTTTTTTTTTTTCCTTTCCCTTGCTGGTGTCCTTGACAAGGCTACCCTTCCCCCATCCTGCCCCTTCTCCAACCCCAGCTGTAATGCTCCTCAAGGGCCCAGAAACCTGGCTGGGGAGGGGCTGAGGCTATGGGCTCGGCTTCTCTAAGGCTGAGAGGGCCCCCCCGGGACCTGCATCACCCCCAGCCAGACCCAGGGCTGTGTGTGCGCACGCGTGTGTGCAGGTGTTGCTTGGAGACTCCTGTGCCCTTGCGTGCATGCATGTGTCCCTGGGCACCACGGTGTCCATGTCTGAAGTATGCTCCGGCTGACACACACCTGTGTGCGCACAGGCCCCCGTGTGTATACGCGTGTGCATGCTTGGGTGACAATGTACACGCATGTATGCGTGCGTCCTCACTGTGCAAGCGCCCACAGAAAGTACCACTGAAGTAAGAGACGGAAGAGACGGGAGGTGGTGGGGAGTGGAGGGGGGTGGTGTTGGGGGCGGAGAGGGAGCGGGGAGGCAAGATCAGACCACAAAGGGAAGGCAGAGGCGGGGGCGGGAGGGAGGTTTATCCGTAGGAGTCAGCCCAGTTGGGTCAAACTAAGGACCCAGTGCAGACCCCGAGGCCCAGAGACACAGGTGTGCGCACAAACACGCACTCTGCGGAAGGACCGGGCGGGCCGGGCCGCTGCGGGACTCCTGGCCCGGCGCCCTTGACGTCAGCGGCTGGGCCGTGACGTCACCTCACCGCCCCCACCGCGCTCCCGCCCCCGCCCGCGGGCACTCAGTCTCCGCTAATGGCAGGCGACAGGGAATGGCACATCTGTCTTGCCGGGAATTAGTTCATTGAATCAGGCGGCCCGAGCTGCGGCAGCGACCTCGGCCCTGGCCCCAGGGAGGGGTCTGGGCGGGCGGCTGGGGGAGGTTCAGGCTGGAGGGCTGCGTGCGGGGACGGGAGGAGGGGACTCACCTGGACTCGGGAGGGGGACTGAGCTCTCTCCAAATATAGATCAATGTCCCGCTCAGCCTCCCTCCCCAGCACCGTGAGGACCGAGGCCTGGGGCCTGGCGCCCGCCTGGTGGACCTTGGGGACTGGCTGCGGACCGGGGCCCTGCGGACGCGGCGCGGCAGGACGCTCCCTGCACCCTTCTTTCTGCACCTGCCCCTCGGGGTGGGTCCCCCTCTTCTACCCTCGCTTCCCTCCGCGGGTGTCGAGAAAGGCGGCTAATTCCCGAGCCCGGGGAGGGAGGGGGCGACTGTTCAAGTCAACACTTCCCCGGCGCTCTTCCCCGACCCTCCCAGAGCGTTCCCCCTGCTCAGGGCGAGGAGCCCCGCGGGCAGTTTGTCCTAGCGGTTTACGAGACAGGGAGGTTTACTCTACCCTGGAGCTCTGGATGGGGCTGTCGGGCCCCAACACCTTCCCGCTGAGACCGCGGGATCTGTCCCTGGGTCTCTCTGCCTCCCTTTCCCCCACCTCCATTCTGGTTACCCCTTCTCCCGCACTCTTTCCTTCCTAACTTGAGAGCACTGGAAAGATGCTAGGAAGTTGGGCTCCCAGAGCCCCAGCCCCACCTCTTGTTCCTGCGAGACTGTGGGCAGGTAATTTAGCTTCTCAGCCCCTTTCATCTGACACTGGGAAGTAATGAGGAGACCCCACTTCTCTAGGAAGTTCAATGATATGTGCGAGGGGCTTAAAATTCGCAGATTCTGGTAGCCAGTACATTGAGGTTTTACACTGGGGAGGCAGAGCTGCCCCAGGAGTGTGGCTTCTCTAGAAAGATCCCTGGGCACTTAAGTGATGGAAGTACCACAGTCAGGACTGTGGTGATGCAAAGGGCGAAAGAGTCTGTGGGGCTGCCAGGTGGGCCAGGCTGGGGTCCCTGGAGATAGGGTCCCTTGAAATGGGGAGGCCCACCCACACCAGGGATCCCACCCCAAACCCAGGCTTTGCCTCCCTCTGCTCCTACCAGGTCGCGACAGTGACCCACTGGGCCTTTCACATAACTCCCACACCTTTGCCTGGCCCTTCCCACTTTCACCTGTTGGCAACTTAATTTTGAATGTTTAATCCATGAACAGTATCACCCCCACTTCACAGACAGGAGAAGGTTTAAAAAGGCCGAGTTTCAGAGAGGTTAAGTGACCTGCCAAAGACCTCACAGCTACGACATGGCATAGCTGGGATTTGAACCCAGGGCTCTGGCCTCAAATGTCAACTACTCTCTAATACTCTACCTCGCCTCTGAGAACCACTTAGTTGCTAGGAGACAGCAAACTGGCAGTTACTATGGGAACTAGGCTGATGTGGAAAGTGGAGAGTTGGTGTCCAGGCAGCAATAAGGCTCCAGGTAGGTTTTGCACCCCTCCCCTGCCCCTTCTGTGGAAGCAGCCCTTGGTGTTCAGCTCTGGGTTCCAGATGGCACATGTCCTGATGGGACCTGAGGGAGGTTCTATGATGGTGAGTTATGCTGGACACTGCCCTGACAAGCCAAGAGCCCTGGTGGAGGATGTGGTCCCAAAGACGGGTCAGAGGGGCGAGACAGGCCAGAGAGCCTCACCATCCTACTTGCCAGACATTTGCTGCAGTCACACCTGCCCTGCAGACAGCAGTGCAGAGCAGATCCTCTCCTTGCAAAACAAGAAAAAGGGAAGACAGGACCATGGTGGGGCACAGACCCATGCCAGAGAGTTCTGGACCCAGGAGAACACCTCGGTTCTCTCACCTATAAAATGAGGATGATCCAGCCCCTCTCTCATACCATGCTGAGAAAATTGACAAAGATACAAAAAGCACTATGCCTGACACATAGACTTCACTGGCTCTATGGCCTTGGACAAGTCACTTAGCCTCTCTGAGCCTCTGTGAAACAGGGATATTTATAGGACCTGCTTTATAGGGTTGCTCTAGGGATTCAATACGTGAATACAGGTAAAGGTCCTCCCAGGCTTTAAGGACTATCTACAGTGTTTG
This sequence comes from Mandrillus leucophaeus, assembly GCF_000951045.1. Classification (NCBI taxonomy): domain Eukaryota; kingdom Metazoa; phylum Chordata; class Mammalia; order Primates; family Cercopithecidae; genus Mandrillus; species Mandrillus leucophaeus. The sequence goes on from NW_012102143.1 coordinate 953,122, forward strand.
CTGTTCTGTTTTTTGTTTTGTTTTGTTTTGTTTTTTGTTTTTTGTTTTTTTGGTTTTTTTTTTTTTTTTTTTTTTGAAACAGAGTCTTGCTCTGTCACCCAGGCTGGAGTGCAGTGGCACAATCTCAGCTCACTGCTGCAACCTCCGCCTTACAGGTTCAAGTGATTCTCCTGCCTCAGCCACCTGCGTAGCTGAAATTACAGGATCACACCATCATACCCAGCTAATTTTTGTATTTTCAGTAGAGACGGGGTTTCACCACATTGGCCAGGCTGGTCTCAAACTCAGCCTCAGGTGATCCACAAGCCTTGGCCACCCAAAGTGCTGAGATTACAGGCATGAGCCGCCGTGCCCGGCTGGCTGTTCTGTTTTTAGAGTAGATCTTCCCAGCCCCAGGAGTCCAGGTCACTCTGAACCCCCATCCTTTTTTCTCTCCGTCTCAGGAGAAAAGCCTCCTGCTGCCTCTAACCTTTTGCCAGGTGCATAAGGAGGAGCTGAAGTGAGAAACAGGACCCTCTGAGGCCCCAGGCCGCCCCTGCTCCAAGGTCTGAGGTCTCTGCCAGGCCCCACTTCAGGGACCCGGAGACTGGGAGGCTGGGGCAGCAGGGAGTGAGGAATGGAGGCAGCGCTGGCAGCTCCATTTGCTCCTGGCCAGCCTGTCAGTCCCTTAATCTGATCCCCGAGGAGCAGTGCAGAGGCTTCACTCTGGATGACAAACGAGGAGGGGAGAGTCCTGCTCTGCCTGGACTCCGGGTGAATAATGGCCTTGCATTAAGATATTAGGTCTGGGCGACAAGAAATGTGCCCTCCCCAACATGGCCGGGAAGAGCCCAGAGAGGAAGGGAGGCTTCCTGAGGACTGAGCCCCTGGGAAGGGCTGGGGCAGCTGAGGGATTTCTAGAGAGGGCTTGGGAAGGGGGAGGGTGGGGTGAGGGACACGGAGGGAGACAGGCCACAGAGATGCCCAGAAACAGAGACACCGCAGGGAGAGGAGAAGCAGACAGGGAGGGTGATGGGGATAGACAGGCTTCCTGAGATACAGAAAGAGGAGCAGGGGTGTCAGAGGGAGACAGAGGCAGAGGCCCAGATGAAGGTGGTGGGGAGGGAAAGGGAAGGAGAGAGGAAAGAAGGACAAAGAGACAACTTGGAGGGAGGGGGGCAGGTGGACGGGGGAGGCCCTGTGTTCACACAGGGCAAAGATGTCTCCCTTGGGGGCTTCAGATTCCCACTGGGGGCTGTATCCCTAGCCCTCCAGGGAGGGCCAGGTTGGAGACAGAACTTCAAGGCTGGCCCCCGGACGTCCCTCTACTTGATCCTGAGCCTCCGGGATGGGGAGACACTGGCTGGGAACGACTATTCTCTCATAAGTGGCTCAGGCGAATGTGCTGGGCTTCCAACACAGGGCAGCACCCTTCCATGGGCAGCCTGCTTCTGGAGGAGAGGGGTCATGGCCCCCAGGGAGGGGGGACACAGGGACCAGCACAGAGGGTGAGCCCCAGTTCTGCACTCCTGCACTGCTCTGCAAGCCCCAGATCCCCACAGCCTGAGTTCTGAAATGCAGGGCTGCCTGGGTCAGGGACCTCTGGAGAAGATGAGCCAGGCCCAGAGCAAGGCGTGGAGAGAGCGAAGCCTGGAGAGAAGAGGCTGGGAGAGCAACACAGGCAGAGGGGATTCCTGACAGGCTCTGGGGGCAGCCTGACTCTCTGTCACCACAGTTCAGCCTCCCTGGCCCCCACAGGCCCAGGTACAAATCCTAGCTCCATCCCTTTTTGTTCTGTGACCCAGTGCGCATTGTGTGACATACTGTGCCTCACTCAACGGCCCCGCGTGTGAAGGGGTGTGATTAGGATTAGAGCCCTTCCTGCATGCAGCTTCTGTGGGGGTCACTGAGCCTGTACCTGGAGGATTCCTGGAGCCAGGTGCCATGAGCTAATGGTTCAGCGAACCCCACAAGCCATCATTTATCTTATTATTTCTCTAGACCCAGCCGTGTCTGTGTAAACAAGATGACACTGAGAACAAGTCCCTGCACCTCCTTTTTCTTCCTCCTTTTTCTTCCTTTCTCCCCACCGGCTCTTGCCCAGACCTGAGAATCCTGACTCACCTTGCCAAGCCATCCACCTATCCACATCTCAATTTCCGCATCTGCAAAATGGGCACACTGTGAGACTCCACGGAAGCGGTGTGGGTAAGCACTGAGGGAAGCCCACAGAAGCCTGGTTCAGGTGCCCTCTGCTCTTAGGACCCCTCTCCTCCAGGAGCAGGCTGCTCAGGGAAGGGTGCTGCCCCTGTGGTTGGAGGCCCAGCACGTTGGCCTGAGCCACTGTGACAGGACAGCCATCCCCAGCCAGTGTCTCCCCACATGTCCACACAAATGGGGGAAGGACTGGGAGCCTCCCAGAGTGGAGATACTCAGGCACAGCTGTCAGGTGAGGGAGACCCCCAAAACCAGGCCTAGGACCCCATGTGCTTGGGAGTAGAGGACCCCCTTCCCCTGCAGCCCTAGCCCCTCCTCATCAGGACCCCCTTCCCCTGCAGCCCTAGCCCCTGCCCTGCTCAGCTCTCGGAGCTGCCCACTGCAGATGGCCCCCGCCTGGTGTCCCGTTGTGCTGTTGCCCCCGTGAATTGCTTAGTAACTGTTGAGTGAGGAGGCTGCAGCTCACTTGGTATTGCACATGTGGGCAAAGCTGCCTGGCGGGCAGCTTGAACAGGGAGGGGGTGATATGGAAACAGAAAAGGCAACTTTGGAGAAGGAGGGGGGGCAGAGTGGAAAGATCATGGGGAGTCGGGAAAAGCAGAAGGCTCACCTCCCTGAGCCCCAGAATACTCCGAGGCAGAGAGGCTGTGTCCTGCTGGGTAAGCTGAGGGAGGAAGGTTGGGCTTGTCATGGGGAGATGGGTACTGCGGCATCCACAGCCACTGAGATCTTCCCTCACCTGCCCCAGGGTCTCCCCCTAAGTCTCCCGGCTTCGACCCCTTGGTTTTGTTTAGCTCCCAGCCCTTGTGAGGTCCTGGAATTTGGCCCAGGGCTGCCCAGGACTTCCTAGTCCTTCAAGGCCTGTGACTCTCACTGAGCGCCACCAGGAGGCACCGCCACACCTGCTTACCCAGGTGGGCCCTGGGACCCTCCAGCCTGGCAGGTGGGGAGGAGGGACTTCCTCAGGATAGAGGTGGGGAAGGTCTTTGGGCCTCAGGCCTCGCGGTTCAGAATCAGCGATCACAAGGTGACCGTTTATCTCTCCTGACCTCCCAGCGCTTCTTGCCCTGACCACAGACCCCTGCCCCCCCCACCAGCTCACACACACCCCCACAGCCACACTAGGTGAGTGACAGGTGTCCCACCAGAGACTCGCGCCCCAGTGCCACTGCAACTCCATCCACGGTCAGCTTTTCTGGTCACTCCCTCAGTCCCCACCCTCTGAGTCCTCGGCCTTAGTGTGAGCAGAGGGCCAAGTCTGGGGCCCAGCAGGGCCACACCTGCTGCACACCCTCTTCTCTCTGAGCCTCCATCGCTTCCTGAAGGTTCCCAGACATGGTTTGTTTGGACTCATCTGGCACTTTGATACTTTGATATTCCTTTGGCACTGCCAGGCCACCCCAGGTTGAGGTAAGGCCTGGAGTCACTGTGTTTATCCCTGAACCAGCTCCCTGCCCCCGCCCCTCCAGTCATGTGCCCTTTGCCCTCCAGAAATAAACAAAGTCCCTGAAATATCTTTGCAATTTTTTTTCTGTAGATAATACACCCATATGATTGAAAAATCGAAGCAATTCAAAGTGCCACTCTCATTCCCATGCACCTGGTTTCCTCTTCTACCCCATAACCCCAGGGGGCTACTTTAATTCTGTGTGTAGTCTAAAACAAATTAAAATGTGTGCTTTTCTTTTTGTCCTTTCTCACACAAAAAGTAGAATGCCGTGTACACTGTTCCTCATTTTGTTTTCACTTAATCTATCTTGACATTCTTTCCACAGCAATACATTCCTTATTCCTTTTTCACAGCTATATAATATTTCATCTTTCTCTATCACCCAGACTAAAGTGCAGTGGTACAATCATAACTCATTGCAACTTCAAATTCCTGGGTTCAAGTGATACTCCCACTTCAGCCTCATGAGTACATAGGACTACAGCTACATGCCACGATGCCCAGCCAATTTATTTATTTATTTTTATTTTTATTTTTGAGACAGAGTCTTCCTCTTTCACCCAGGCTGGAGTGCAGTGGCACCATCTCGGCTTACTGCAACCTCCGCCTCCTGGGTTCAAGCAATTCTGGTGCCACTGCCTCCTGAGTAGCTGGGATTACAGGCATGCACCACCACACCTGGCTAATTTTTGTATTTTTAGTAGACATGGGGTTTCACCATGTTGGCCAGGCTAGTCTCAAATTCCTGACCTCAAGTGATCCACCTGCCTCAGCCTCCCAAATTTCTGGGATTACAGGCATGAGCCACCGCAGCCAGCCAATGCCTAGCTAATTTAAAAAAAAAAAATTTTTTTTTTTTTTTCCCCAGATACGGGGATCTTGCCATGTTGCCCAGGCTGGTCTCAAAACTCCTGGCCTCAAGCAGTTCCCACTTCAGCCTCCCAAAATGCTGGGATGACAAGCATGAGTCACCATTCCCAGTCTTGTACATAGTTTATTCCACTCAGTCCTTCCTCCATCACTACCTGAGTTGTTGCTACTTTTCTTTTTTGCGCTTTCTAACAATGTTGCAGTGAACATCTTTGTACATCTGTCATTTTATAACTGTGTTTCTGCACATATCTGTAGGATAAAATGCTCTGAAGTGGGAGTACTAAAGATTAAGAATGCGTGAGACCAGGCACGATGGCTTGACACTTTGGGAGGCCAAGCCATGGGGATTGTTGAACTCAGGAGTTCAAGACCAGCCTGAGCGACACAGCTAGACCTCTTCTCTATAAAAAACTTAAAAAATTAGCTGGGTATGGCAGCAAACGCCTGTGGTCCCAGATACTCAGGAGGCTGAGGCAGGAGGATCACTTGAGCCCAGGAGTCCAGGTTACAGTGAGCCGTGGCCACACTATTGCACTCCAGCCTAGGTGGCAGAATGAGACCCTGTCTCATTTAAGAGAAAGTAAAAATTCAAAGAAGAATAAGAGTGTGTGTACTGTGGGTAGGTATTTGTGTAGGCATTGTCAATTCTCATTATGACTCTCCCAAAAGCAGTGAATGAGACTGTTTCTCAACAGACTCACCAAAATCAAACTGTTGGATTTTTGCCATAAATTCACTTGTGTTCAGTGCCCTCTCCTCTAGGAAGCCTGCCTTGACCTCCAGAGTGTAAGCAAGCCTCTTCCCCCCATCCCCAGCACTCAAGGCTTCTCCAGTACAGCGCCATGTGCATTTGAGATGACTTACATAGTCCTTGCTAATTTTTTTTTCGGGTGGTTTTTTTGTTTTGCTTTTTTTTTTTTTTTTAGACGGAGTCTCACTCTGTCGCCCCGGCTGGAGTGCAGTGGCGTGAACTCGGTTCACTGCAAGCTCCGCCTCCCAGGTTCACACCATTCTCCTGCCTCAGCTTCCTGCCATTCTCCTGCCTCAGCTTCCTGAGTAGCTGGGGCTACAGGCACCCACCACCACACCCGGCTAATTTTTTTGTGTTTTATTAGAGAAGGGGTTTCACCATGTTAGCCAGGATGGTCTTTATCTCCTGACCTCATGATCTGCCCGCCTTGGCCTCCCAAAGTGCTGGGATTACAGGTGCGAGCCAGTCCTTACTATTATTACTTCTTTACCATTTGCCTACCACTAGGCTATAAGCTCCATGAGGGCGGAGACTGTGCCCCAGTCCTCAGCGCAGCATGGGCATGTCATAGATGCTAAGCACACCTTTGTCATCTGGGACAGCCCCCTGTGTGCCCAGCACCCTAGCAGATGCTTTGACTGGGTGGCCTAAGCTGAGCCCTTCAACAACTTTCTGAGGAAGGCCCTGGTATTAGCTCCACTGAGCAGATGAGGAGACAGGAGGTAATTTGCTCAAGAACTCACAGCTGGCCAGCTGGGAAGTCCTTACCCCTCACCCCCACCCCTCCTCCCAACATCCTGGCTTGATTTCTTCCCTGCTCTGGTCCGTGGGGTCTCCAATCCCCAGGAGGCATGGTCTGGCCCAGGTCACAGTAGCAAGCCCAGGATCGGCCCCTCCACACCACCTGCAGTGACACAGAGTCAAGCTGGGAGCTGGCCTGGGTCCCTAGGGGCCTTGTCAGCCTGCATGGTCAGGTTCCCTGTGCAGTGGCAGTGGCAGGGACCACAGTGACCCTGGTAGCCATACAGTTGCTACAGCCATTTCCCGGAGGCCCCGTGGCTGTGCTGGCTTTGTGCCCAACTGTCACTCTGTCCCCAGTGGCTCCTCATGCTGGCTGCCTGCCTCCCTGCCTCCCATTAATCATGTGTGCAGGATTTATTTTCTCCAGCAATTTATTTCAGCAAATGCAATCTGGGTGTGCCCGCAGGTGGGCAGGATGCTCCGTTGCTGCCAGAGTCACAGAGCCCAGCTTTATTGTCAGGCTGACAGGCATGATTCACCAGCGAGCACCCCCACCGCAGATGCCAGGTCTAGCCAAGCCCTGGGGCAGGATGTTAAGGACCCCTGGGACTGTTCCCACCCCGACATCACTGAAAACCTCAAAATCCCATAGGCCTGGGAGTCCAGCTTGCCCCACTCTCTTTACTTGGGTTTTGCTGCCCCTACCAATGCTAGCTTGCTAAAGGGGTATAGGGGGGAGATTAGCCCTCTCTGTCCTTGGCCTAAAACGGGCAGCCAGAAGTCTTTTCTGAAGATCCAGGTGGTGGCTCTTTTCAGTTTCCTGACCTGGGGAAGGAGGAGGTGATCCCTCCAGAGCCCCCTCCTCCCCAGCACTGCCAGGCAGCCCAGCCCTAATTCCCATGACAGTCACGGAGGGAAACAATCAGCTAATGCAAACCCTGCCATCCCCATCACCACACCCACAACACGCATTCTCCTTTCTGGGGCTCCCTTTCATTCCTTAATCACCCCATACCCCTCTCCCTAGGCTACCAAGTGTGGCTCCCTGGGGCTAGGGAAAAGGACATGGCTTTCAGGCCAGGACAGGAGCCAGTGGCTGCTCAGCTGTGATTTCAGGTCCTGAGTCACTGCTGCTCCCAGTTATCTGCCCACTTACAGGCCTTGGAAGTAGAAAGGGAAAGAGCTGTGGGCAGGGGTGGGCAGGGACTCGCCACTTGTCCTGGCCCTCACCAAGCCCTTTGCAGCCGGCACCCACTCCCCCCAGCCCTGCAGTGTTTCCAGGGGCCCAGACCCTAGCCTGCGGGTCTGGAAGCACCTGCTTCCTCCCTTAGTATCCCCCGGGTCCATCCTGAGGCCCTGCCCCCAGCTTGCCCTGCCTGGCCAGGCTGCCTCTAATGCTGCAGATAATTTCTGCTGTCGCAAAGCCATTACCCTGCAAATGGGCTGGCTCCAGCATGTGTGTGTGTGTATGTGTGTGTGTGTGTTCCTGTGTGTGTGCATGCGCACGTGTGTACAGGGGAGGGGTGGCTGCGGCAGGCAAAGCGCCTTGTTTATGCCTCGCTCACCGCTGTAATTGCCTCGGGGGATTTATTGGCTTTGTAAGCTCTCCCTGCACCCTACATGGCCTCCACCTGGCCCTGAGTGATGAGGCTTGGAGCTCTGGGCAGGGGGCCGGACATGCCCAGCAGGAGGGTAAGTGAGGCCTTACAGAGGGCCCCCTGACCTAGGCACCCACCCCTTCCTGCTCCCTGCCTGCTGGCTGGACACAGGAGAGAGTAGCTGGAGCACCCCCATGAGGCCTCCCCAACCTCAGGGGCTCTGAGGAGGTTGCCAGATAGATGCAGAAGGGACACTGGAGGAACTTTGGTGGCACCCGTGTCTCTGGTTTCTCCTCCTCCCCCCTTTAGGTCCCTGGTCTCCCATCATCTGCAGGCCCCAACCCCACGCCTAGGTGTCTTCTCAGCTGTTCTGCCTCACCCACTCCTGCCTCACACAGCTGACTCCCCCGCAAGAGGAGACAAGGCCTCGGCCCCAACCCTTTCATCCATTTCAAGAACCTTCAACCTTTATGTGGATACCTCAGCAAACCCCTGCAGGGTTAGCAGTCAGAGGGCACCTGTGGACTCCCGAGGCAGGGCTGGGCAGAGGTTGAGGGTGTGGCCTCTGGCAGTAGGCAGAACAGCCTACTCCAGTTCTCTTCTCCAGTTCCTACCAGTGTGGTCTCAGCTACGTCAATCAACTTCTCTGAGCCTCAGTGGCCTCATCTGTAAAATGGGTCTGACAACGCCTGCCTCAAACAGTTATTGTGAAGGTTTGATACATTGTAATACATCGAACTACATGAAATTCCCTTTACTCAACCAGCTTTTGACATTAATGAATATTTACTCGGTGAAATATTATATCAATAAACTCTGTCTCATTGATAAGATTTCTACTTGATGCCTGTCCTTTTTTTTTTTACTCTTGATGTTTCGTATTTGTATAAATGCTACCTGCTGATTTTAAAGAATTCAAATAACACAGGAAAGCACACAGAAGAAAGTAAAAAGCAAAACACAATAAAATAAATCTCCATTTCAGAAATTAAGCCATCATTAATAAATAACCACCATTTCCCAAAATTTATTTTTGCACTGATGCAGATAAAAGCTTGGAGAGATAGATTGCTAGAAATTTGCTGTAAGGAGGGATTCTATTGAAAATTTTAATATGACTTATTAAATCTAATTTGAGTTTATGTTGGCAGCAGTAAATGACTGGAGGTAACCATGAAGAGAACCCCGTGACTCCAAGAAACGTCTTTGCATCAGAGAGATGGTGTTTTCTAAAAAGATCATCTAAGGCCGGGCGCAGTGGCTCACGCCTGTAATCCCAGCACTTTGGGTGGCTGAGGCAGGCGGATCACTTGAGGTCAGGAATTTGAGACCAGTCTGGCCAACATGGTGAAACCCCGTCTCTACTAAAAATACAAAATTAGCCAGGCATGGTGGCGCACACCCATGCTACACAGGAGTCCCAGCTACTCGGGAGGCTGAGGCACGAGAATCCCTTGAAACTGGGAGGCAGAGTTTGCAGTGAGCTCAGATCACACCACTGCACTCCAGCCTGGGTGACAAGGGTGAAACTCCATCTCAAAAAAAAATCATCTAAGTTAACAAAAAGATTTGAAAGCAAAGATTTTGAAAGCAAAAGATTTGAAAGCAGCAATGGGAAATATTGATCAGGGAGACTCTACTATGTAGGAGGAGGGGAGAATGTTAATAGTAGCATAGAAATTGAAGGTGTTAAATTAGCAGATTTCAAAGAAACACAGCCATCAGCCAGATTGAAAGAAAGGAAAGAAAACTTAAGGAGATCACAAGAAAAAAGACAAAAAAAAAAAAAAAAAAAGAACAAGAGAGGAAACAAATAAAATTGTGAAATGGTTTGCATTCTTTCATCACAGGATTGAACAGTGGTCTTCAGTGGCATCGGCGGTGGTCTGGATGTGTCCATGCCCAAAATATTGGGTGAGAAGAGAGCAGGGAGGCCACGGGTCTCACCTACTGCAGAAAGCCCTGGATACAGATTCCAGGATCACTCCATTGTCAGAGACCCACAGAGCCTGCAGGCGTCCCAGCTTCAGCAGAGCTCCCTCCTGGGCTAGACAGCACCTCTGCCTCTTCAGAGCCCTCTTAAAGTCAAATACAGGCCAAGCATGGTGGCTCGTGCCTGTAATTCCAACACTTTGGGAGGCTGAAGCAGGAGGATTGCTTGAACCTAGGAGTTCAAGACCAGCATGGGCAATATAGCAACAACTCGTCTCAAAAAAAAAAAAAAAAAAAAAGTCAAGTTCAGCCCATGAGGGATAGGGAAGGTCAGAACAGAAAGCAAAGCTGAAAAGCTGAAAGAGACAGGCAATCCATGAGGAAGGCCCCATGGGGAGAAGTGAGCCCCTACTCAGACAAGCTGGGGCCCAGGCCACACACAACCTGGGGAGCCCCTGCCCCTTCTGCAGTTTCGCATCATTCTCTGGGCTCCCACAGCTCCCTTGCTGTCTCCCAAGCTCAGGCCCTCCCTGCCCTCTCTCTATTCATGCAAGGAAACAGCATTTATCTATTCCATCACATTTACAAAGAGCTGATCTAGAGCAATGACCACAATCCCTGGCAGCTCTTTGCAGGAGGCCTAACTGTGTCAGCTCCTTTAATCCCCACCAACAAGATGGGGGTTACTAGCCCATTTCCCAGATGAGGACATGAGGTTGAGAGAGGAGAAGTATATTAGTTTCCGAGGGCTGCTGTTACAAGTTACCACAAGCCAGGTGGCTTCAGACGACAGAAATTTATTCTTTCACAGTTTTGGAGGCTAGAAGTCTAAACAAGGGGTCAGTGGGGCCCTGCTCTCTTGAAAGCTCTCCAGGAGAACCTGTTCCATGCCCTTGTCATAGCTCCAGTTATTGCTAGCTGTCCTTGGCATTCCCCGGCTTGAATTGCATCTCTCCAGCCTCCGCCTCTCTTGTCACATGACATTCACTTGTGTGTTTCTGTCTCTGTGTCTTCTTGTAAGGACACCAGTCATATTGGATGAAGGGCCCACCCAACTCCAGTGTGACCTCATTATTAACTAACTACTACAGCAGCAACCCTATTTCTGAATAAGGTCATAGTCTGAAGTACTGGTTGAACTTCCACATATCTTTTTAGGGACACGATTCCGCCCATAACAGGAAGAGATTCACTCAAAGTCACATGGAGGTGCAATTGAATCTCCATGCCAAGCTCTGAATTGTGGTCTCATGCCAAGAAGACCCTAACTCAACCTCCCCTCACACCTTCATAGGGCAGCCGCACTGTGGTCAGCAGAGCTGGCCTAGCTGCAGGTCCCACCCTCCCATCTAGGGATAGAGCCCCAAAGGCAGCCTGCTCAGCTGCTGCTCCCACTCTGCCTTTTTTATTTATTTATTTTTTTCTTGAGACAATGTCTTGCTCTGTCTCCCATGTTGCAGTGCAGTGGCACATTCTTGGCTCACTGCAACCTCTACCTCCCAGGCTCAAGTGATCCTCCCACCTCAGCCTCCCAAGTAGCTGGGACCACAGGTGCATGTGAACATGCCCAGCTAATGTTTGTATTTTTTTCTTTCTTTTTTTTTTTTTGTAGAGATGGGGTTTCACCATGCGGCCCAGGCTCCTACTATGCTTTTGTCCACTTCATTGGAGAGGACTAGGAGGTCAGGGGAGTTTGGGAAGGAGGGAAGGACAAGCACCTCCATGACATGGGGGGTCTTCAGGGGCTTGGAAGAGGAAGGCCCTTCCCCAAAGGACAACTGCAGAGATGCTGCATCACAGGCAGGTGCCCTTCCAGGTGCCGGCTCTCTCCTTTCCCTTTCCAGAGGCCCAGCCCTTCCCACCTTCATTCCTCCTCTGAGGAGGCTGCGGGACTGACTTGTATCACCTGAGTCCACTGGGACCTCCTGACAGGAGCCTGCTGGGGTTTTCCAGAGATAACAGTGACAAGGTCCAAAGTTCTTTCCCCGTCTTTTCTTGAAATGGGAAGGTTGAGACCAAGGCTTGCCTCTGCCTGTGGGAAGGATGGAGATGGAGCAGCTGTGACCTCGGAGGACACCCGGGGTAGAGAGAGGGCCTGCAAGTGACAGACAGGACCTCTCTCCTCCCAGGGAAGAGATATGGAAGCCTGGAGTGGAGGCAGTGAGGGAGGAAGAGGAGAACTAGGGGCTTTCCTGGTCACCTTTGCATCCTTCCTGCAACCTGGACAGTCACCAGGCTCCGCCCAAAAGGAGAAGAAAGAGGGAGAGCCTGGGACAGCAGGGGCGGGGGCGAACTCTGCACCTCTCTGAGCCACATTCTCTCCCTGTATCTGGAAATAGCTGCCTTAAGTTCCCCTCAGAAAATGTTGCTTCTCTTTGCCTGAGCCAAACTTGAAGGAAGAGGAACTGCTGGGCCTACCAGAGGAGGGCAACCGGGACTGGACAGGCCAGGTGCGGCCGTGAGAGCAAGGGCAGCAGAGCATGGACAGGGAGCTGGCAGGGGAGGGGAGATCCCAGCACTGCTTTGGGCAGGTTGAGATAGAAGTGCCAGGAGGCAAGAGAGGCAGCCCTGGAGCAGGGGAGGGGTCAACGCTGATTTTTTTTTTTTTTTTTTTTTTTTTGATATGGAGTCTTCCCCTGTTGCCCAGGCTGGAGTGCAGTGGTGCAATCTCGGCTCACTGCAACCTCTGCCTCCTGGGTTCAAGCAATTCTTATGCCTCAGCCTCCCAAGTAGCTGGGGTTATAGGCGCCCACCACCACATCAGTTAATTTTTGTATTTTTAGTAGAGATGGGATTTCACCATGTTGGCCGGGCTGGTCTCAAACTCCTGACGTCAAGTGATCCGCCTGCTTCGGCCTCCCAGAGTGCTGGGATTACAAGCATGAGCCACCACATCTGGTCTTCAGGGCTGATCTTTCATTCATTTAGCACATGCATGAGATGCTGGGCCAGCACAGAGCCGGACAGACAAGCCCTGCCCTCCAACTGGGAACTGAAATGCGAGCCTCTCCCTCTTACCAGCTTCCTTGATTCCTGATCAAGGAATTCAAATTCCATGATTCCTCCTGAGACCTCACCTGTCCTTTCCAGCTTGGCTGGGGAAGCAAGGGAGGCTGCTGTGCTCCACCAAGGCCCCTCGCCCCTGTCCTGTTTTCCTGTTCACTCGGGGAAGGAGCCATAGAGGATGGCATACATTTCGGCAGGTCCCTGGCATCGAGCTGCTCACTGGCAGGAGGTCTGGGGCCAACTGCTGGTACCCTCTTAACTAGACTATGGGAGACTGAGCCCCTTATAACAGCCAAGAACCCCCTTCAACATCCTGCAACACAAGAATAAATACTCTAAAGAAAATACAAAGTCCGGGGCCAGGTGCAGTGGCTCATGCCTGTAATCCCAGCACCGTGGGAGGCTGAGGTGGGCAGATCACTTGAGCCCTGGAGTTCCAGACCAGCCCGGGGAATACAGGGAGACGCTGCCTCTACAAAAAAATTTAAAAATTAGCCGGCGTGGTGGTGTATGCCTATGGTCCCAGCTACTCAGGCGGCTGAGGAAGGAGGATCACTTGAGCCCAGGAAATCGAGGCTGCAGTGAGCCGTGATTTGTGCCACTGCACTCCAGCCTGGGTGACAGAGTGAGACCTTGCCTCAAATGTAAAGACAAAAAAATAAAGAAAATAGAAGAGGGTTGTGTTACAGAGAACAAGACTGCGGGATAGAGGCCTGGAAGTCTCTCCATCGCATTCCAATGGAGGAAGCAGACAGGGAGTGAGTGCACACTTAATAATAAACAAAGTAATTTTATGAGGTGGGATTTTGATGTGCTTTCTAAGAGGTGACCTGTGGGAGTGGACAAAATTGAGCCAGACTTGGGGGTGGATCCATACAGAAGAGAGGAGAGGGCTCGGGACCCAGCTGTGGGCACAGGAACCAGAGAACAGCAGAACGGGGTTGAGCAGTACGGTCCACGCCGAAATGTCCCTCCGTTTTCTTTGGCAGTGGCTGGATTCTCACCCTGCCTCCCACCTGAAGACCAGAGGCAGGAGGGAGGCCCAGGGACTCTGTGTGGGCTTGCTGTGTCCTGGCCTGCATGACTCGGCAAGAGTGGGCAGGACATACCTTCCTGGAGGGATTCCCCAGGGGAAGTGTCCATAGAGCTGCCTGCAGGGCTGGCTCCATCTGCTTATCCCCTCAACTTGGATGCGGTAACCTGCAGGGCAGAAGCTCTGTCGAAGCTGTGGCCTCTCCATCCAGAGGCCTATGAGGATTTCCCAACCACCTTCTCTGTTCCTGGGTCCCCTGCCTTGATGGCTCTTACTGGGAACCACAGGCGATCTTCCTCTGCACTCTTTCTCTGTGTATGCTAAAATTCAAGCTGTGTTGAGCTGATGCCCTGTCTGCCAAGATTTTGGAGGTCATTGATAAAAAGATGCCCTGCAAGATGGAGAGATACTCTGGTGAATAGAGTCCTTTCCAACGTCACCAAATTCACTCACCAGAATCATCCGCAGACAGTATTTTCAGGGCATTCCCGAAGCAGAGGTATTGTCACGGTGAGGTGCGGTGGTAACTGGGGAAAGGGGTCCTTAGCATGGTGTGCTGGTGACTGTGGAACAGCTGGCTCTCCAGGCGGAAAGAGCCCTGGGTCATAGCATTTGCTGATAAATATTCTCACCAGTTCACCTCACATGAATTGGGGAGCCTGGGCAGCACAGACGGGCACTACCCTAACCCAGGTGGTAACTTGATCCCAGGAGAGCTGCGTGACTCTGCCCATGAGACTCCAGAGGACTCCAGAAGAATCCCCACTGCCAGATCAGGGTCACAGAACAATGTCGGACAGGCGGAGCGGGCACCGTGCAGGGCCAGGAGGTCTGGGAGAGCGTCAGAAGCTGCTAGGGCCTGTCCTCCCGGAACTGGGCCACTGTGGGCCTTTCATCTCCCGCCTCCCTTTCTGCACCACTCCTGCGGCTGCCTGCCTCTGCCCCTTCCCACCCCACCACCCCCAGTGCGGCAATTACGGCGCTAATTAGGCTGCTTTGATCATCTTTAGAAATGGCCACATTGGGGAGGGACTCTGCCAAGCAATTAGGGGCAGAGGGGTGGGGAGCTCCAGGGCTTCCTCAGGGGGTGGGGCTGCTGAGAAACCCCAGACACCCCCTGCCCTCCTCCCTCCAGGAGTATCTGCCCCCGTCATAGCTGTAAGCTCCTCAGGGGGTAGAGGCAGATGGGGATCCCCCCCCATCCCAGCCCTGAAGCCAGGGCCCGCCCCCACCCAGCAGCCCCCCTCTGCCTGGCCTGCAGCCCAACCGTCAGCTCTTCTTCCCTGTCTTGGCCCCTTTGATGGAGCCGCAGAAACAAGGGCTCCTTTGACAGAAGGGGGGCTCAGAGCTGGGATGATGAGACTTGAAAGGTGAAGGTCAAGCCCACTACTCCACTCCTCCCCCAGTCTTGGCCACCCTCCCATGTACCCCTCCCCCAGGCTGTCCTCTATAAAGACCCCGCAGCCCCGTTCCCCTGTGGGCTCCTAGGAGTTAAGGGCCAGGTGAGGGCTGACCAGGGAGGCGGGTAATTTTGATGTAAGAGAACGGGGTCAGATGATTTGAGGGACAAGAATTCAGTGCCTGGGGGCCGAAAGGCAGCAGAAGGCGGGCACCAAAGGATAGGCGCCGGGAAGGTGGACTCCGAGGAGGAGAGAGGACGGGGGTCTCTCACCCCAGATCCTGGTCACCATGTTGCTGGCTGTGCTGCTACTGCTACCTCTCCCAAGTTCATGGTTTGCTCACGGGCACCCACTGTACATGCGCCTGCCCCCCAGCACCCTGCAAGGTAAGCCCAGGCTGGTCTGAGAGCCGCGGAGTCGGGAAGAACGTAGAGGAAGTGGGACCCTGGGCGGACGGGATCAAAAGAGCTTGTCACCCCTACTCATAAGGACCTTTGGCCCCTTCTGCCCACCCTGCTGCGAGAAGGGGCCAAGAACGGAGATATAGGTGGGAGAGGAGGGGTGTGGCGGGAGAGGGAAGGGGAGCTGTCAAGCATGCCGAAAGGAATGGAGAGAAGGCCCTGTGGAGCAGAGAGAAACAGCCCGGGGCAGTACCACACCCTTGGCTGTCCTGGCCGAAGGTAGGCCACTCAAACACAGCTACTTTCAGTCAATAAGACTGAGTTCTGTGATGTATCTTTGGGGTGGTGTCTTTAAAAAAAATTGTTAAGGAAAAGCACCTTTCAAAGATTCCAGTCCAGCTCAGTTGAATTAGGGAGATATCTTGGGCTGAGAACCTGGGACCATGGGCTCTGAGTGCTGGGCCCAGCTTCCCAGGGCCTCACTCACCTCCTCATTTTGTCCCAGGCTTGTGGGTCTCCTGAGGCAGGGCTCAGGGCTGGGACCAGGAGGATAAGGCTGAGGCTCTTCCCCAACCACGCATGATTGTGTGCCCCCTGTCCCAGCAGTTCTGTCGGCCCAGGGGACTCAGGCGTTGCAGGCAGCCCAGAGGAGTGCCCAGTGGGCAATAAACCGAGTGGCGATGGAGATCCAGCACAGATCGCACGAGTGCCGAGGTGCCCACCCTGCCCCCCATGCCCCACTGAACTTGCTGCCTACCCTGGGCCCATTCTGCTGCCCCTGTCCCTTCCCTTCAGCCTTAACTCCCCTCTTGGGGGCAGAGACTGAGTTGGGCCGCAACCAAGACGATATTTGTGAAGGTCAGTCTCTCCAAGTGGAAGGGACTTGCTAGGCTTGGGGCATGGCCTGTGCAAAGGCAGGGAGGCAGAAATACTCTGTGCTCCTGTGGTGACCAGGAGAAGTTCATGGTTGTTGAAATAGAACCTGTGTGGGCTGAAGTGCTGAGAGACGGGGAGAAAGAGGCTCGGCCCAGCCTGGGGTGAGGACGGGCGAGAGGGCGGCAGTAAGACTCAAAGCCCTGTTTCTCCGCAGGATCTGGGCGCCCCAGGCTTCAAGCTCCCCTCCAGGACCCACCTGAGCCAGGTGAGGCTGGAAAGGCTGGAGAGGGCAGGCCTGAGAGCCCAGTGGGCCTCGAAGGCGAGGATGGCCAGAACATGTCCCTCGTGACACCCCTTGCCCCTTTCTAGGGCGGTGCGGCGAGAGGCGCCCGAGCACTGCCAACGTGACGCGGGCCCACGGCCGCATCGTCGGGGGCAGCGCAGCGCCGCCCGGGGCCTGGCCCTGGCTGGTGAGGCTGCAGCTCGGCGGGCAGCCTCTGTGCGGCGGCGTCCTGGTAGCGGCGTCCTGGGTGCTCACGGCAGCGCACTGCTTTGTGGGGTAAGTAGGGCCCCCAGGCCCTGCCCAGCCGGGGTCCCCAGCGCTGGGCCCCGCACCTGCCGGGTTGTCCGGCGGGCGACGCGCGGGAAAGGTGGTCTGTGCTGCCCCCTGGCGGCTGCCGGCCCCAGGCTGCCCTGTCTCAAGGGGCAGAGCCCGCCCCGCCAGGATGCCAGCCCGGAGGGGGTGGCACTGCCGGGCGCGTTCGCCCCTCTGGGACGAGACCCCTCCCCGGCCCGCCCTCCCTGCCCCCAAGTAGAGAAAGCCCTGCGTGCGGGCGGAGGGGTAGGGTCTCCGAGGGACCTGCTGCGTGTGCCCCTGTCCTTCCTGCGTCTCAGCCACCGCTCGTCCCGCAGCGCCCCGAATGAACTTCTGTGGACTGTGACGCTGGCCGAGGGGCCCCGGGGGGAGCAAGGGGAGGAGGTGCCAGTGAACCGCATCCTGCCCCACCCCAAGGTAAGAAGGCAGTCTCCAGGCCCCCAAGGCTGGGAACCGCACCCCACTCGCGCCTCCTTGACCCTGTGCCGCCTCCCCCTCCTCAGTTTGACCCGCAGACCTTCCACAACGACCTGGCCCTGGTGCAGCTGTGGACGCCGGTGAGCCCGGGGGGGCCGGCGCGCCCCGTGTGCCTGCCCCAGGAGCCCCAGGAGCCCCCTGCCGGCACCGCCTGCGCCATCGCGGGCTGGGGGGCCCTCTTCGAAGGTACTGGGCGTGGGTGAGCCGGCGCGTGGTGGGAAGAATTGGAGGTCCGAGGTAATAGAGTGTGGGGAGGCCGGGTTGCCTTGGAAAAATGCTGCCTGCTCTTTCAAAGGGGGAGGAATCAAGGAGGGTGGTAGGAAGGGGACACTCAAGGCAGAGCTCTTGCCCTCCAAACCTGAGCCTTCCACCCCTTCCCTGCAGACGGGCCTGAGGCTGAGGCAGTGAGAGAGGCCCGTGTTCCCCTGCTCAGCGCCGACACCTGCCGAAGGGCCCTGGGGCCCGGGCTGCGCCCCAGCACCATGCTCTGCGCCGGGTACCTGGCGGGAGGCGTTGACTCGTGCCAGGTATGAACCTAATCTGATGAGAAAAGGCCGGCTGAGCCTCCCTAGGGCCACGACGGCCTCCTTTCCTTCCACATCTGGCTGTCACTCGACTTCTCTGAGCCTCTCTGTCCTCATCGCTAAAATGGATACAAGTGGCAAGCTCACGCCTGCCAGGCGTAAGGCGGGCGTCACAGGGGGCAAGTGAATGAAGCGTCCTCTCTCTTGGCCCCGCAGGGTGACTCGGGAGGCCCCCTGACCTGTTCTGAGCCTGGCCCCCGCCCTAGAGAAGTCCTGTTCGGAGTCACCTCCTGGGGGGACGGCTGCGGGGAGCCAGGGAAGCCCGGAGTCTACACCCGCGTGGCCGTGTTCAAGGACTGGCTCCAGGAGCAGATGAGCTGTGAGCGCTCTCTTTCCAATGCCCCGTCCCCAGTGTCCCAACGGACAACCGTGGGACAAGCCCGTTTCCACCCCGCCCGTGTCCATTCCCAGCTCCCTTCTGCCTCTGCAAAGCCTGTCTTCCTCCGGGGAAGGAGTGTGGGAGCTAGGGCCCCAAACAGAGGGTGAGCCGACCCCTGTCCCGCCCGCAGCAGCCTCCTCCAGCCGCGAGCCCAGCTGCAGGGAGCTTCTGGCCTGGGAACCCCCCCAGGAACTGCAGGCAGACACCGCCCGGCTCTGCGCCTTCTATGCCCGCCTGTGCCCGGGGTCCCAGGGCGCCTGTGCGCGCTTGGCGCACCAGCAGTGCCTGCAGCGCCGGCGGCGATGCGGTCAGTTCTGTTCACCGGGACCGGGACGGGGGGCGGAGGGAAAGGGGCCTGGCCAGCCTCTGACCGCCGCTCCGACTCCTGTACGGTCTGCAGAGCTGCGCTCGCTGGCGCACACGCTGCTGGGCCTGCTGCGGAACGCCCAGGAGCTGCTCGGCCCGCGCCCGGGGCTGCGGCGCCTGGCCCCCGCCCTGGCTCGCCCCGCTCCAGCGCTCCAGGAGTCTCCCCGGCACCCTGCCCGCGAGCTGCGGCTGCACTCAGGTACCCCGCGCCCTCCAGCCCAGCCCAGCCCTGGCCCGGCCCCACCCGCGCGGCGGAGCCACTTTCTCCGGCCGAGGAGGTCCCCTAACCCTGTGACTCCCCAGGATCGCGGGCTGCAGGCACTCGATTCCCGAAGTGGAGGCCGGAGCCGCGCGGAGAAGCCAATGGTAATGACGCCCTCTGCCGACCTTCGGGAGGGGATAGGTCGAGGGCCTGGATGAGGTCGGAAGCGCTTTTAGGCAGCTCCGGGAAGCACTTACCCAGTGGGGCAACAGAGTGAACTCACTCTCCCCTCTCCGCCACAGAGCATAAGACTCTTTTGGAGGACTTGTGGTTTTAGCTCTCCTCAGTGTCAAACAGAGATGCTTTGCCTGGTGTTACTGCTTAACTTCCCCGAGCCTCAGTTTCCCCATCTATATCATAAGAGGCTAAGTGTGTCCCCTGGGAGGCCGTCCTGAAGTGCTGGTGGGAGTGCCACCTCCAGTTCCATACCGCATCCGTTCATTATTCCCGGGGCCTCTCCTCTTCCTCCAGGCTGCCCTGGGCTGGA
Source organism: Mandrillus leucophaeus (assembly GCF_000951045.1). Classification (NCBI taxonomy): domain Eukaryota; kingdom Metazoa; phylum Chordata; class Mammalia; order Primates; family Cercopithecidae; genus Mandrillus; species Mandrillus leucophaeus. The sequence goes on from NW_012102143.1 coordinate 972,529, forward strand.
TCTCCTGCGACAGAAGTTGGCTGCCCTGCAGGGGGCCCATGCCTGGATCCTGCAGGTCCCCTCGGAGCACCTGGCCATGAACTTTCATGAGGTAGGCCCCCAGGCTTCCAAACTCCTTCACGGTGGCCTGGGAAGGCTGAGACCTAGCCCAGGGAAGGTGCAGAGAGCTCAGCCCCGATGCCCTCCCAGCAGCCTGGGGTCGCCTCTGCCCCTGCTCTGGGGGTCGGTAGAGGGAGTAGGGCCTGCGGAGTGTAAGCCAGGCCACTGGGGATGGTGGTGGGGAGAGTGAGTAGACGGGTGGGTGGGGGTGTCCACAGCAGCGGGAAATGAGCAGGGTTTCGGGGAGAAAGGAAGGAGCATGGGTCTAGGTGAGAGTTTCTGGGGCCCAGGGGCAGAGGGGGTGACCTCTGGGATTCCAACTCAGGGCCCCTGATCCCCACTCCTCCCTCTGTAGGTCCTGGCAGATCTGGGCTCCAAGACACTGACCGGGCTCTTCAGAGCCTGGGTGCGGGCAGGCTTGGGGGGTCGGCATGTGGCCTTCAGTGGCCTGGTGGGCCTGGAGCCGGCCACACTGGCTCGCAGCCTCCCCCGACTGCTGGTGCAGGCCCTGCAGGCCTTCCGCGTGGCTGCCCTGGCAGAAGGGGAGCCCGAGGGACACTGGATGGATGTAGGGCAGGGGCCTGGACTGGAGAGGAAGGGGCACCACCCACTCAACCCTCAGGTACCCCCCGCCAGGCAACCCTGAGCCATGTCTGGGCCCCCAGCCCCTGGGGAGGACCTACTGCTCCCAGGAGCTGAGAGGGGCTCGGGAGCATAATCACAAACTGTTGCTGCCACAGTGGCTGGGTGTGTGTGGGTGGGATGGGGTGGGGGTCCTGGGCCCTCCGTGTCTTCCCAGGTTTACAAGCAGAGAATCACAGCGGCTTTAATAAATGTTATTTATAATACGTGGAAACAACTCTGGAGCTTTCTTGGGACGGGACCTGGTGGGTGGACATTCAGTCTCAGGGGTGGGATCCAGGCAGGGCTGCCTCTGGAAGCAGTTGGCAAGGGTCACAGAGGCTGGAGAGAGGCTGTGAGGTCACCATCTGAGACTATCTCCTGCTTCCTGAGAAGTGGCAGCAGCTGGCCTGCCTGTCGCCCCACCCCCTTGCATGGCTGCCCAGCGCTGGCTCCAGTGCCCAGCGTCTCCGCTCAGCGCCCTGCCCCTCCCCCCCACCGTCCTCCCCACTCTGCCCCCTGCTGCCGAGCTGCGGGGAGTCCCAGCCTGGGATCTTTGCCTCATGTCCTTGGGCTCCTGCCCTGGCTGGCCCGTCCCCCACCGCCATGAGGTGTCAGATTGTGTTTCCGGCTGCCTCTTCCCTTTGACTCCCTCCTCCCCCAACACCTGTCCCCTCTCCCGCCCACCCTCATTCCACAGCCCTGTAGATGGGAGGGGCAGATGCAGGTCCCAGTCAGAGGGATGGGATGGAGGGGCCAGTGCTGACACTGGGGCTGCTGGCCACCCTGGCAGTGTGTGGTAAGGGTAGACATCTTCCCCACCCTGGGGTCCCCCGTGATGCCCACCCAGGCCCCACACGGTATGGCCTCCTCTCACTCCCCACTCCCATTCTGCCATCTCTCCCTGCTGGGGAGCCGCCTTCTGGGATCCCCACTCCCAGGGAGTGGTTGGATTCCTCCCTGCTCATCCCAACCTCATGGTCCAGCAGGACCTCAGGGCAGCTTCCCTCCTGAGTCCCCTGCCCAGGGCCCCATTCAGTCCTTGTCCCTGACCCTCCCCAGGCATCTGGGGGCTGAACGAGGAGGAGCGGCTGATCCGGCACCTGTTTCAAGAGAAGGGCTACAACAAGGAGCTCCGGCCGGTGGCACACAAAGAGGAGAGTGTGGACGTCGCCCTGGCCCTCACGCTCTCCAACCTCATCTCCCTGGTGAGAGGCCCTCCGCTGCTGGGTTGGGAGGTAGAGCAGGGACAGCTTCCCAGGACCAGGATAGCCATGGAGGAATACAGAAGCCCCCGCCTGGCCTATGGCGGCTCCCTTTCTGGGAAATGTGCTGGAGCTGCTCTGTGCCCTGACAGGCTGCTGTCCTGCCCCTCTAGTGTAAGCTCTGGGGTGTCCTCCATCCACACCCATAGCACGACCCATCTGTGACACACTTCAGAGGCCACCGGTCCTCTCTGCTCCCTAGCTGCCCGCCCACTCCTGACTGCGAGTGATCAGGGCCCAGATGCCATGGTGTCCCTGGGTGCCAGTTGAGAGTGGGTGAATGTAGGCCGGGCGTGGTGGATTACGCCTGTAATCTCAGCACTTTGGGAGGCCAAGGTGGGCGGATTACCTGAGGTCAGGAGTTCGAGACCAGCCTGGCCAACATAGTGAAACCCTGTCTCTACTAAAAATATAAAAATTAGCTGGGTGTGATGGCATGTGCCTGTAATCCCAGCTACTAGGGAGGCTGAGGCAGGAGAATTCCTTGAACCAAAGAGGCAGAGGTTGCAGGCTGCAGTGAGCCAAGATCGTGCCACTGCACTCCAGCCTGGGCAATTGAACAAGATTCAAAAAAAAAAAAAATACAGAGACAGTGGGTGAATGTGTGTGGATAAAAGAATGATATGGCCCTGAAGGATGGCCCTACCGTCTAATTACAGAAAGAAGTTGAGGAGACCCTCACTACCAATGTGTGGATAGAGCACGTAAGAATGCCCCTCCCAGCTGGGCGCAGTGGCTCATGCCTGTAATCCCAGCACTTTGGGAGGTCGAGGCGGGCAGATCACGAGGTCAGGAGATCAAGACCATCCTGGCTAACACGGTGAAACCCCGTCTCTACTAAAAATACAAAAAATTAGCCGGACGTGGTGGTGGGCGCTGGTAGTTCCAGCTACTTGGGAGGCTGAGGCAGGAGAATGGAGAATGGTGTGAACCCAGGAGGCGGAGCTTGCAGTGAGTCGAGATTGTGCCACTGCACTCCAGCCTGGGTGACAGAGCAAGACTCCATCTCAAAAAAAAAAAAATAATGCCCCTCCCAGAGCCGGTGGGGTAGCGGGAATGCAGGGTTCCAGGCTGCTTCCACTTGGAGATCCCATCTGCCTTGGACACTGTTCCCCAGGAGGGGTTGGTGCCTCCCTACAGAGAAGCCCCAGGCCCAACTGTCCTTCCCCCACCTAGTGCCCTCACCAGCCCCTAGTGCCACCTTCAAGTGGATTAGGATTCACATGTTGGAAAACTGCCACTTTATCTTGGTTTTTATTAGAAAACATTCTCCTCCTGTCTGTCAAAAGTCCACAATACAAACACAAATCTCCTATGCTCACAGTGGAAATAATGCTCCCTTAGTTGTGCAGTGAGCATCCTGCACAGCTGTCCATGACAGACCTGAATCCACACTCTGTACCTGCCTTCCCCAAACCTCTTTTGTCACAGCTCTCAGACCCTGTTCAGTCTTCTCTCAGGGAAGTAGGGGGAGCCAGGAGCCCGGACAGCTGCAGAGTGCACTGCTGACATGCCTTTGGGATTCCAGGGCTGGACAGACAACCGGCTGAAGTGGAATGCTGAAGAATTTGGAAACATCAGTGTCCTGCGCCTCCCCCCGGACATGGTGTGGCTCCCAGAGATTGTGCTGGAGAACAAGTTGAGCCAAGCCCTCCCTGACCTCCTCTCTGTCACCCTGCCTCCTTTCCTTAAGCCTCCTCTGCATCCCCCAACTCTGCCAGTCCTGAGTCGCCAGAGCTCACTGTGGTTCTTGTCCCTGTTCCCCAGCAATGATGGCTCCTTCCAGATCTCCTACTCCTGCAACGTGCTTGTCTACAACTACGGCTTTGTGTACTGGCTGCCACCTGCCATCTTCCGCTCCTCCTGCCCCATCTCTGTCACCTATTTCCCCTTCGACTGGCAGAACTGCTCCCTCAAGTTCAGGTGCTCCCATTTATCCAGCCACCCCTCACCCCAAAGCACCTTACCAGGGGCCGAAGGAGGTGACTGAAGCACCCCCAGACAGAGGCCCCTGCCCTGTCCGGATTAGTGCTGCCCTCCCCACAATGGTCCTCCCTTACTAACCTTTCCCCGCTCTGTGGCCCCAGCCAGTGACTGAGTGTCACTCTCTGCCCATTGCCTTCCCCAGTTCCCTCAAGTACACGGCCAAAGAGATCACCCTGAGCCTGAAGCAGGATGCCGAGGAGAACCGCACCTACCCCGTGGAGTGGATCATCATTGACCCTGAAGGCTTCACAGGTGCTGGGAGCAGCCACCAGTGGGTGGGCAGGTCCCTCAGACACACACACACAGACACACTGGCACTGCCCACCCAAGAGATACACACGTGCACACACACATACCTAGAACACCGATACACAGCTACTCACACACGCAGCTAGACACAGAAGGGCAGACACATGCCCGCCCACAGAGAAGCACACAGACACTCACACTTCCTGAATGCAAAGCTCTCCCAAAGGCAGAGAGAGACGGTGCCAGTGCCCTCCCCCGCCCCTGCCCAGGCCCGGAAGTCATGCTTCTCACACATGAGACACCTGTGGCTGGCAGGGGTTTAGTGTTTCCTGTGCCTGGTGAACCCAGGGCTGTGGTTGGCATGAGGGCTGTGTCATCCTGATGGGGGGTGTCTGCCACCCCTCCTGACATCCTCATCCCCGATCTGTACCCAGGCTCGGATTCTCCATGGGGCCTACCGCTCACCCTGTCCATCAGAAGGGACCCTGTCTCACTGTCTCAGGCTGGCACGTCATAGCAGGGATAGTTTTACTGTCACTGGCTCGTTATCCCCCAGGCCCAGGCCGAGGAGGAGTGGCTCAATTAATGTCCAGGAGGTTTTTCTTTGTTACTCAGGAAGACAGGCTCAATATCTGAGAGCATATGTTTGACTTGGTCTCTTTAATCTGCAATACCTATTTTTGGCTCGTGTATCTTTTGAGCCAAAAGATACTCCTTATTTGAATCCTGTATGGCCTCAGCTTCTACTTTTTCCGAAAAGATAAAAAAGAAATCAGTCACAGAGGAAGATTTCCCCTCACAGACGGAAACTTCCATCCCGACGCCCCAGGGAACGACACCCAGACAGCCGGCCGGGTCTCTGGACTGGCTTGCCCCGCCCAGCCCCTCATTCTGTCCCCAGGCCCTGCCTAGCCCCTTTGGCCTGGCCTGACTCTAAGGTGTCCATGTACTGCCCTCAGAGAACGGGGAGTGGGAGATAGTGCACCGGCCGGCCAGGGTCAACGTGGACCCCAGAGCCCCTCTGGACAGCCCCAGCCGCCAGGACGTCACCTTCTACCTCATCATCCGCCGCAAGCCCCTCTTCTACATCATCAACATCCTGGTGCCCTGTGTGCTCATCTCCTTCATGGTCAACCTGGTCTTCTACCTACCGGCCGACAGTGAGCCTCCAGGCCCTGTTCCCTGCTCCCCCTCCCCATGCCCACCCGAACACAGCCAGCCCCAGCCCTGCCCCCTCACTTCCTCCTGGGAGCCACCTGGGATTTCCATTCCTGGAGCTCCCTGCCTGGGCCAGGTGTGAGGGCCAGGTGGACACCCAGAGGGAGGGCTGTATGATTCTGGGCAACATCCCCAAATGGACAGGGCAGGGCATCTCCAAGATGCTACTTCCCACGGACTCGCAGAAGAACTGCTAAACTGTCCTCTGTCAGAGCAGAGACTAAGTCCCTCACGGTCACCAGTATGTGACCTTGAGCCTGGCACACAGGAGGCCCTCAACTACTGAACGAGTGGGTGAATAACAGGGTCTCTAGGACAGTAGGGTGTGAGGCAGAAAACCTGTCTATGCTCACCTGACTCTAGGAGGCAGTGGTTTACAAGTTCAGAATATTTACTATGAGCAGGGCATAGTGAGTCCCCGGGTCAAAGGCCACCCAGCCCCTGCCCCTGGCGGGACTTCAGGAGGGAGAAGGGGGGCACCTTCTATCTGCAGTGGGGTTGGGAGAGCTCCTAGAGGAGGTGGAGTTGGAATGGACTTGAGCAGGATTGGGTGGGGCTACCCCCGGCAGGAGGAGCAATGCTGATGAGGAGGGGGGCCAGGCAAGGGCTGAGGGGGCCTCAGCAGGGGAGCCCCCCCTCCTGCCCTTGCAGGAGCTCAGGTGGGAAGAGCAAGACAGCACTGGGCTGGGGTGTCTGAGTGAGGGGCTGGGAGTTGGGTTGTTATCCTGGTGCTATGAGGACACCCTGGTGCTTTCTGAGCAAGGAGTAATGCACACAGATCTGCGCTCCAGGAGGGTTCAGTGGCGTGGGTGGGTTGTGACAGCTGATTTTCATGAGCACTTACCCAGTGCCAGGCAGAGTGATGTGTGTTAAACACACTCTCACCATATTCAACAGTTGAGAAAACTGATGCACAGAGAGGTTGGGCTACTTGCCCAAGGTCACCCAGCTAGTAAGTGGCAGAGCTGAGATTTGCACCCAGGGCCTGTAGCTCCATAACCCATGATTTTCATCAGGGCACCATGGTACTACAGAGGTGCCAGGGGCCACAGCAGGACCCTCTAGGACTAGGGCCCCAAGGTCCTAGTTTCCCCAAAGAAGCCAAGTCTGGCTTCCCCAGGTGGTGAGAAGACATCAGTGGCCATTTCTGTGCTCCTGGCTCAGTCCGTCTTCCTGCTGCTCATCTCCAAGCGGCTGCCCGCCACATCCATGGCCATCCCCCTTATCGGCAAGTGAGTGATGCCCAAGCCCGGCCCCACCCTGCTTGCCCAGCCCAGCCCTGGGGCTCCAAGCTGAGTGTGTGCCCGCAGGTTCCTGCTCTTCGGCATGGTGCTGGTCACCATGGTTGTGGTGATCTGTGTCATCGTGCTCAACATCCACTTCCGAACACCCAGCACCCATGTGCTGTCTGAGGGGGTCAAGAAGGTGAGTACTTGGCCCGGCGCCATGGCTCACCACTGTAATCCCAGTATTTTGGGAGGCTGAGGTGGTAGAATCTCTTGAGCCCAGGAGTTGGAGACTAGCCTGGGCAACATAGTGACACTCTCATCTCTACAAAAAAATCAAACAAAAAATTAGCCAGGTGTGGTGGCGCATGCTTGTAGTCCTAGCTACTCAAGAGGCTGAGGTGGATCACTTGAGCCTGGGAGGTCAAAGTTGCAGTGAGCTGTGATCGCCCCAGGGCACTCCAGCCTGGGCAACAGAGTGAGACCTTGTCTCAAAAAAAAAAAAAAGGAAATGAGCACTCTCAATAGCCAAAAGCTGGAGATTGAGCCAGGTACAGTAGTTCACACCTGGAGTCTCAGCTACTCAGGAGGCTGAGGTGGGAGGATCCCTGGAACCCAGGAGTTGGAGGTTGCAATGTGCTATGATCACATCACTGCACCCCAGTCTGGGCAACAGATTGAGACCCCATCTCTAAAGAAAAAAAAAAAAAAAAAAGCAGGGGCCGGCCGTGGTAGCTCACGCCTGTAATCCCAGCACTTTGGGAGGCTGAGGCGGGTGGATCACCTGAGGTCAGGAGTTTGAGACCACCCTGGCCAACATGGTGAAACCCCATCTCTACTAAAAATACAAAAATTAGCCAGGCATGATAGCATGTGTTTGTAATCCCAGCTACTCGGGGGGCTGAGGTACGAGAATTGCTTGAACCTGGGAGGTGGAGGTTGCAGTGAGCCAAGATCCCACCACTGCACTCCAGCCTGGGCGACAAGAGCGAAACTCCGTCTCCAAAAAAAAAAAAATCTGGAAGTTGTCCAAAGGCCATCTGTAGAATGGATAAAGACACTGGACACATAGTCCTACAGGAGTGCTGCTCAGCAGTGCAGAAGCACCGCGGCTACTGCACCCCTGCATGGGTGAACCTCCTGGCAGACTGATCCGTGAAAGAAACCAGACGCAGCGGCACATGCTGCAGGCCTCACTTTGTAAGAAGTTCAAGAACAGGCCAAATCAATGTTTGGTGATAGAAGTCAGAATGGTGGCTATCTCTGGGGCTGGGAGGGAACTGAACGGGGGCAGGTATGAGGTAGATTTTTGGGGATCATGCTCACTATCTCATCACTGGGGATTTACCCAGTGGAATGCATCTGTAAAAATTCATCTAGCTGTATACTTAATGTGTTCATTAAGTATGCTGTATGCTGCAACTAGCTGTATGCTGCAACTCAGAAGAAGGGGAGGACTGAGTGGGCAGGGTGCCGGGAGAGGGATGCCCTTGCCTCTCGGCTACTGCAGGGCTGGCTGGCTGTTCTGGGACAGCTGAAGTCAGTTTAGCAACTTTTTTTTTTTTTTTTTTTTGAGATGGAGTCTCCCTCTGTCGCCCAGGCTGGAGTACCATGGTTCGATCTCAGCTCACTGCAACCTCTGCCTCCCAGGTTCAAATGATTCTCATGCCTCACCCTTCTGAGTAGCTGGGATTACAGGCACCTGCCACCATGCCCAGCTAATTTTTGCATTTTTAGTAGAGATGGGGTTTTGCCATGTTGGCCAGGCTGGTCTCGAACTCCTGACCTCAAGTGATCCACCTGCCTTGGCTTTCCAAACAGTTGGGAGTATAGGCGTGAGCCACCATGACCGGCCTTAGCAACTCTTTTCTTTTCAGCATTTGATGGGGGAGACTGTAGCATTTGGAGGATTTACCTTAGTTTTTGGTCTTTAATTAATCATTTTTAGTGAATGGGTTCTCCTCCGCACCATGGGTGATGTGGTCTCGAGAGCCGGAAGCAACCTACATATGCATCAGTAGGAGATCAGGGAATCAATGACAGAGTCAGATGGGCGAGCACTTTGTGGCAGCCAGGAATGAAGTCACGTATGTTAGGACGTATAAAGGTCACCCCATACTTGTAAAATCGCCTTTCTTGGCTGGGCGCAGTGCCTCACGCCTGTAATTCCAGCACTTTGGGAGGCCGAGTTGGGCGGATCACGAGGTCAAGAGAGCAAGACCATCCTGGCCAACATGGTGAAACCCCATCTCTGCTAAAAATACAAAAATTAGCTAGGCATGGTGGCATGTGCCTGTAGTCCCAACTACTTGGGAGGCTGAGACAGGGGAATCACTTGAACCCGGGAGGTGGAAGATGCAGTGAGCCAAGATCGCGCCACTGCACTCCAGCCTGGCGACAGAGTGAGACTCCATCTCAAAACAAAACAAAACAAAACAAATCAACAACAACAAAACGCCTTTCTTGTGGCCCCTTGACACGGCCCCAGCTCTTCCTGGAGACCCTGCCAGAGCTCCTGCACATGTCCCGCCCAGCAGAGGATGGACCCAGCCCTGGGGCCCTGGTGCGGAGGAGCAGCTCCCTGGGATACATCTCCAAGGCTGAGGAGTACTTCTTGCTCAAGTCCCGCAGCGACCTCATGTTTGAGAAGCAGTCAGAGCGGCACGGGCTGGCCAGGCGCCTCACCACTGCACGTGGGTTCCCGCTGGTCTTGGTTTTCAGCCCATCTGTGGGAGGTGGGGGCAGGCCTCACACCCACTCTGGCCCCTTGTCCATAGGCCGGCCCCCAGCAAGCTCTGAGCAGGCCCAGCAGGAACTCTTCAATGAGCTGAAGCCAGCTGTGGATGGGGCAAACTTCATTGTTAACCACATGAGGGACCAGAACAATTACAATGAGGTAAGGGACCACAGGATTGCCATGTACAGGTGTTCAAGTAGGGCACTGATTAAGTGTATTCTATCTTAAGAGGGCAGGGTTCCCCTTAGAGACACACACCAACTTAGATGAGGGAGTTAAGGTGATATAGATTCCAGGCCCCTCCCAGGGAGAGGGAACTCCTCCCTGGCACCCTATAGCAGCACTGGGGCCAGGCACACACACAGAGGCATACAGCTCCACCCTGTCCAGGCCACACTCTGAGCACCCCTTAGGGTCCCTTCTTTCTCCCAGCTGCCAATCATTTTCTGTCCCTACTCAGTTTCAAGCCTGATACTCCAGACAGAACCAGACGTTTTAAAGGTAGCCATATACGGTTATTCAACATTGTACAACTTCTAAAAATTCTCTCTTGAGAAAAGGCATCTTTTCCCAGTTCACATATGGGCTGGCAGCAGCCCTGACTTGCTGGATTGGGGAGAAAGAGGAGAGGGGTCTATCCACCTTCCTTAGCCGCTAGGAGAGACCCCTGGGCCTCAGTTCCTCTCTAGCCCCAGAACCCTGTGCTACAGCAGAGAGGGAGGCTATGGTCTGTTCTCTGCCTCCTCAACAGAGTGATCAGCCCTGCCTGTGGCCAGAGGCGCCTGGGACCTTGCTGGGGACAAGCCAGCAGTATCCTGCAAGCCAGAGGCAGCCTCTGCAGGCACACTGAGCCGGGCCTCTGCCTCCATGGCTGGGCCTCAGCTTGGGGGTGGGGCTCTGTGGCCTGAGGCCCTTCTCACCCCACTCTCTGCCCCTACCCACAGGAGAAAGACAGCTGGAACCGAGTGGCCCGCACAGTGGACCGCCTCTGCCTGTTTGTGGTGACGCCTGTTATGGTGGTGGGCACAGCCTGGATCTTCCTGCAGGGCGTTTACAACCAGCCACCGCCCCAGCCTTTTCCCGGGGACCCCTACTCCTATGACGTGCAGGACAAGCGCTTCATCTAGGGTGGGCCTGTGGGGGAGCCAGGAGACAGCAGGGTCTGAGAGAGGAGCCATGGTCCCTAATGAGACCCACTCATAGCCCTGAGGCTCACGCCCCTCAGACTGGGGAAGAGTCCAGGGAAGGAAGGGAGCAGCCACTCCTCAATGCTCAATGGCTCCCCTGAAATCAAGACAGGGCCACCTGAGATGGTCTGAGGGTGGACACCGGCTACAGCAGGTGGGCAGGACGATCTGTGGGGAAGTAGGAGGCTGGCTCAGGGGCCAGGGAGGAGGCCACTCAGGGTGGCCTCACAGGGAGAACTCTGATAGGGGTGAGACAGATAGGGCCCCTTCTCTGCTCCTCCTCCCACAAGGTGTGGGGTAGAGCAGGCAGGAATCTGCGCCTTCACTCCCTGGCTCCTCCAGCCTCCCTCTTCCCACCTACCCTTCAACCTCAGGCTTCTGAGGCCTCACCTGGGACTGAGGTTGAGGACACCTCCCTCCCTCAAGACCCCAGAGTATCCTTTCCTAGCTCTTTCTGCCTTGACCACTCTGCCTAGGTCCCTTTGGGAAGTTGAGGACTGGAGTGGAAAGGTCAGGATTGACATCCACAAAGACTTGGGGTCAACCTGAGGTTGCACACACAATCCTAGAGGACCAGAATGCAGCACCTCTCCCCAAAGGGCCCCTGCCCCCCAGCATCTACTCCTCCCCAAAGTAGGGTTGTCATGCATTATTTGGGGCATATTCTAAAAAAATCATTCGTTGTTTCTCTGAAATTTGTCCTGTATTTTTATTTGCTAAATCTAGCAACCCTATCCCAAAGACAGCCTCCATTCAATCCTATCCTGAGGGCCAAAGGCCAATACTGCAGGAATTGGGAGACAAGGGTCTGTTTGTATGGCAGCCCACCTCCAAGATGGCCCCGGTGATACCCAGTATTCACACTCTTGTGCAGTCCCCTCACTCTGTACCAGGGTGGGTCTGGGTAACCAACAGAATGAGGCAGAAGTGATGGTACCTCACTTCCCAGATTCAGTTAGGAAAGACACTAGGGCCTCTTTCTTGCTCATTCACCCTCATTCTCACAGCAGTTGGATCTCTCACTTTGGGGAAGCCAGCTGGCACGTTGAGGAGCCCTATGGAGAGGCCCACACGGCAAGGAAATAAGGCCTCCTGCCATCAGCCACGTAAGCGAAGGTGGAAGTGGATTCTCTGCCCCAGTAGGGCCTTTGGATGAGATCACAGCCCAGTAGACATCTTACGTGCAGCACCATGAAAGTCCCTAAGCCAGAACCACCAGCTAAGTGGCTCCTGGATTCCTGATCCCCCAGAAACTGTGTGAGATAATAAATGTGTGTTGTTTTAAGTAACAAAGTTTTGGTGTCATTTGTTATACCAGCAATGTGACCTTGAGTGAGCTGCTCTTCATCTCTTACCTTCCATTTTCTAATCTGCAAAATGTGTGTCTAGTGAGTCCTAGTCATGGGGTGTTGTGAAAATTGAATTTCTAGTAGTAGCATTTTCATGTGACCTGCACATTTAATGGGTGGTGATTTAACCCATTTCCCTCAGTGGGGAATTGGTGACCTCATTAACTCAGATATATAGAAGGTGAGATTTTTAATGTTTAGATGTAACCAAGGAAAAAGAAAAACCATTTAGAACCAAAACTGACCCCAGTAACTTCTGCCTTCCAGCATGAACTATATTCACAAAATTCAAGGTACAAATCTTTTATTTTCCTGTCTAAATAGGAAAGCCAGTTTGTTCTCACACCCGTCAGGTGAGCAGGAAGTCTGAGACTTCGCCAGGAATAGTCCATCAACTCAGGGAGGGTCCGTCTTAAGTACACGGATGAGAGTGAGTCTAGGGCTCTCAGCCACAGTCTTTGCTTCTCTCTGCCTCATGGTGGCGGTGCTGGCAACAGGTCTTGGTTCAACCACCAGCTGAGTCCTCAGTTCTATTAGGCCCTGCTCAAGTGGCTGTGGACTTCCAGAGAAGACAACCCCAAAATGTCACACAAAACTGGGGGGTGCCTCTTGCACAGGCTCCCAGGGAAACCACGGTTTCCACCAGCAGCACCCGCTCCCCCAGCACCGTGGTGCTCTCAGGACTGGTCCACTCTGACTGACATGGAACTCCATATTCTGTCCCCAGGAAGTCATGCTCATGGGCACAGCTTTCTGGGAAGCCAGAGCGTGTTCCTTACTCTCTCCAGACCAACAGGGCTACCTGCTCTCTTTCAATGGACAGTGAATCAGTAATACACTGGGATGCAAGGAACAGAAAGCTCAAGGAATTGTAGTTTAAACACAAAAGGTTTCCTTTTTCTCACATAATAATAGGGAGGCGGAGGTGATCACACCGCCTCAGCTGTCTAACAAAGCTATCAGGGACCCAGGCACTTTGCCATCTGCCCAGCCCTGCCTCCATGGCAAGCTGGCTTCTGTCCTCAGACCTGTTGGCCCCAGGTTGCGAGCTGACAGCAACAGCTGCACAATTAGCACCTATGTTCAGGCAGAAAAGGGCCAGCCATTTCTGACCCCTTTCATCAAGAAGCAAAACTTTTCCAGAGGCCGGACATAGTGGCTCACGCCTGTAATCATAGCACTTTGGGAGGCCAAGGTGGCTGGATCACCTGAGGTAAAGAGTTCAAGACCAGGCTGGCCAACATGGTGAAATCCCCTCTCTACTAAAAACACAAAAATTAGATGGGCGTGGTGGTGCCCACCTGTAATCCCAGCTACTCAGGAGGCTGAGGCAAGAGAATTGCTTGAACCCAGGAGGCAGAGGTTGCAGTGAGCCGAGATCAAGCAATCATACTACAGCCTTGGCAACAAGAGTGAAACTCCATCTCAAAAAACAAACAAACAAACAAAAAATAACTTTTACATAAAGTCCCTGCAGACATCCCACAGGTCAAAACATCACATGGCTAGCCTATCTGAAGGGAGACTAGGAAATGAGTATTTTGCTCTACCAGCCATTATAACAGAGGGTGGCAAAGGAGTAGTGTTAGACAATTCTACAGATGATTTTCTCTGAATGGGTCCTGTCCCTGCACACGTAACCCCTCCAAGAAACTGCCATTCCTCATTGATGATTTACCCTTCGGAGAACACCAAGAAGGCTTCTAGGCCGTCTCTCCCAGAGCAGGGAGAGGGAGAAAACAGGAGGGTCGGGGGCAGGGAATGCAGGGACAGGTGGTCCACTGTTTGGCAGTGCTTCCTGATCTTGGAGGCCATTGATGAATTTGGTAAAGTGTGGGCATAAAGGAGAGTAAAGAGATGGAGAGAAAATGGTCTGCAAAAGAGAATAAGAAAACTGCATCTAGGGGGACCAGAGGGCAAAATGGAAAGGCAAGGGTCTCAGAAGTGAGAAGGACACAAGGGCTTTGTAAATTCCAGGAAAAGTGGGCCACACAGAGAGAAGCTCAGTGGCGGGGGAGGGGTGAGCTTCCCCTCCCACCGAGGGGAAGCTCAGGGAGGGGGAAGCTCAGGGAGGAGGAAGCTCGGGGTAAGGGAAACCCAGTGAGGGGGAAGCTTAGGGAGGGGGAAGTTCAGGGAGAGGGATGCTGAGTGAGGGTGATACCGAGTGAGGGGGATGCGCAGTAAGGGGGATGCCGAGTGAGGGGGATGCCGAGTGAGGGCGATGCCGAGTGAGGGGGATGCCGAGTGAGGGCGATGCCGAGTGAGGGGGATGCCGAGTGAGGGCGATGCCGAGTGAGGGCGATGCTGAGTGATGGGGATGCGCAGTGAGGGAGATGCCCAGTGGCAGGCCAAGATGGGCGGATCACTTGAGTTCAGGAATTCAAGACTGGCCTGGCCAACATGGTGAAACCCCAGCTCCACTAAAAATACAAAAAAAAAAAAAAAAAATAGCCAGGCATGTTGGCACGTGCCAGTAGTCCCAGCTACTCAGAAGGCTGAAGTAGGAGAATCGAGGTGGAGGTTGTAGTGAGCCAAGATCGCACCACTGCACTCCAGCAAAAAAACAAACAAAAAAAATCCTCACATGCCTACCCAACAGCCTTCACACCCACCCAAATCCTGACTCCCTAGAGGGAGCAGGAGGGAGTCCACCTCAGCCCTCTCTGGAGCTGCCATCAGGTTCCTTGGCAACCTGCCTTCCCTACCACACCCAGCTGGCCCTGGCTGTGTCCTTGGCCCCCATGTGGAACACAGAGGTGGGGCTGGGACAACTGAGCCCGAGTTGGGGCTGGAAGGTAGATGTCTCTTTTGGGGCAGACGGGGCCCCTGTCTCCCCTCTCCAGCCCAGGTAATCTGAGCCCAGCATTGTGTCCATCCTGGAACAGCTGACAAGGCTGTGGTCAGACAGCTGGTGGGGCTGGGCCGGGTTGGCTGGGCTGACTGGGGTGGGAGTATAGGCTGTTATATGACACCCAGAGCCCATCCCTCTCTGCCCCAGACCTTGGAGCTGTTGTCCCATCCATCACTGCAGAGAGCTGAGGCGCCATGCATGGGGGCCAGGGGCTGCTGCTCCTCCTGCCGCTGCTGGCTGTCTGCCTGGGTAGGACACAAAGGAATCTCAGCCTAGGGAGTCCCAGAGCTGGGGTCCACGGCCTCAGGGGATGGAGAGCCTGAGGGCTATTGGGGCCTGCCCTGGATCCAGTTCCCTGAGTCTCCACTTCACACCCCCAGGGCCTCCCCAATCTTTCCGCCTCCAAGCTCCTGCTAGGCTCACGCCTGTCTATTGCAGGGGTCCAGGGCCGGAACCAGGAGGAGCGCCTGCTCGCAGACCTGATGCAAAACTACGACCCCAACCTGCGACCTGCGGAACGAGACTCGGATGTGGTCAACGTCAGCCTGAAGCTAACCCTCACCAACCTCATCTCCCTGGTAAGCCGCAGGATGGAGGAGGGGTCAGTGCACCAGGCCCTGGGACCCACTGGGGATAGCATGGGGTGACTCCAGCCACCAAGAGGTTGGAGGGCCCCACAGGGGACAGGCTGGGGTCTGGAAAACCCCCATGATTGTGGGGGGTGTACTGTCAAGAGGCTGGGGGATGCTTGGCCCCATCGGTGGCCTGTGGGACTGGCACTGAAGTTGGGGGCTGAGCCCTCCATACTGCACCCTTGCACCCCCAGAATGAGCGAGAGGAAGCCCTCACCACCAACGTCTGGATAGAGATGGTAAGAGGCCACCCTGCTACCCTCCTTCCATCGGGGCCCCACCTCACCACCCCAAGGCCTCCTGAGAGTTGCCTGCCCCCTTCCTGCCTCTTCTGTCCTCTTGGGCTGGATGCCCACTCCTAGGGGTGTGGTGCAGCAGAGGGCAGAGGCCTAGCAACTGCCCCTCCCCCTGCAGCAGTGGTGCGACTATCGCCTGCGCTGGGATCCGCGAGACTACGAAGGCCTGTGGGTGCTGAGGGTGCCGTCCACCATGGTGTGGCGGCCGGATATCGTGCTGGAGAACAAGTGAGGAGGGGGCGCAGGCAGGGGTGTGGGGGACAAAGAACACAGGGTCTGGGCCCAGCAGAACAAGGGGGCTCTGGGAAAAGAGAAAGATGAGCAGGGGGTGCAAATTGGGCACCTGTGTGGCTAGGGAAGAACTGGATGGAGCAGGTGCCAAGGGCAGGGCCCTGGGTATGGCCTCTGACCCCAGGGCCAGCAGACCAGACCCTACGCCAGGCTCCATCCCCTCTGGGCTGGGCCACCTGGTGGGCTGCTCCCTTCCCTGTAACATGGGGCCACTGACGGGTCCTACAGAAGCTGGTGGGAGTCAACAAGACAGGCATGAAAAGTGCATCACTTGGGGGCTGGCACATGGTGTGGGCTTAACACGTTAATTGCTATTATATTATTATTATTATTAAAACGAGAGAGAAAGAGAAGCAGAAATTAGGAGGTGGTGCCTGAGGAAGTCTGTCTGGGGCAGGGGTGGCAGGAGGATTGCTGGGGGGACCTAGTGGTCCAGGTGGGAACCACTCAGGGGGTGACAGGCTGGTAGGGACTTGTGTCCCCAGGCCCCTATCCACATGGGGCAGAGGGGCTGGTCTGGGGCTGGGGTGTCGGGGGCTGAGCCCACAGCCTCGTGGCCTGGCCTGTTCTGTGCACACAGCGTGGACGGTGTCTTCGAGGTGGCCCTCTACTGCAATGTGCTCGTGTCCCCTGACGGCTGTATCTACTGGCTGCCGCCTGCCATCTTCCGTTCCGCCTGCTCTATCTCAGTCACCTACTTCCCCTTCGACTGGCAGAACTGCTCCCTTATCTTCCAGTGAGGCCATTTATGGGGGAGGATTAAGAGAGCTGCTCTCAGAGGGCCCTGGGCAGGGGTGGGGCAAGGCCTGGGCAAGACTTCTGGCCTTGGCTCCAGCAGCACCTAGAGGCCAAGGGCCTGGCTCCATCTCCCCTGGGCCTCTGTGCCCATCTCAGGCTAAGACGCCTGAAGGTGCCTGAGCTCTTCCTGCTAAGCCCGAGTCCCCTCACTCATCCTCCTTCACTGCCTCAGTTTCCTCGCCGGTGCCCCAAGGGGAGACATTCACACCTGGGGTGCATGGGTGAGAAGGCACACATGCACACAACATGCATGTCTGCGCACACACGAAACCACTGCACACTCCAGGACCATGGGGAGGCGGGGCTGTTCTGTGAGAGAGGGGCTCTGGCAGGGAACCCAGCAGAAGCATGTGTGCAACCAAGCCACCCCTGGGCGTCTCTGGGTCTGTTTCCTCAAACCTAAGTGTGGGGAGGAGGGCCTGAGGGAGGGTTCTCCTGTATCTTAGAGGAGCAGTCTTTCCACAAGCAAACCTGGCAGGGAGACTCCCCTCCATAGACACAAGGGTCCTCCTTAGTTAGGCATGTATATTCTACATTGCCATCATCAGCCCCTCCTGCCAGACAGCAGTGGGAGGGACACATGCAGAGTGGCCCTGGGCCCATCAGCCAGGTGAGGGCCCTGCAGCCTCCTGGGCCTTCAACTCAATCTTCCTGACCCCAAAGAGCCCTAGGTCCCCTGCTCTCCATATCTCACCACTGGGGTTTTATGGAGAACTCAGAAGCATGGGGCTGCATCTTGCTGAAGCAAAGCTGCCCACACTTGTCCCCAGATGGTCATCCCCATGCAGTCATGGCAGGTCTACCCACTCACATTTAGCCTCTTTCCTCGGTGACTCCCAGGTCCCAGACTTACAGCACCAATGAGATTGATCTGCAGCTGAGTCAGGAAGATGGCCAGACCATCGAGTGGATTTTCATTGACCCTGAGGCCTTCACAGGTAACCCCCACCCAAGGGCTCCCCAGGCAGCCTCATCCAGGGCTCCTGCTGGACCAAGCTGTGGTCAAGGCTGGACCAAGGTCAAATCCCTCCCATGTAACTCAAAATGAAAACTACAGCAAACCATAAAATACGCTTTTTAAAACGTCCAACAAAGCTCTGACTTTCCTCATGATAATGACTCCAATTTTAGAAGGAGAGGCTCAAGTATCCAATCTCCCACCCCACTTCTGTCCTGCAAGGGTGCCTCCCCTGCTGGTGCTCCTTAGGGCACATGCTGCCCTTGCAGCTGGGTCACTCAGGCTGCAGGGATCTGCCTAGCCCACACTTCCTGTGCCCACTCCTGCCTGCCTGCCTGCCCGCAGAGAATGGGGAGTGGGCCATCCAGCACCGACCAGCCAAGATGCTCCTGGACCCAGCGGCACCAGCCCAGGAGGCAGGCCACCAGAAGGTGGTGTTCTACCTGCTCATCCAGCGCAAGCCCCTCTTCTACGTCATCAACATCATCGCCCCCTGCGTGCTTATCTCCTCCGTTGCCATCCTCATCTACTTCCTTCCTGCCAAGGGTACCTGGAGCCTATGGGAGAGAGCCGTCCAGTAGCACAGGGGATACCTGGGAGGCCGGGGCGGGCCCTGCCTGGGGCACAGAGTGGCATTACGACCCAGGACAGAGGCAGCGGGCTACTTCTGGGGTAAGGGTTTCCTCTGTGGGTGGGGAAGGTAGGGACCTGCTCTGAGAGCCTCTTGGTCACTGGCAGCTGGGGGCCAGAAGTGTACCGTCGCCATCAACGTGCTCCTGGCCCAGACTGTCTTCCTTTTCCTTGTGGCCAAGAAGGTGCCTGAAACCTCCCAGGCGGTGCCACTCATTAGCAAGTAAGGCTGGTCTTCATGCCCACCCGCCTACCCCACTCTCCCTTCTTGGGAGCACAATGGCCTCCTGCATTGCCCTTTTGCCCTCCATCCACCCCAGCATCCTCAATTCAGGAGGCCTGAGGGGGGCAGCCACTAAGGGTGGGGGTAGCATCATGGTATGGGCTGCCAGCTCCTGCCCACCCCACCCTGACAGGTACCTGACCTTCCTCCTGGTGGTGACCATCCTCATTGTCGTGAATGCTGTGGTCGTGCTCAACGTGTCCTTGCGGTCCCCACACACACACTCCATGGCCCGAGGGGTCCGCAAGGCAAGGACCTTCCCTGCCCACTTCAACATCCTGCTGCCCACTCCCCTACACCTCCCTCTCACACGCCCCTGGCCGTATTCCTCACCTGCGACCTTCCACAGCACACCTATCCTGGGTGTATCTTGAAGCATGGGCCAAAATCGATTACAGTAATACAGTAATGAAATTGCTTCCTAGGTGCCAGGGATATTACAAATGTTAATGTATTTCATCTTCATAAAATCCGTATCATCTCCAATTACAGATGAGGACATTGAGGCGCAGAGAGGTTAAGTAACTTGCCCAAGAAAGTGCACTACGAGGTCAAAAAAGCAAGAGTCTCCCAGGGTAGTCTGATTCTAGTCTGTGATCTATAGCCCACCTGCAGCCTTCAGCTTGGGCCCTTGTTGCACATGCAGATTCCCAGGCCTGCCCCAGGCATTCTAGGCCAGAATAGCATGAGGGTTGGGGACAGGAATCTGTGTTTGTAAAAAGTGCCCTGGTGATTCTGATGTGCACTGAAGTTTGGGGACCCAGGCTCATGTCCAGTACAGAGCTTTACCAAGGCCACATCACTGCCCTGGTATGTGCCTAGCAGCACAAGCCCTTAACACCAACTTCCTGATTCTGCTCTGAAGCTCGGCCTGGCTGCCCTAGTGAAGCCACCCCCTCTCTAGGTGTTCCTGAGGCTCTTGCCCCAGCTGTTGAGGATGCACGTTCGCCCGCTGGCCCCGGCAGCTGTGCAGGACACCCAGCCCCGGCTACAGAATGGCTCCTCGGGATGGTCGATCACAACTGGGGAGGTGGCCCTCTGCCTGCCTCGCAGTGAACTCCTCTTCCAGCAGTGGCAGCAGCAAGGGCTGGTGGCAGCAGCACTGGAGAAGCTAGGTGAGACATTGCAGGTGTGTCTGGGGACACTCCTCCCCTGGGACTCCAGCTGGGGAGCCAGACACAGCAGATGAGTGCTGGAGAAGTGTCCAGGTCAGGGAGAGAGCAGCTAGGGTCCCTAAGGAGAGGCCATCTTCTCTGCCTGTTTCTCCTCCATTCTACTCCCAAACCTTATCCTTTCTCTTTATCAGAGAAAGCCCCGGAGTTAGAGCCGAGCCAGTTCTGTGGCAGCCTGAAGCAGGCTGCGCCAGCCATCCAGGCCTGCGTGGAAGCCTGCAACCTCATTGCCCGTGCCCGGCACCAGCAGAGTCACTTTGACAATGTAAGCTGAGTCAGGGTGGGGTGGAGGTGGAGTGAGTACCTGGGCTTGGACCTGTGATGGAGACAGGATGAGTGGGGTGGCCAAGATAGGGCCGTGGGATGGAAAAAGAGGAGTTTGGGAGCAGTGGCTCACATCTGTAATCCCAGCACTTTGGGAGGCCGAGGCAGGTGGATTCACCTGATGTCAGGAGTTTGAGACCAGCCTGCCAACATGGCAAAATCCTATCTCTACCAAAAATTAGCTGGGCGTGGTGGTGGGCACCTGTATTCCCAGCTACTCAGGAGGCTGAGGCAGGAGAATCGCTTCAACCTGGGAGGTGGAGGTTGCAGTGAGCTGAGCCGAGATCGCACCACTGCACTCTGTCCTGGGTGAAAGAGTGAGACGTGAGACTCTGTCTCAAAAAAAAAAAAAAAGAAAGAAAAAGGAACAGGGGCAGCAGGGACATCTCAGGGCCAGGGGACCATGGAATTAGCCACCAGTTGGGACCTGGACATAGGTAAGAAGGGCCCCAGGAAATGGAGACATGGAAGCCCAA
Source organism: Mandrillus leucophaeus (assembly GCF_000951045.1). Lineage (NCBI taxonomy): Eukaryota > Metazoa > Chordata > Mammalia > Primates > Cercopithecidae > Mandrillus > Mandrillus leucophaeus. The sequence continues at coordinate 993,177 of NW_012102143.1, forward strand.
GGATGAGAACGGGACCCAGGGAAGACCTGGTGCTGCCGCAGGCCATCCGACACCTGACTCCCATCCTCAGGGGAATGAGGAGTGGTTCCTGGTGGGCCGAGTGCTGGACCGCGTCTGCTTCCTGGCCATGCTCTCACTTTTCGTCTGTGGCACGGCTGGCATCTTCCTCATGGCCCACTACAACCGGGTGCCAGCCCTGCCATTCCCTGGAGATCCACGCTCCTACCTGCCCTCACCAGACTGAGCCAACCAACCACCGCGGGGCATGTGGGAGTCACACACATGGGTCACACTGAGTCTTATCAGCCACGTTCTCCTACTGAGGTCCTAAGTGTACTCTTTGGGAAGTGCCCTTCAGGGCTGTGTGAGCCACACAGTCCTAAGAAAAGCTGGGGAAAGAGTCTGAGCTGGAGTCCGGGAGCGGTTGGGGGTGGGCTGTGGTTAGTGTGCTGCTGCGGTCAGCATGCGTGCAGGACTGGCTAGCTTGTCCTGGCAATAGCTGCTCCTCCACTCAGCGCACTCCCCTCACTGAGGCCAAGCATTATTCACTCCCATCAATCTGAAGTCCAAAGGACTGTTTTGTGTAATACCTTCGGGCTTGGGACTGGCTCCCTTTTTACAAGTTCTCCCTGAAAGAGGGCAGTCAAGAGAGGTGTGAAGAGTAGCAGCCAATGCTCTCTCCAAAGCAGGGCAGCAGCCCATGCCAGCTGGCATCTCCCCACTGTGCCTTCTGGGTACAGTAAGCACCCAATTCTCAAAAGCCCCAGTGGCCTTTCCATTCGTGTGCATTTTTCTACCACTGACCACAAGACAATTTCCTGAGTTTTGTAATCCTTTTTTTTTTTCCAGTTTTTGATGTGTTGTTGTTGTTTTGTTTAGTTTTGAGACAGAGCCTCACTCTTGTCATGCAAGCTAGAGTGGAGTGGCATGATCACAGCTCACTGCAGCCTCAACTTCCGGGGCTCAAGCGATCCTCCTGCCTCAGTCTCCCAAGTAGCTGGCACCACAGGCATGCACCACTACACCCAGCTACTTTTAAATTTTTAGTACAGATGAGGTTTTGCTATGTTGCCTAGGTTGGTCTTGAACTCCTGAGCTCAAGTGATCCTCCCACTTGAGCCTTGGGATTACAGGCATAAGCCACTGTACCTGGCCTCCTTCTTTTTTTTTTTTTTTTTTGAGATGGAGTCTTGCTCTGTCCTCCAGGCTGGAGTGCAGTGGCACAATCTCGGCTCACTGCAACTTCCGCCTCCTGGGTTCAAGTGGTTCTCCTGCCTCAGCCTCCTGAGTAGCTGGAATTACAGGCGCACATCACCACGCCCAGCTAATTTTTTTTTTTGTATTTTTAGTAGAAATGGGGTTTCACCATGTTGGCCAGGCTGGTCTCGAACTCCTGACCTTGTGATCTGCCCACCTCAGCCTCCCAAAAAGTGCTGGGATTACAGGCGTGAGCCACCGCGCCAGGTCACCTGGCCTCCATTTTAATTAAGAGCTCCTCACAGCAGTATGGACAAGCAAGAATCATTATTCCCCGTGTTATATTAGCAAATTGAGCCTAGAGTAAGAGGGACTCCACACAACACTGGTGGCTAAACAAGGTTTGAAGTCCAGAATTCCTGACTCTGACCCAATCTGACATTCTAAGATTCTATGGCCTGAAAAACAGGCCCTTCTTCCCAAAGGATGGTTGAGACAAGGAAGAGCCAGGCAAGAAGAGTGTGGAGTTAACAGAAAGCCACTGAGTTCTTCATTCCAGGAGGAGACTTTGGCCTCCCTTGACCCCACTAATCAGGTAGTAAGGCAATAAGCTGGGGTCTTCCTGTGGGAGAGGCGAGGTCCTGCTCTAAGATTACAGCTGGCACAAGAGTTCGGCTGGTAACCAGGGGACACCCTTGGGCAAGTCACCTATGCTCCCTGAGCCTGTTCCCTCATCGGTAAATAAGGTGCAAAAAATAATCCATTCCCGACCAGGTGTGGTGGCTCACACCTGTAATCCCAGCACCTTGAGAGGACAAGGTGGTGGACTGCTTGAGCTCAGGAGCCCAAGAACCCAGCCTGGGCAACATGGGGACACCCGGTCTCTACCAAAAAATAAAAACTTAGCTGGGCGTGGTGATGCATACCTGTAGTCCCAGTTACTCGGGAGGCTGAGGTGGGGGGATCGCTTGAGCCCAGGAGGTCTAGGCTGCAGTGAGCTGTGATCATGTGACTGCACTCCAGCCTGATGACACAGTAAGAGCCTGTCTCAAAAAAAAAAAAAAAATTACAAAACTAAAAAAAAAAGTGAAAGTGCCACATAAAGGCCTGACAACAGGATATGATGGCAGGAGGGGACCTTGGAAATATGCCCTCCCTCCAAGCACAGGATTGCTGTCTTTGGGGTTCAATCACCAGCAAGTTCATTTTATTTACTCCAGTGTGTGTCTGTGCTTGTGCATGCGCAGTGTGTTTGAAGCAAGAGCAGAGTCAGAGCCCTAGAGTCCTAGAGGAGTTAGGGAGAGTGGGGGAGAACTTTGATCAGGGAGGGAATCTGGTGACAGTGGGGTCATTTCAGCTTCCCATAAGCCCCTTACTAGCTGTGTATCTGGCACTAGTCTCTCAACCTCTCTGAAAGCCTCAGAAGGCAAAGGATTAGCTCCTTGTACACAGTAAGCACTCAAATTGGCTGCCATTACTATAGGTTACTGTCTCATGGGATCCATATAGTAACCTGAGGAGGTAGGAAGATGTATACCTCAAAGATATTCCAGGTTCAGTTCCAGACCAACACAAGAAAGCAAGTCACATGAATGTTTTTGGTTTCCCAATGCACACAAAAGTTATGTTTACACTATACTGTAGACTAGCAAGAGTGCAATAGCATTTTCTAATAAAACAATATACATACCTAAATTTAAAAATACTTTATTGCTAAAAATGCTAATGATCAATCTGAGCCTTCAGTGAGTCGTACTCTTTTTGCTGGTGGAGGGTCTTGCCTCGAGGTTGATGGCTGCTGACTGGTCAGGGTGGTGGCTGCTGAAGGTTGGGGTGGCTGTGGCAATTTCTTAAAATAAGACATCAGTGAAGTTTGTCTCATCAATTGACTCTTCCTTTCATGAAAGATTTCTCTGTAGCATGCGATGCTATTTGATAGCATTTTGCCCACAGTAGAACTTCTTTCAAAATTGGAGTCAATCCTCTCAAACCCTGCTGCTGCTTTGTCAACTAAGTTTATGTAATATTCTAAATCCTTTGTTGTCATTTCAACAATGTTCACAGCATCTTCACCAGGTGTAGATTCCATCTCAAGAAACCACTTTCTTTGCGCATCCATAAGAAACAGCTCCTTATCTGTTACAGTTTTATCATGAGATTGCAGCAATTCAGTTACATCTCTAGGCTCTACTTCTAATTCTAGTTCTCTTGCTATTTCCACTACATCTGCACTTACTTCCTCCACTGAAGTCTTGAACCCATCATAGTCATCAATGAGGGTGGGAATCAACTTCTTCCAAACTCCTGTTAATGTTGACATTTTGACCTCCTCCCATGAATCACGAATGTTTTTAATGGCATCTAAAATGGTGAATCCTTTCCAGAAGGTTTTCAATTTGCTTTGCCCAGATCCATCAGAGACATCTCTATCCATGGCAGCTAGAGCCTTATGAAACGTATTTCTCAAATAATAAGACTTGAAGGTCGAAATTACTCCTTGATCCATGGCCTGCAGAATGGATGTTGTGTTAGCGGGCATGAAAACAACATTAATCTCCTTGTATATCTCCATCAGAGCTCTTGGATGACTAGGGGCATTGTCAATGAGCAGTAATATTTTGAAAGGAATCTTCTTTTCTGAGCAGTAGGTCTCAACAGTGGGTTTAAAATATTCAGTAAACCACACTGTAAACAGATGTGCTGTCATCCGGGCTTTGCTGTTCCATTTATACAGCACAGGTAGAGTAGATTTAGTATAATTCTTAAGGGCCCTAGGATTTTCAGAATGGTAAACAAGCATTGGCTTCAACTTAAAGTCACCAGCTGCATTAGCCCCCAACAAGAGAGTCAGCCTGTCCTTTGAAGCTTTGAAGCCAGGCACTGACTTCTCCTCTCTAGCTGTGAAAGTCCTAGATGGCATCTTCTTCCAACAGAAGGCTGTTTCATCTACATTGAAAATCTGTTGTTTAGTGTAGCCACCTTCATCAATGATCTTAGCTAAAGCTTCTGGATAACTTGCTGCAGCTTCTACATCAGCACTAGCTGCTTCACCCTGTGCTTTTATGTTGTGGAAACGGCTTCTTTCCTTAAACCTCATGAACCAACCTCTGCTAGCTTCAAACTTTTCTTCTGCGGCTTCCACACCTCTCTCAGCTTTCATAGAGTTGAAGAGAGTTAGGGCCTTGTTCTGGATTAGGCTTTGGCTTAAGGGAATGTTGTGGCTGGTCTGATCTTTTATCCAGACCACTAAAACTTTCTCCATATCAGCAATAAGGCTGTTTCGCTTTCTTATCATTCGTGTGTTCATTGGAGTAGCACTTTTAACTTCCTTCAAGAACTTTTCCTTTGCATTTACAACTTGGCTAACTGTTTGCCGCAGGAGGCCTAGCCTTCGGCCTATCTCGGCTTTTGACATACCTTCCTCACTGAGTTTAATCATTTCTACTTTTTGATTTAAAGTGAGAGACGTGCGACTCTTCCTTTCACTTGAGCACTTAGAGGCCATTGCAGAGTTATTAATTCGCCTAATCTCAATATTGTTGTGTCTCAGGGAATAGAGAGGCCCAAGAAGAGGGAGAAAGATGGGGAACAATCTGTGGGTGGAGCAGTCAGAACACACACAACATTAAGTTCGCGGTCTTATAAAAGACGCTGTATGTGGCACCCCAAAACAATAGCAACATCAAAGATCACTGATCATAGATCACCATAACAGACACAGAAATCATGAAAAGTTTGAAATATTTTGAGAATTACCAAAATGTAACACAGAGACACGAAGTGAACACATGCTGTTGGAAAAATGGCGCTAATACAATTGCTGGACTCAGGGCTGCCACAAACCCTCAATTTGTTTTTAGAAAGTCCTATCTGGGAAGCGCAATAAAACGAGGTATGCCACAGTATAGTGGCGCTGCCGCCAAAGGAAAGCCTCGGGAAGGTTAAGAGAGATACCGGAGAGTGCGTCCGGCACTGGAGGAGGAGGAGGGTTTTTACCAGGCAGCGAGTCCAGAGCCCGCGCTGTCAACGACGCGGTGCTGCCTTTTTTCGGAGGCGCTGCGGGAGGGCGCCTGGACACGCTCCCTTAGGAGAGCGGGCAGGTCACAGGACCTGGACGGCGACAAAGCTGAGACCTGAAGCCAGCTCCGCCGCTGAGGCCAACCCTCTGCGCAGCCGCCCTGGGCTGGCGTTCTGAGATAGCCGCCCCCAAACCGGGCCTGCGCGTGGACGTTCCGCTGTGCCCCGCGCAAAACCGGAAGTACCCGGGCCTAAGGCTGAGGGACCCGGTGGAGCGGAAGTCACTCCCTGAGGCAGTGGCGACAGCCGCGGCGAGAGGATGAACAACAAGTTCGACGCGTGAGTGGCTCGTGGCCGCCCCCGGGGCCCCTTCCCCCAACAGTTCCCCCGCGCCCGCCCCCACTGGGGCTGGGGCGGCGCAAACCCGGCGGCCCCGGCTTCCCTGCCGGGATCAGGCTGCGGCCGGACCTGGCCTGGGCTGGCGGGGAGGAGGGGGCTGGGGAGCGATGGATCCCGGGGTCCTGGAGACCCCAGGGCCGTCCGAACCGAGGGCGAAGAGCTGAGCCCGGGGGAGGGGTGGCTGTGCCGCCGGGTAGGGGGAGATTTTCGGACGCCCCGCCCCGGTGGATGCGGATTGCCGACGACGTGGAGGGGTGGGGACCTCGGCGGTTTGGGTGTTTCCGCAGTCTGGCCGCGCTGTCTCTGAATCCAGCTTTCCCCACACACTCCCTCTCCCCTCTGAGCCTCAGTTTTCTCATCTGCAGAGTGGGGACGGTAACACCCTTTGTCGTAGAGTTTGGAGGATGCAATGAGGTAATGTGGCGGCTGCCCTCGACACGGTGGAAGGCTGGCTTAGGAATTAGCATCTTCCTGAGACTCTTCCTACTTTCTTTCTCCTCCCACTCCCGTTCCCGTCTTCCAACACACTCGCCAAGACTTGGGTATACTTGTCGCCCTCTCTTGCCCGCTCCGGTTTCTAGTTTCAGCATCAAACAGTTTGGAGGTACAGAGGGAAAATGCAGAAGTATTTTTACTTATCCCCCTCCAAGGATTGTATCTTGAGGTAGAATATGTTCCTACCTCTGTTCCAGTAGTCTAGTAAATCTGTCTCTTCATCTGAAAGCCTGGATTTGTAGTCCCAGATTCACCACTTACCAGCTGTTTGACTGTAGAAAAGTTACCCAGTCTCTGAGCCATTGTTGCTCAAACCACGTTAGTGGTTAGTACCCTGCTGCCACAGCGGGGTGTGATAAGGGTCAAATCACACTCAGCAATGCTTAAAGATACTTGTGAAACATTGCTAACTACTGAGATATAAACGTAAAGTGGAATTACTATTAGTTTAGGTTGTGACCTTGTCTTTTGATGGGAAATTAGGGTTTTTCCAATGCAGAGAGTACTGTGCAAATTCAAGGAGTACTGGATTTCCAACACTCCAGGCAGGTAGGTCCTCAGGCACGTTTGCTGGTTGCTGAGAGGTCTCTGCTACTTGAGAAAGTCTTTGCCCGACCTCTTCTCTATCCTTAGGTTTAACTGAGCCTATCCCTCTACGAACCTCTCCCACACTGCAGTCCCATTTCATCTCTATCGTAAACCCTGCAACACCTAGCTCCAGATCCACATCCTGCCTCAGTGGAGCTTTCTGGAACCTTTATACCCCTTCCTCCACTGATTTGCACAAACCAAATTTCATCCTAAGAAGACATCTTATGGGTCATCTAGCTCAGGCCTACCTAAATCATTTGGGGGTCTGCAGTAAGAATGGTAATAATGGACTTCCACAGGGATCTTGCTAGGTACTTTTCATATATATATGTTTTTTGAGCCAGGGTCTCACTGTGTCACCCTGGCTGGAGTGCAGTGGTGTGATCACAGCTCACTGCCCACTCAACCTCCCGGGCACCAGCAATCCTACCATCTCAGCCTCCAGAGTAGCTGGGACTACAAGCATGTGCCACCCTGCCTGGCTAATTTTTTTGTATTTTTTGTAGAGACAGGGTTTCACCATGTTGCCCAGGCTGATGTCCAATTCCTGCACTCAAGAGATCCACCCACCTTGGCCTCCCAAAGTGCTGAGATTACAGGCGGGAGCCACCACCCCCAGCCTCATATGTTATTTCTACTCTAACAACTCTGTGAAGGGGATCTTGTTATCTCCTTTTACAGATAAGGAAAAGGAGACTCTGAGATTAAGTAATGCCCAAGACAACAGGAAAGGAAGGGCTATCCCAGGTTTGTTGTGTAACCTTGGTTCAAGCACCTTGTGAGAAAAATTAAACTTGTCCACTTTTTTATCTTAGCTCTTCTATGATTGAAGAACCTGGGTCATTTTAATCACTTTGAATTATTAACTATTATATTGAGCCAGAATCTTTTAACATCTACCCTCTAGCATTGCAGGAAGAAGAAAAACAAGCTTTCTTTCATTTGAAATTAGCAACTGAAAACAGCACTCCTGCCCCTAGTTTTATTTTTTATGTTGTTTTTCATTCAGAAATTCTGCAGTTTTTAGGCCATTGCTGCATATTTGGAGTCTTTATCACATTGCTCTCTTTACTAATCTGCACTCTTTACCACATTGCTCTTAAGGACATGTTCCAGTTTGCCAGAATTCTTCCAGAAGTCCAGTGGCTGGAGCTGAGTACAGTAGTATATAATCTAATGGGCTCATATTAAAGATTAGCTCTAATCTCCGTTACTGTATGGACTCAACTTCTCTGAATGAAACCTTTGATTATAATTGCTTTTGTGGAGAGGGGGTAGACCTATCAAGTCCTTAGATCGCATTGCCAGTGATCCTATTGATATGTAAAACCCTAAGATGCTTTCACAAAAACTGCAGTCCTGACGTAGTTAAACATGGTTTTCAGATCTAGACCACTGTACTTGATTTTGTCCGTATTCTACATCATTTGCTTTTTATTCTGTATCGTTAACTTTGGGCCCATTCCTAACTATTGTCTAAGCCATGTATTTGGCACTCATTGCTTTGATTCTATAGACCCATTCATTAAATGGAAATTTGTTTTATGCCACTGTCTGATGGTGGGGGTATAAAGATGAATTGAACCAAGGTCTTGTCCACAAGGAATTGGTCTAGTTCAGAGGGTGAGGAAATACCTGGGCAGAAGCTTAGCAAGCTAACTAAAGTTCCTCTCAGTCTGGACAGCCTCAGAGTTGCTACCTGACTGCCCGAGTTTACAGAGCACTGATTTTTCAGGCTGAGTGGTATCTTGACTCAAATCCAGCTTGAAGCTGGGAAGAGTAGCTTATAAGATTTGCCTTAAATGTAGGCTTAGAGGGCAGAGTAGTTGGTTAGTTCCACCCTCAGGTAATAAAAGCACTAGGTGTAGGTCCATTAGGGTTCCCATTTACTGTCTTAGAAAGGAATCCGAAGTGGTCCAGGGATCACAGGAACATTGTTTCTTTTCTGACAATTATTTTTGTTAGTTTTTTCTCTGTTTCCTGGTAGTGATCAGCAGCAAAACCACTAAAAAGAAAGGAAGGTATATGCTTTTCTTGGGACTAGCAAAAACAAGATGCTGGGATGACTATACCCCTCTTCAACCAAGATCTAAATGCAAGGGACCCCAGAGGCTATAGTGGGAGTTGGAAGCTAAGAAGAGAGGAATAGGGTTTGCATCCCAGGGGTGTGCCCTAAAGAAGAGAGTTGAGAGCTGTCCTGGGCCTAAGCAGAAGAACCCTTGAGATGTTCTTGATCAGGAGACAGAACTGGCCATGAGAGTATAGCTGGAACAAGTGCAAACATTTATATGGGGAAGTTCAGAAGAGGAGAGCCCAACTTAGCCTAGGTCGGGAGAGGTTAGGAAATGTTTCCAAGAGAAAGTGGCCCTCGATCTGAGTCCTGTAGGACAAGTTAACTAGGCAAAGAAGGACTTCTTGAGGAGAGACCACATGATGAGCACAGCAGAAGGATAAAATTGGGGCATCAAAATTAGGATGATACAACTGGAGTGAAAAGAGTTCATTGGGACCAGGAAGGAGATGATATTGGGACATGTGAGCAGAGCAGGGGCCTTTGCACCATGCTGAGGCATGGATATATCTGTGAACCTTTTCTCCTCAGCTAGGTCCTTGGGGACAAGCACTCTGGTAGCTCATACACACCATAGATGCTTGATAGATGTTAGTAATTTTTAATCCATAGATCTTGTGTGCTAGACAGGCTCCTTTTGAAAAGGAAACCAAATGATTAATAAAGGGGAAGGGAATATCATAAGCGCAGATGATGGTCTCCTGAAAGTCCAGGGAGGCTGAATAAAAGCCAGAGAGATGGTAGCACCAGCAACAAAATGAAAGTCCCCTGCATTTTCTCTGCTCATCTGCCCCATTCTCTTATCTCCTGGCTTTCTTATCTCTTATCTCCTGGCTTTCTCTGCTTTTGCTCATTGTCTTAATTCTTTCAGGGCTTTTCTTGCATGGGGCGCATATGGCTGCCGCAATTCCTAAGTCTATGATCTTTCTCCTCCTAGATGAATGCTGAGGGGAGGAATCTGCTTATATATTTGAGCAAGGCCCTGGGGCATAGGTTATTGCCCGGGCTGGACTGCCCTTTGGTCAGGTGCCCTTTCTAGTTGTGTCTTGACCAGGGTAGGGATGGGAAGGTTCATGGCACAGGGCATAACCTCCTGAGATTATCCTACAGCTAGGCCTGTGAAATGGGGAGAGCAGGGACCCCAACATGTGACTAGTGCATTCATTCTAATATTTATTGGGTGCTTTTAATGTATCAGGCACTGGGGATTCATGGGCCAAAAAAAAACCAAAAAACAAAAAAAAAAAACCGCAAAGTACCCTGCAACATGTTTATGTATCTGCATAGGATAGTATCTGAATTATAATTGGAGCATTTCTTGTACCATTCTTGAGAACTGCCTAATTTCATTTGACCACATATGTAGTTATTGGGGCAAGAAAGATGATTGGAGAGATCTCTGATGAGTTAATGGTCCAACTCTAGAATAAATGGTTTTCTTATTGTCTTTGCAAACTCACCTTCCATTTATCTTTTTGTCTGGATCCATTGATTTTTAGGTGTACCTGAAAACCTTGGGGTAGTTTCGCTGCTCATGAAAGGGAGGGTAATCCCTAAAGTACATTTGTGCTTATGAAGCAAGAACACATTTATTCTTTCAGTCATTTATTTTTCCTTTTGATTTACCATTTATGCAGCATCTTCTAGTGCTGCATGTTAAGGCAACATCTTGCCGTGGGTGCAGGAGATACCAAGATGAAATAAGACACTGCTCTAAGGGAACTCGCTCTCTAGTAGGAAAAACAGACATGGGAGGAATGGTGTGGCAGACTGAAGGGGTGGTGTTTGCAAATGGCACCGATACGGGAATATAGATTGCTAGAGGTGGAGGATCCTGGCTGGCAGGAGTCAGATTCTAGAGGATCTTACATTTTGCTGTACTTTATCTTAGAGGGTAGGCATCAAGAAGCGAGGGACCGTTGAAAGTTTAAACATGGAAGTTAAATGTCAGATTTGCACTTAAAAAGATAATGCTGGTGAAAGGGTGGATAGAGAGTGAGAGATTTGTGTCAGGAAGACCACTGAGGAATTTATTGTATGATTGAGATGTCAGGCGAAGGGCCTAAACTAAAGTAGTGACAGTGGGGAAGTGTAGAAGAGGTGGTAAGGAGAAGTGGCAAAGCAGATAGTACGTTTTTAACCTTCATTTGAAATGCCAAAGCATTAGAGACTCTTCTCATTTTTTACTCCATTTTTGGCAGGGAAAACAATCCCTTAAACTGTATACCTTAAACAGTCCCTTTAACTGGTTCTTTTTGTGCCTTTTTAGAAAACTGAAAGACAGTGCTTTCTGGAGTTCACAAGTTAGCTGATGGGCATTTCGTTTTTGTTTAATCCTCCTAATTTGCCTGTCTGTATTATTTTGCCCTTCTCACATCTCAGGGCCTGAATTTGAGTGACTTTGGGTTGGTTACATGTAGTTCATATGACTTGGTGGCTTTGTTAGGTAAGCAAGAATTGACTTCATCACAGAATAGCATTATGTTGCCTTTCCATTCAGTTTGAAAGATGATGACAGTGGGGACCATGATCAGAATGAAGAAAACAGCACACAGAAAGATGGTGAGAAGGAAAAAACGGAACGAGACAAGAATCAGAGCAGTAGCAAGAGAAAGGTGAGTTTTGCCCTGCACAGTTGTAGTTGCCTTTGAACTTGAGACTTTATTGTCTTGTGGAATCTGTTTATCTGGAAGATACCAGATTAACTTGATGGCATCCTGTGTTGGAATATCTGACTTTGTTCTCAGAAAAACATTGTGCAATCATTGACGTTCATTTTGGGACCTAGAACTTTTCTCTTGCCGCAAAATCTTGAGATGCTGCCTTGCTTTGAGCATTCTCCTAGCCTGAGATGGAGGAGATTAGCCCTGGAGCTTAACAAGGCTGTTAGCTACTTCTTAGGCCACTGCTGAGTGTTTCAAATGCTACACACCCTTTTAAATTTTAGACAGTTTAGTCAACAATAGTCTAAGGTGAAAGTGACTTGGAAAAGGGAAAACTTAGGGAATGAGAGAGAGAGAGATCAGTTTTTTCCTTGAAATGTCAAAACAGGCTGGGTGCAGTGGCTCATGCCTGTAATTCCAGCACTTTGAAAGGCCAAGGTGGGCAGATCCCTAGGTCAAGAGATCGAGACCATCCTGGCCAACATGGTGAAATCCCATCTCTACTAAAAATACAAAAATTAGCTGGGTGCTGTGGCGTATGCCTGTAGTCCCAGCTACTGGGGAGGCTGAGGCAGGAGAATCGCTTGAACCCAGGAGGCAGAGGCTGCGGTGAGCCAAGATCATACCACTGCACTCCAGCCTGGCAACAGACTCCGTTTCAAAAAAAAAAAAAAAAAGAAGAAATATCAAAGCAATCACTAATTCATTTATTCTGCAATATTGAGTAGCACTCCAAGGGCAAGCCACTTTATGCTAGATGCTAAGAGGACACAAAGGGGAATGAGACTGTGGAAGGGGCTTACATTTAATAGTACCAGTAATAACAATACTGACATCTGTTGTGCACGTACTCTCTGCCAGTTGCTCAGCATTGTATATCCACTAATTCATTTGATCCTCTCGGCAGTATTATGAGATAGTTGTTATTATTTTCCTCATTTTGCAGGTAAGAAGATGAGGCACAAACAGGTTAAGTAACTTGACAGTGATGAATCTCATAGAGGAAGCAGTGCTTGGACTGGGCATAGGCTGAGATAAGATACAAATGTGAATACCTGTTATTATATGAGGCAGAAAGTTACAAAGGCCATAAGAACACAGGTAAAGTGTTAGAGGAATTTGGAATCGGTTAACCACTGAGGAAATGTACTGTGTAAGCAGAATCTTGGGCACATTGCGGATAGTTGAGGTCGTATATCCTTTTTTAATTGTGGAGGTGGTAAAGATTGACACTGTAAAATGTTCTCTCAGTCTCAGACCATATGACAAATGCCCAGGACTAACACACGTTCTTTACTTCCCAGGCTGTTGTTCCTGGACCAGCAGAGCATCCCCTGCAGTACAACTACACTTTTTGGTACTCCAGGAGAACCCCCGGCCGTCCCACCAGCTCACAAAGCTATGAACAGAATATCAAACAGATTGGCACCTTTGCCTCTGTGAGTTCTTGGTGATTTAATGGAGTGTGCCTTGATAGTTCATTCATGCCTGTATCGATATGATGTTTATTTACCTTCCTAGTAACCTATTTAAGATTCTGGTTTTCTTAATTGACTGACCTGAGCCTCCGGAGTCAGATTTGTTCATTTTTAGGTTTCTCACTAGATATCCATGGTTAGCATGTAGGTATCAACATATAGGAGAATTGTAGAGTTGATCAGAAGGGCATAATACAAAAGAACAGGTTTGGGGTTTTTTTTTTTTTTAATTGAGACAGAGTCTCTTGCTCTGTCGCCCAGGCTGGAGTGCAGTGGTGTAATCCCGGCTCATTGCAACCTCCACTTCCTGGGTTCAAGCAATTCGCTTGCCTCAGCCTCCTGAGTAGCTCAGATTATAGGCATGTGCCACCACAACCAGCTAATTTTTGTATTTTTAGTAGAGACGGGATTCCACCATGTTGGCCAGGCTGGTCTCGAACTCCTGACCTTAGGTGATCTACCCGCCTTGGCCTCCCAAAGTGCTGGATTACAGGAGTGACCTGCTGTACCTGGCCCTATTTTTTGTTTTGTTTTGTTTTGTTTGTTTAAGTAGATATTTATGGAGTCCTTACTAAGTTCAAAGTGTCATAAATACAAAGGTTTATAATACATGTTGTCTATCCTCATGAAGTTTAACAGTGAACTGAAAAATTTTGAAAGTTTTGTATTTAAGAAGCTCCCATTAGGGTTCTGGCTGTGTTAACGATTATGCATAAAATATCTTTTTCCTGTGTTCAGAAAGAAAATGAAATGTCTAATAATTGCTTTTGTGGGTACTGTCAGTCAGAGAGCCCAGACCATCTCATCTCTCTCCCGGGTGACTTGGTTTGTGTACCCCAAGAATCCATCCGCAACTAACACCACTCTAGTTGAACAAAGGTTATTATGTACCCAGTGTGTGCTGTACATTCAATCTCTGGGCAGAGGCAAATGTGGGGTTTGTCATTTTCTTGAGATTGGCAAAGTATTAGTCTGTTTAAAATGCAGAAACTGAAAAAGAATACTACAGTAGGAAATACTACAATAAACTGCTAAGGAGGAAGGACGTATAACACATACTTTATTTGTGTCATTTCCTTCCATCATTTCGATAGCCCTATGAGGTCAGTGATATTATCCATATTTTACAAATGAGGAAAGGAAAACTTGGGTTAAGTATCTGATCTAAAGTCTCAAGTTACGGTGGGGCATGGTAGCTCATGTCTGTAATTCCACCACTTTGGGAGGCTGAGGTAGGAAGATTGTTTGAGCCCAGGAGTTTGAGACCAGCCTAGGTAACGTAAAATTAGCTGATTTGGAGAAAAGGGGAACACTAAAAAAAAAAAAAAAAAAAA
>NW_012102143.1:1007471-1019723 GCF_000951045.1 Mandrillus leucophaeus
GCCCCAACTACTCAGGAGGCTGAGGCAAGAAGATCACTTGAACCCAGGAGGTTAAGACTATAGTGAGCCATGTTTGTGCCACTGCACTCTAGCCTAGGTAACGTAAAATTAGCTGATTTGGAGAAAAGGGGAACACTAAAAAAAAAAAAAAAAAAAAATCCTGGCCATGTTGGTGTGCACCTTGGCCCCAACTACTCAGGAGGCTGAGGCAAGAAGATCACTTGAACCCAGGAGGTTAAGACTATAGTGAGCCATGTTTGTGCCACTGCACTCTAGCCTGGGCAACAGAGATAGACCCTGTCTTAAAAATTTTTTTAAATTCTCAAGTCAGTCATAATTCACTGGATTAAATGGGGGAGCCAGTGTAATTGAAGCTCAGGTACAGAAGTTTCCGGATAGCTGAACTCATGGAGGTGCCTGGAGGGTGGTGCACCTAGAGGGGACATGGAAGCTCCCTGAACCTTCCTCCATACCTTCCCTCATACCTTGCCCTACACATCTCTCCATCTGTGTCCTTTGTTTATAATAAACCGGTAACGTAAGGTACCAAGACAATAACTGGGGAAAGAATCTTCTTTTCAACAAACAGTGCTGAGACAACTGGATTTCCAGGTGCAGAAGAATGAATTTGCATTCCTTCCTGATACCATGTACAAAAAGTAACTAAAAATGGATCATAGACCTAAATGTAAGAGCTAAAATTATAAAATTCTTAGAAGAAAAATGTTAGTACATCTTAATGAACTTAGATTAGGCAAAGCCTTCTTAAATAACACACTAAATGCATAAGCAGCAAAAGATTAAATACTTGGCTGGGCGTGGTGGCTCACACCTGTAATCCTAGTACTTTGGGAGGCTGAGGCAGGAGGATCACTTGAGCTCGGGAGTTTGAGACCAGCCTGGGCAACATAGTGAGACCCTATCTCTATAGGATTTCGTCAAAATTCAAAACTTTTCTGCTTCAAAGGACACTATCAAGAAAGTGAAAAGATAGCCTACAAAATGGGAGAAAATATTGCAAATCATATCTAATACCTGTATCTAGAATACTCTTACAACTCAATTATAATCTGCTTAATATGAAATCAACATCATTACTATGCCGAGCTGATAAAATTTCAGCCTAAAGCAAAGATCTTGTTTAGTTCGCCAGTGCTATCTTAGAATCGGCTAACTTAGAAGAGGTTTTTGAAATAATATAACTAGCTTGTGTACTGGTTCATATTTGATTCAAGAAATGCTTGTTAAATGAATTCAAGGCCCTAGTAGGCTTCTAAAAGGAATGAAGGCACAGATCCTGTCCTTGGGGAAATAAGATGTGCCCAGGAATTTCTAATACAGGATAGACAATAAGTGGTACTATGGGAAAGGCATGTAGAGTGCTCTTGGAGTTTGGAGGAAAGAAGGAATTGATTCCAGTTTGGGGAATACTGCCATTGAAGAGATGGGTTTAAGATCGATTTTAAAGAACTTGGCCAGACCTGGTGGCTCATTCCTGTAATCCCAGTACTTTGGGAGGCCAAGGTGGGAGGATTGCTTGAAGCCAGGAGTTCAAAATCAGCCTGGGCAACATAGTGAGATCTTATTTGGAAAAAAAAAAAAATTTGGAGTAATTATGCACACTTCTTGCATTTTTATTTCCCTCTTGTGGGAAAAAGAAAGCATATAAAAATTTACCCAAATTGTACAAGGAGAGTTTTTCTTTTCTTTCAGTGTATATGTTAAGGAATGATTTATCATCAGGACTATCTCGGGTTAAGGCTTCTTCAGTGCTCACTGGATGTGTGATAGTATTTAAAGTCTGTCATTTTGACTTCGTAGGTCTGAACCTGAAAAATAGAAATAAAGTCTATTATGTAATTCAGGTCATTAGGAAATGGCTCACAATATTAAATTCATCACAGATAAATAATTACATTATTAATCCTTTTATCGAATTCAAAGCAGTGTTTCCCAGTGATTCTTAGCCTAATCATTAACAACATTCAAAAGTTCTTAAAGTCAGGGTGACTAGGAAGGCATCATCTTGAAATGGAAAGAGCACTGGACTTGGTAATCAGAGCTCACCTATTCTGATGCTTGACTCTCAGCTAGAGCAACTCAGTCCTGAAACTTCTCAACTATAAAACAAGTTGTTGAGATGATTTCTGAAGTCCTTTCTGCACCTCATATTCTGAGTCTGTGAACACTTATTTTTTTGGTTTCAATTAGAACTGTCAAATCTTTTGAAGTTTAATAATATTTCTCAGGCCAGGCATAGTAGCTAATGCCTGTAGTCCAGCACTCTGGGAGGCCAAGGAGGGAGGATCAATCTAGGACTTCAAGACTAGCCTGGGCAATAGGGTTAGACTTCATCTCTACAAAAAATAAAAATAAAAAAATAGCTGGGCATGGTGGTGCCCACTTGTGGTCCCAGCTACTCAGGAGGCTGAGCCAGGAGTATTGCTTGAGCCTGGGAGGTCGAGGCTGCAGTGAGCCGTGATCACACTGCTGCACTCCAGCCTGGGTAACAGAGCAAGACCCCATCTCAAATGATGAATGAATGAATGATGGTCTCGAGCTGTTTAACTTCACCTCTTTGCATATAAGATTGTGTAGTGGAGCTAGGCGTGTTGGCTAACGCCTGTAATCCCAGCACTTTGGGAAGCCAAGGCAGGTGGATCACCTGAGGTCAGGAGTTCGAGACCAGCCTGGCCAACATGGTGAAACCCCGTCTACTAAAAATACAAAAATTAGCCAGGCGTGGTAGCATGTGCCTGTAGTCCCAGCTACTTGGGAGGCTGAGGCAGGAGAATTACTTGAACCCAGAAGATGGAGGTTGCAGTGAGGTGAGGCAAGGCTGCACCATTGCACTCCAGCCTGGGCAAAAAGAGTGAAACTCCGTCTCAGAAAAACAAAACAAAAACAAAAAAAAGAAGATTGTGCAGTGTAGTTGTAAGATTGGAGGAGACCAAACTATTAAAGTGATTATTGACTGGGGAACTGGAGATGGTTGCCATACTTTCTCCTCACCAAGCCTCTTTCAGTTCCTTATTCACAATGAGCCACTTGTGGGTGTACTTAGTTCTCTTCAACTATGTTAGAGTGGATAAAGGTTTAGATTATTGCCGATTGTATTCATATGACCATTTACTATTCCAAGTCACTATATGCAGCTAAGCTTAGCAGTTGCTGAATATGAAGCACTGCCTTGAAGCCCTATAGATGGCGTTAGTTCCTGACTTCTTTTTAACATGTAAGATGCATCACATGTTCTTGTGCCAGAGAGGAACTAAAGGGGCAGCCATTTCACCCAGTGTAAGGTTGATTTCTCCTTAGGTGCTCCTGAAATCTAGAAGTATGACCTGAATCTTTGTCTACTCAGTACCCATTGTCAGCTCCATAGTTGTGGTATCTTGCTGTATGTTGATTTAGAGCCTGCTCAGCAAGTTGGCAAATACCAGCTATTTCTCATCAGAGTGTTCATGTTTTTTCTTTCCTCCTAAAGTGTGCCTCTTCACTGGCCAGTACTTACTAGGTATCCTCTGTGAATAAGGAAATAATCTGTCCTATCAAGACACTAATGAGCCTGTAGTCCCAGCTACTTGGGAGGCTGAGATAGGAGGATCCCTTGACACCAGGAGTTAGAAGCTATAATGAGCTATGATCATACTGCTGCACAGACCCTGTCTCTTTTTTTTTTCTTTTTCTTTTAAGGGGGGAGGTGACACTAATGAGAAAAATGGGACTACTGTGATGAATACAAATAAGCATATACTTGATAGAAAAATATAAATGTAGTTTTCTCATGGGATTGTGAAGGAGTAGCAAGGAGAAACATAATTTTTCTAGCTAAGAAGAAGGCCTTAAACCCTAGCTGTGAGAAGCTAAGTCCTGTACGATTTTGGATGGGCCTGGACTTTAGCAACAGCACGATGGTGTAGAGTAGTATGTGTGGTACAAGTGGTTGATTCTATCACTTATGCTTAGTAACTAAACAGGTCTAAGAAGTATTTCATTCAGCAAATGCTATATTTGCCAGTTAAACAATCTTTGATCAGTAAGTGATTTGGTTCTAAAAAATGCATTCAGGCTGAGGCTGTGTGGCACTTAATATACCTCAAGGCTAAAGAGTTTCCATTGTGCAAAAACCTGGTCCTCTTACTGCATGTGATGACTGTCCTGCGGCTTGAGTGGGAGAGTGCGTATTAACATGGTTTCACCAACTAAAGCTCCTGGCTCAGGCTTGCATTTCTCACCAAAGATTTTATTCTTGTATTGCTAATGTTGCATTTTTTCTTTCGTGAAACTAGATGATACACTTTTGTTCTAATATGTCTTCCCTCACAGTGCCACACATGAAAATGAGTCCTCTGAAAAGGACAGCCTGTAGTATAGTGTCTTCCATGCTTATGTTCTTAACTAAATCTCAACTTTGGGATGCATTCAAAGAAAAATACAAGACACATCTTTTTTACTGTGGGGTCTTCTCTCTGCAGGTGGAGCAGTTCTGGAGGTTTTATAGCCACATGGTACGTCCCGGGGACCTGACAGGCCACAGTGACTTCCATCTCTTCAAAGAAGGAATTAAACCCATGTGGGAGGTAAGGACTAATGGTCTCTGACTGCTTTTTTGAGCAAGTTTGGGTTTTTTTGTTTTGTCTCTTAGTCTACCAAGGTTAAAAGTATTTTAAAGTCTTCTCTCAAAACTGCATCACTCTCCAGTATATCCTTGGAACCTGAGCCTCTAGAGAAATGCACTGATGCCATTTTTTTGTCTGTGTGGGTTGGTGCTGGGTGTTTTTTAAAGACTGTTTTATGACTAAAATGGTATTAGAACATTAAAGGATTTTTGTTTTCAGTTACCTTTATCCCTATAGAACTTGTTTGTGTATGTGTGTAATATTTTTACATAGTACACATATGATTAAAGTGGGTAGGAAAATAAGCTTAAAGGCAGTAACTGAAGACCTAGAACTGTTTGCAGAGCCAGTATTCGACTGCGCCCTGGTGTAATGCATCTTCTATTCTGATGCCATGGCATTTTTTGAGTAGACACATGTGGTCACACCCACGCCGCCCAACTTACACAGCTCCTCATTGCTCACGTGATCTTGCATCTCATTTACCTTTCAAGCCTCATCTCCCATTATCTCTAAATCTTCCCTTCCTTGCAGGTGGACCCTCCTGTCAGTTTTTGCGCAGACGTGTTCTTTCCAGTGCCCGCAGTGCCCTTCACCTGCTTTTCCTGACTCACTCCTGTTGCCCTTAAGACCCACTTCTTGGCAGGCCTTGGTGGCTCATGCCTGTAATCCCAGTACTTTGGGAGGTCAAGGTGGACAGATTACCTGAGGTCAGGAGTTTGAGACCAGCCTGGCCAACATGGTGAAACCCCGTCTGTACTAAAAATACAAAAATTAGCCAGGTGTGGTGGCAGGCACCTGTAATCCCAGCTACTCGGGAGACTGAGACAGGAGAATCACTTGAACCCAGGAGGTGGAGGTTGCACTGAGCCGAGATTGCACCACTGCACTTCAGCCTGGGTGACACAGCAAGACTCCATCTCAAAAAAAAAAAAGACCCACTTCTTGACTGTTTCCAACTGTCTTGTTCTTTCTTAACATAGTGTGTATATCTGTTAACAGCAGCACTTATAATTACAGTAGCATTGCTGTAATTAATATCCTTGTCTGTCTGTTCTACTAGACTGGATCTAAGTAGCGACTGGGGCTTCAGCCAAGCACAGTGGCTCACTCCTGTAATCCCAGCACTTTGGGAGGCCGAGGTGGGCAGATCATGAGGTCAGGAGTTCGATACTACCCTGCCCAATATGGTGAAACCCTGTCTCTACTAAAAATACAACAATTAGCAGGGTATGGTGGCATGCGCCTGTAGTCCCAGCTACTCAGAAGACAGAGACTAGAGAATCACTTGAACCCGAGAGGCAGAAGTTGCAGTGAGCCGATATCATGCCACTGCACTCCAGACTGGGTGACAGAGGGAGACTCCGTCTCAAAAAAAAAAAAAAAAAACTAGATTGGGGCTTCATGACTGTGTACTTGATATGTAGTTACACTCAGTATTTTTTTTTTTTTTTGAGACAAAGTCTTGTTCTGTTGCCCGGGCTGGAGTGCAGTGGTGCCATCTCAGCTCACTGCAAGCTCTGCCTCCAAAGTTTACGCCATTCTCCCGCCTCAGCCTCCCGAGTACCTAGGACTACAGGCACCCGCCACCACGCCCAGCTAATTTTGTTTCTGTATTTTTAGTAGAGATGCGATTTCACCATGTCAGCCTGGCTAGTCTAGATCTCCTGACCTTGTGATTCGCCCGCCTCGGCCTCCCAAAGTGCTGGTATTACAGGCGTGAGCCACCACGCCCAGCAGACACTCAGTACTTTTAGCAAGTGAAGGGATGATCCGTGCTTGAAATATGACATAATTTCATTTTGATTCCTAAAGTATTTCCAGTAAAGGGGATTATTTTTAAAAGGTCTGTTAAGCCATTTTAATATATGGCTTATGCCAAGGATCCCAGCCATGTTTTTCTTTTTTTCCCCATTTCTTCTCTCCGTAGTCCTACCATCAGTTTTTCTATAGAGTTGAATAATTGGAAAATGATATGACTTCTTAGTGTTTAAGAGATTATTGGCTTTTTACTGCCTTCATACAAAAAAAAAAAAAAACACTGTGAAACCGTATTTTAACTTCAGTGCTTTCTGTCTTTTTACAGGATGATGCAAATAAAAATGGTGGCAAGTGGATTATTCGGCTGCGGAAGGGCTTGGCCTCCCGTTGCTGGGAGAATCTCATTTTGGCCATGCTGGGGGAACAGTTCATGGTTGGGGAGGAGATCTGTGGGGCTGTGGTGTCTGTCCGCTTTCAGGTAAGCCACCCATGGGCCAGTCTGGTTTCTTGTGTTGCCTTTGCTCTCCTCGCTGCCTCTGATTTGCTTTGATGATTCCTTGTGTTCCTCTGATAGGAGGACATTATTTCAATATGGAATAAGACTGCCAGTGACCAAGCAACCACAGCCCGAATCCGGGACACACTTCGGCGAGTGCTTAACCTACCTCCCAACACCATTATGGAATACAAAACTCACACCGACAGCATCAAGTACGTGTTGGGGGGTTACGGGAGGATGTGTCCCTAAGCTTAGCAGAAGTAGATCTGTAGTTGGGCCCAGAGGAATATGACCGGACAGGAGACTTACTTGTGGAGAAGGGACAGACCAGGCCTTCCCTCCAGGGCTTCTGGCTACTTGCTTCAGTTCTTTGTCAGCGAGGCTCCCTGCCACCTATACTACCAGGTGCTTTGTAGCAGAGAGAGCCTGTCTGCAGAAACCCAGTTGCACTGCCTGGGCTTGCTTAATTTCTACAGGCTGTCCTGTCTTTCATATTCTAACCACTATCTTAAAATGAAAGACAAGTGCTTTTCTTTTTCTTGCTGTTTTTTAAGATAATTTCACCTTGCCCACCCTCACCCCACTTCTGCATGTCTTTTTAACTTGTTAGCTTCAGTCTGTTTTCTTTGTCCTGGGATACTGACTACTTATCAGGAATGACTCCATTTCCTTGTGTATAGAGCTGACTCATAGAAGAAGGAGGATAGTGTGTGTGTGAGAGAGCAGAATCAAAGGGAAGCATGATGGCCACAGGGAAAATAAGCTTTGCAGTCTCCCTAGGACTCAGGGAAATAGAGCTTTCTGTCTACAGTGAGAATCACTGTTAGGCTTGCTCCTTCTGTGATTGAGTGTCAGAAGTAAGCTCAGGCTATTGTGAAAAAGTGTGGGGAGTGGCTGTCAGATTGTCTCAAAGCTGG
Organism: Mandrillus leucophaeus; assembly: GCF_000951045.1. NCBI lineage: Eukaryota > Metazoa > Chordata > Mammalia > Primates > Cercopithecidae > Mandrillus > Mandrillus leucophaeus. Next base: position 1,015,271 of record NW_012102143.1, read on the forward strand.
AGGGAGAGCTAGCCAGCTAAGAGTTAGGACTCTTAGGTTTAGTTCTGTCCTATGGCCCCGTACCAATATGTGCCTTTGACAAGCGTCTTTGCAACTTTGCTTCAGTTTCTCCATCTGTAAAGTGGGAGACAGTACTTTATCTAACAAGGCTATTGTGAGGCTGATTTAATCTTTAACTGAGGGTCCTCAGATGGAGAATACTCTTACAGGGCCACGTAGTAGTATTGCTATCATCATCATCATCATTAGTAAGAATATCATCATGTTGTTATTATTGAAGACTAGTAGTGAGCCCAGCGATTATGTTCAGCAGACAGACCGTTTGGGAATCTCTTTCCCATGCATTCACAGATAATGTTATGAGTGGAGTTGGCTTAAACCAGCTAAGTACCAGTTTTTAAGTGGGAACTTCCACTGCTATGGGAGTTGGTCCGTGATCAAACGGCTGGCATGACTCATCATAGTCACCAACAGTTATTAGCCAGCCTTGGCCCTGGTTGCTTGCCTTAGCAGTCCGGTGTTAGCATTGTTTTTCTCTAGGCACATTTTTCTTATTCTCTGTTCTGGGATAGAAGTAGTTTCTGACCTCTAGCCTCATTCAGTCCAGGCTGGAGAGATCTATACCTTTTTCTAGGATTCTTGTTTTCAAGGTTTCTAAATATCCCCCACTCCCACTCACCCCCAAAATAAGTTTTCCACCTGGATAAGAGAGGGAAAGAGGTATTTTTCATCAGTTCTCCCCTTCTCTGCTGTTCTCCCTTTCTAATACCATAAGGCAGTTCTTTGTGACTTTTATAGATATATATGTACATGTCCTGACAGAGTTTAGGAGAGCCTGTGGGCTTTTTGCCTTAGTCTGCTAGAAAGACTGGCCTGCTGCTCCCTGCTTTATCCAGAGGTCTGCCTCTGGGACTTCAGCCCTATAGCTGTAGAGACCAGAAAACCAGCCCTCTTTGAGACACAGATGCTACTTTCCCTTGCGTCCCCCTCTCTTTCCTTTCCCAATGAGCCAACCTTTTGCACTTCCACTAGAATGCCAGGCAGGCTGGGCCCCCAAAGGCTCCTTTTTCAAAACCTCTGGAAGCCGCGGTTGAATGTGCCATGACCCTCTCCCTCTCTGGATGGCACCATCATTGAAGCTGGCGTCATCGGAGTCTCTTGTTCTGTTGGCGTGCTACCTGGAAGATCCTTCTGTCCTGGACAAGAGGAATTGGAAGAGCATTTTATGTTTTAAGAACAGGCTGACACAGCAGCTACAACAACAGCTGAGATCACTTAATAAATGGTGCTAAACTAGCTTGTCTCATGCTCTTGCTCTTTATGGTGCATCAAAGATGTGGCCTTTCGGACTGACTGTCACCATATTAAGGGATGGCACATACTTTTCCATGGAGGGCCATCCGGGGAATGCAGCCTCATTTCCATAAGCCCATTGTATAGTGTCATGTGGTATTTTGTTCCAGGACTGCTGAGGCCTGACATAATAAGGTGACATCTAGCTTTCAAAATAAGACCCTATTTTCTGGTACTTAAATTTGAGGTCCCATCTAGTCATGCCGATGACCAGAACAGAGTGATTTCTGATACAGAATTCAGCTTGAAAGTCTGTTCAGGTTGGAAAGGGGGATCCTTGGCCTTTGCTTCGCTGACTTCCATTCGCCTTTACTTCAAAGAAATTTCTTGCTTGGAGGTAAATCCCTGCTTCCGTCTGTGTGGCTGTATGTATATAGCTTCCTTGCTTTGTGCTAATGGGGTTTTCTTGCTGGTGCCAAAGCTGCCCAAGCCACAGCTCTTTTCTAGCCTTCTCCCTTCTGCTTTCCCTTTAGAGCCAGGTCATCTTCCTCTTTGAGTTAGCCCTGCTTGCAAGATCTCAGGGTTATAGCCCTTCCCTTTCTCCTGGGCCCGGTGTTACTGCACATCAGGATCTGGGGTAGGGAAACGTCTTCATCCCGTGTGAGTTTGCTCTGTAGGATATCTGACCGTAGCACATATGGACCCCTTGTGTGCTTTGTGGCTTTGGCTTGTATGTGCTGCAGCTTGGCCTTTAGGCCCCTAACCTGCATGTAGAGTTTCAGCAAGCCTCATGCTACTTTAGGTTTTCTTAGGAGCTACCACCAAAAACATAATAAATAATCTTTTTTTTTGCAAACACTGGGTCAGTCGGCCTGAGAGGATCTGTGAAAGTGGCTGTGGATTTAAGGTTGAGTTTTCCAGAGTGGCTGTTCCACTTTGGCAGTGATACCCTGTGCTTGTACCATCCTGACTTACCCCTGATCTCCATGTGGCCCAAGATCCTGCATAACACCTGTTAGGATTAGCACTGTGGGCTCAATATTCTAGGGGTGTTTGTGTCATTGCATCTTTGTTTATTACCTATCCAAAATTGGTTGAAGTACCTATAAAATGAGAGATTTGCTGGAATATGGAAAGGCCCGTTCTCTACGTTTTTAGTATTTGTCAAAGAGTTACCTTCTCTTGCCTTCAAAAAGTGTTACATGTATTAACCTTAATTTCGGCTGTATTGTAACTTTTCTGGGAGGGAGGCTTGATGTCACCTCCCAGAGTCAATGTTGACTAGAAAGCACCAAACTGACCTCGAGACCCTTCTGATCCTTGTCAGTATGAACAAAAGTCAGAAGTGCTTCTGCTTTCTTCTATTCCTTGTGGCTCTTCCATGGATATGGCTTTGTTTGAGCCAAGGAACAGCAGCTACTGAGACTCAAGAATTCCAAGGAGGCTGGGCGAGGTGGCTCATGCCTGTAATCCTAGCACTTTGGGAGGCTGAGCCGGGCAGATCACGAGGTCAGGAGACCAGCCTGGCCAACATGGTGAAACCCCATCTTTCCCAAAAATATAAAATTAGCCGGGCATAGTGGCCAGCGCCTATAATCTCAGCTACTCGGGGAGGCTGAGGCAGGAGGATTGCTTGAACCCAGGAGGCGAAGGTTGCAGGGAGCCGAGATTGCGCCACTGTACTCCAGCCTGGGCAACAAGACCAAAACACAATCAAAAAAAAAAAAAAAAAAGAATTCCAGGGAAAATGAAGGAAGAAGGAGCCAACATTCATTTTCCTGCGAGTACTCTGAAGATAGGGCTGCTGGTGGTGAGGGGAGTTTTTTTAGGAGTGGCTTAGATCTTTCAGTCAGGTGTTCCTGATTCCTGCTTGCTATTTTTGGCCCAGTTTCCAATGTCCTTCTTCAACTGTTGGGTTTTTCCAGCCTTTCCCTAATCACACTGCTTATGGCCTTTTCCTGCTGCTCCCCTCAGTGTGCTACAAGGCACTGCCTGCCACACAGAGCAGGCAGGTGATGAGCTGCTGTGCTGCAGAGGGCTCCTGCTCTTGTTTATAGCTGACAGTTCACCCCTAAGAAGCGGACAACTTGTTAAACTGAGTTTTTGCTCAGGTCATAAGAGCTCCTTTTAATGAGGCCAACTTGTAGTCGAGTTTTCATAGATGTGGGTTCCCCATATTCTCTGCTTTGAGGAGAAATCTCATAATGCAGTGAGAATCATGGGGCTACCAGGATAAAACTGGGCTCGGAACCATATGAAACACCAATGTCTTTTGTGAAGAAACTCCTCTTTGGATTAGTCCCACTGATTCCTTTTGTGCATCTAGCCTGGAATGGAAAAGGAAAACAGGCCAACTTCCCATAGTGGACTACAGCACTGGAAAAGACTGGCCCAGCTTCTCTGCAGGAGTGGAGGGTGGGTGATTCTCTTTATTCCTTTATCTTAGAGGGGAGACAGGTCAAATTGTGGGGACTTTCCCACGTCTAAATATCATTGTATTTCAACACTGAACTTTAATATATAGGCAAGGACTAGCCCATTCCCTTCTCCTGGCATGGCTAAATCATAGGCCAGTAGCACCAGGTTACCCCAGCTTAATTGCTGGCCTGGCTTTGCATCTGTGATATGTACCACCAAACTGGTAGTCAAAGCAAAGAGCCCAGATTAGCAAGAGGCTGAGCCCCTCCCTAAGTATAGAGAGCTAGTGAGTGCAAGACTGCGAACCTTGCAGGCTTTGGGTGGAGGTAGGGGAAAGTGTAGAATTGCACAGGATTTGCTTTCTGGTATGTGAGATGGGACAAGAGTGGTCTTAAAAGAACTCTTTGTTCCTCTGTCTTTTGAATCTGTTCAGAATTCCCTGTTGGCTATATTAATCTCAGTAATTTCTGTTTTTAGAAACTCCAGTCATATGACACTTTTTACATTTAACTTGTTCTTTCTTTACCTTTAAAAGAAGAAAGTTGTAATATTACCCAGTATGCCTGGAATGCCAGATGGAAAATAGCTGGACTATTCACACCTAGCTTTAGGTAGTAGATTTGCCTTTTGGCCGAGCTCTGGGCCTATGAGAATAAGAGTGATTATATCAAAGATTATGGCCCAGTATTTTATTTCTGCTGGATCCATGTGAAGAAATTTCTTTCTTTTTTTTTTTTTTTTT
>NW_012102143.1:1019773-1024714 GCF_000951045.1 Mandrillus leucophaeus
TGCAGCCTCTATGCCTCTTATTTCATCTCCTACTGCTCTCATCCTTTCTCTCTCTGCCCAAGCCGCATGGGCTGTCGTAGTTCTTCCTATGCACCAAGTACATTCACAGCTTGGGACATTTGTGCCATCTTTCTGTGTGGGACATTCTCCCTTCAGATAGCCTTATGACTTGCTCCCTTGCTCTGTTCGAATCTCTCCTCATTAGAGAGGCCCTCCTCAGCCATCCTGTCTAGGAGTGCAGTGCAAGAAAGTTCAAGCATAGCCATTGGCCCTTGCAAAAGTCCCTGTGGAGTGAGGAAGTGTAATTTTTTTCCTGAAGGATTGGGAGAACGCCTGTGTTCAGATCACAGATGGTGGGGGAAGCTGACACAAGGTGATGCTTAGGAGGAGGCAGGTGACAAATCACCTAGGGCTTTATCAACTGTGTTACGGACTTGGGTCTTTAGAAGAGCACACGGGATGCTGGGGGTGGGGTGGGAGGGGTGGATCACGGAAGGCTTCTCTGGTAGGGAACGGTAGTGTTGGATGAAAAAGTGGAGGTCAGAAGCCTTCAGGTGAGAGACGTTGTTTCAGGACAGGAGCAGAGGCCAAAACTAGCTTAGGATATGCCAGGATGTAAAAGCAGAGAATGTTGGTGGCAGAAATAAGACACATACCAGTTTTATGCTCAAGGAGCCGAGATGGACAAGAATAACCAACACAGAGCGGACTGTGAAGAGTTGTCACGTTAGGGGTGCACGCAACCCACACTCCAGTCAAACTATGCCATCACTGTCCCTACATCATGGGGCACACTTTCCATCTTCTGGGTCTTGCTCATCCCCTTCCCTTTGCATGAGATGCCATCCCCAGCGCCTCTGGCCATCCTTCTCATATGGTATCTTCTCCAAGAAACCTTTCCTGATCCCAACAACTAGAGGAGTTACTGTCCTCCTTGGAGCCTTTTTACCCTTTGTACTTGTAAAGTGGTACTGTCTGTTCCTCCTTTTGGCATACCTTCCCCCTGGTAAACTACTGCTTTTGAAAAATTTTTTAATTTTCGTGGGTACGTAGTAGGTGTATATACTTACAGGGTGCACTCATGTATTTTGATACAGGCATGTAATGTGTAGTAATCACATCAGGGTAAACAGGGTGTCCATCACTTCAAGCATTTATCCTTTGTATTACAAACAATCCAATTATACTCTTCTTCTTCTTTTTTTTTTTTTTTTTTTTTCTGAGATGGAGTCTTGCTCTGTCACCCAGGCTGGAGTGCAGTAACGTGATCTCTGCTCACTGCAACCTCTGCCTCCTGGGTTCAAGGGATTCTCTTGCTGGGAGAATCCTAGTAGCTGGGATTCTCTCCAGTAGCTGGGATTACAGGTGCCCGCCACCACACTCGGCTAATTTTTTTGTATTTTTATCAGAGACGGGGTTATTCACCGTGTTTGCCAGGCTGGTCTTGAACTCCTGACCTCAGGTGATCCGCCCGCCTCAGCCTCCCAAAGTGTTGGAATTACAGGCATGAGCCGTGGTGCCCAGCCGTGAGGAAATTTCTTAACCCAGATTCTTCATGTTGAGGTTTAACATATAGTGAAGATACTAATGAAGAAACTGGGAGGGGAATATAATACTGGAATGGAGTAGGACAGAGCCATGAAGTCCGTATTTCTTCAGGTTCTTGACAGAGAACTGCTCAGTGTAGGCTAGTGTAAGGATGGCCCTTCCTGGAAACAAAAGGGTAAATGACATGAAGCTTCAACACAGCCATGTAATTTCTTGTTGGCACCTAAGTGGTTTAAAAAGGAATTTAAATTTCACTATTACAGTGAGGGGTTTCCCTGGGTCATTGCTGAAGCATTGGATTTTGCTTTGCCCTTGTCTTCATTTGGAGTAAAGAGTGAGATTGCCTTCTGATGTCACTCAGGGATTCACAAAGTGCATCACATCACCATCTTTCCAGAAAGAGCTCTGAAACAGGTATCTTGCTGTGGACACTGAGTTTGGGAATTGACAAAGACTGGCATACTTGTTTGGCAGTCTTACATTTTTCCTTAATTTAGTTAGCACATACACTAGGAGCTTTCGTAATAATTCTCTGAAGAAAACATGAACTGCAGATCTACCTCCTCTAAGAGGTAGATGGTTGACTTATAAATGTAGTGTATTGTCACCCTGGGTACTATGTCACCAAATTAAACCAAGAATGGAGTAACAATAATGAGGAACTTCAGACTTAGAAGCACCATATTTTATTTATAATTCCCAAGGAACTCATCAGTTTGGAGCTGAAAAGTGGCTAGCGCTTAGGGAGGAAATCAGCTCCCCTGAGAAAACTTGAGTTTGAGCCTCCAGAAGCATAGGGGATCTGGTTTTCTCCTGTGACTAGTCCAGCAGTCACCAAGAGTCTTTTCTCTGTGGAGCACCATTCTGAAAGGCCACGTACCCCTCTGTCACATTTCTTATCCCTTCCCAACCTAATTTCAGAATTAAGCTAATCAGCATGAAAATTGTAATGGGCATTGTTCCCTGGAAATTTTGAACTACCGTGACTTTAAATTTTCAGATAGTAGTTACATAAGCACTTAAGAAACAGGTGGAAACTGACATATTGAAAGTCTGAGTGTAGAAGGGTTAGAAGGTTGGAAATATGAAAGCAGAGAAAGTGTATACTTTCCTCCTTGCATCTTTAGACATAATGCTGTTGGGAACTGGCCTTTACCCTCAGTGAGGCCTGATGAAGAAAAATTGTTTCTGCCACCTGTGCACGCATACCCAAGGCAGAAAGGACAGGGAGTGTCACTGTAAATTGGAAGTGTTTTTGGTGACAGTTGAGCGTCAGCTCTGACCTTACTGGCCTCCCCTGGAGCCTTGTTGAAGGAACACTGGTGCAAATCCTTGAGGGAACAGGGGCAGACTTCTCAAGTGAAGCAAGCAGAAGTGCCCGCTGGCCCTGAAAGGGTAGGCTGCACTGCTCCTCGGAAAGGAAAGTCCAGTGGGACCTCGCTGCTCTGCTCCCAGGTACCTGTGGCTCCACTCGACTTGGAGGGCATCTGAAGGGGGATGTGGGGTTATTGTGTCTGCTCTCTGTGTTCAAAAGCTTTTGATCTGAATGTGCTATTGTGTTTTTTTGTCTCTGGTTTGCCAGGGCCTGGGAGGAGTTTCATGGCCTGGTGAACAGCAGCGGCCGCTGATCGGACGCTCCCCCTCTGTCTCTCACACTCAGGGTAGGGCCTTGTCTATCTTCTCTGTAACCCTGTGACATACCTCTCATTCATAGGACCCCTCTTCCCATTTACCCCCAAACTTGCCACTGTCAACATTGAGCCTCAGAGAAAAACATAAGTCCTAAACCACGATTGTCATCCTCCCTGGGTCCCATGTCTCCTGGTGAACCCCTGAGCAGGCCACTTCACCTTATTATGCCCCTATTTTCTCATCTGAAAAGTGAGGCTCCATGGATGAAAAAGTCTCTGAGGTCTCTTTTGATGCTAACATTTCATGATGGTAAACGTGCCACAGATGCTTTTTCTTTTTTGCTCAAATGCCATTTTTAAGCCATCTGGCAATGTCCTATGACTAAAAGGGCATTTCCACAGGCCCCAACATGAGTTACGTGAGAGGTATGTCTCCTGTTTGCTGGTGTCATGTGTCAGTTGTGAGGAAACGGTAATATAAATTCAGGGTTTCCGCAATGTCAGTAGTGGGGCTGGATTTCAGGGCTGTGTGCGTAGCAGTTGTTCCAAGCTGTACTTTCACTAGACCAGCGCAACTGTACTAGCAGGGAGAGGCACTGAGATAACAAAGACTGAGGCAACTAAAGCATTGACTTTGGGAATATTTGTATTTCAGTTAAGAGAGTATCAAGTCCATGTTTGTCTCTGTAGCAGAGGGAGCTGGGTGAATCTATTCTGAATGAGAGGAATGGATGAAAGACCAATATCTGCATGTGCTGGAGATGACAGCCTTTTCCTGGACATCAAACTGTCCCTGCCACTAACATCCCTAAGAAATAGAGTATTTCTGAAATTGGAACAGAACATGTCAATTGTAATAGCTACCTCAGAATTCCCCCTTCCCAAGAAGGAGATGAGTGCTTTCCAGAAAAGGAGACCTGCATCCCTCACGTGGGCTGGAAGAGACAAGATGACACTCTGAGGGACAGCAGCAGGTGGCCAGGCCTGAGAGCTCGGGGGTGTAGGTGTGATATACAGATAAAACTAGTTGCAGAGTGCCTGCACACACAAGTGATGCCACCCATACCTTTTTTGTCTTGATAGTTTGATTTCTTTATTATAAATTCAGTCTTCTGGTGGTTCAAAATTTAAAAGGATTCTCTTTAAGATGTAGTCAACATTAGTGCCTGGTATCATGGCACATGTCTATTGTCCCAGCTACTTGGAGGCTGTAGTGGGAGGATCACTTGAGTCCAGAAGTTCAAGGCCAGCCTGGGCAACATAGTAAGACCCTGTTTCTAAATATATGTCTGTGTATTTGTGCATATATATAAGTGTCTGTATATATAGTCAACATGGAATTCCAAGAGGTCTGCTAGTATACACAAAGAGGGAGGAAAAAGGTACCAGCTCTAATAGTAGATAAATCATTGATTTGTAAGGTAAAAAATAGTAAATATTTGAAATAAGATATTAAGTTAAATTTTCAGAAGCCAGGTACTATAATGGAGCTATTTTTAAAATGCTATCATATTTAATTATTTCTAAGGTTTTTTTTTGGCTTTTAATATTTTTTTCAATCCTGTTTCTTCTGTAAGGCTTTTAATATTCTTAAATTTGGGTTGCTTGGCTGGGCGCAGTGGCTCACGCCTATAATCCCAGCACTTTGGGAGGCCAGGGCGGGTGGATCACGAGGTCAAGAGATCGAGACTATCCTGGCCAACATGGTGAAACCCCATCTCTACTAAAAATACAAAAATTAGCTGGGCGTGGTGGCACGCAC
>NW_012102143.1:1027294-1029010 GCF_000951045.1 Mandrillus leucophaeus
AGCTACTCGGGAGGCTGAGGCAGGAGAATTGCTTGAACCCAGGAGGCAGAGGATGCAATGAGTCGAGATTATACCACTGCACTCCAGCGTGGTGACAGAGTGACACTGCATCTCAAAAAAAAAAAAAAAAATCTGAATGAGAAAGTGTTTTTAAAGCTCTCCAGTTTATCTACTACAGAGAAAGAATTTATTTCTGCCCCACCTAGCATAATAGAGGAATTCTTCCAAAAGATAAGATGACCTGCTTATGGTAATGATTACCCTGAAAATCCTCTTTCCATCACTAAACAGCTGAAAGAGTTGGGGCCAGACACTTGCTTACCATCTCCTTCATTCCAAGATAGATAATTCTCCAAGTCAGCAAATTCTGTGCTCCTACCTTCCCATACCCCTGACTTTCTAGTCTCCCTTTTAATAAGAAGAGCAGAATCCCTACTGATAGACTTCTGGTGTTCAATGATTAGATGGGCATAGAGGTGCCAGTAAAAGGGAAGAAATGGAACACAGCCATCTGTTCCTGTGTAATCACTTTCTTTAGTATTAAGTGTAGGTACAAAAAAAAAGTGTCTTTTATAATGCATCTCTGTAACACAGCACATTGTCCCTAAGAGAACTCAGAAATAACACACACACACACACAAACACACAAACACACACACACACAGCAGTTGTGCTTGCTTTTCTCTGTGTTATGATCAGGTATGTTCCTTATCCTTTGCTAGCTACTTGTAGCATCTCAGAGGGGTCTATCCTTTTGAAAGGAGTTTTTTTTAAATACCATTGGCCTTTTAAAAAGATGACCACCCTATTAACTTGGTTTTCAACCTTCAGCTCTTTAGTTGAAGATAGTTGAAGTGCTAAGTAGCCATTGATAAATGAACCACACGGTTGTCATGCCAGCTATAAAATACCAGCGAACTTTTGAGATAGCATCAGTTTATTCCCAGCCTGAGTTCACCTATCCCAGCTCCAGTTTCCCTTCTCAGTTCTTGTCTGCAGTCGTTCTCTTTGTGTAGTGGGGGCTGTTGGTCACTGTCAGCTGACCGCCATCATGGAGGAGGGTCTGTTAGCCAGTAACAGAAAGAAACTGCTGTTTGGCTGGGCTGAGCATATTCTTTCCTTAGCACATATTTACTCTGAACCAATTGCCATATGTCCCGTTAATTGTAACAATTTTAAGATAGGTCAGGCTGGGCTTGTAATCTCAGCACTTTGGGAGACCATGGCCAGAGGGTCACTTGAGCCCAAGAGTTCAAGAACAACCTGGGCAACATAGTGAGATACTATCTCAAACAAAACAAAACAAACAAAACAAAACAAAGGTCAAAGCCAGAGCTGCTAGAATGTCCCTTTAAAATGAAAGAGAAATAACGACTCCAAAATCCAGGTACAGTTTTCTGACAAATTGAAGTCCAAAGCACTGGGCAAGGGCAGCAACTGGTTGCCTTTAAAGTCCCTGCCAGCCTGAAATGTTGAGACTCAGATGGTGATGGACCTGCTAAGATGTCATTAGATTTCTAGGGTGGGACAGGAAAGGTCACTAGTGGCTGGCCAAGCCTGTCTACATCCAATAAAAGGCAACTAAGAGGACACATATTGGGATCCCCCACATACATCACACACACACACACACACACACACACAGAAAACTTAGAACCATGTTTGTAAAGTGAAAGGTACCCAGATTTTACACACACACACACACACACACAGAAA
>NW_012102143.1:1030980-1033613 GCF_000951045.1 Mandrillus leucophaeus
GAGGTCAAGAGATCGAGACTATCCTGGCCAACATGGTGAAACCCCATCTCTACTAAAAATACAAAAATTAGCTGGGCGTGGTGGCACGCACCTGTTGTCCCAGCTACTCGGGAGGCTGAGGCAGGAGAATCACTTGAACTCAGGAGGGGGAGATTGCAGTGAGCCGAGATCGTGCCACTGTACTCCAGCCTGGCAACAGAGCGAGACTCCATCTCAAAAAAAAAAAAATTGGGGATGCTTACAGTGAATGTGATTTAAAAGGGTTTTGTCACTGTTTAATGGGCAGTGTTTATTTCTTAAAGTACATAAAATGATGTACCTTTAAAAATTGATGGCATCTGAGGTTCAGTGAAAAGTCTTTAAAATGAAAGTGGAATAGTCAGAATGGAAGAAAACTCAAAATGACTCCCACCCCTCTTGGCAGACACTAATCCCCCAGGAAAAATATCTTTGAATTGCTGTAAAAAGTCATATATTTGCATAATTGCCATTTTGTGGTCTCTTTGTGGCCCCTGTGTCTTTTTTATACAGTGTGGGAGGCAGACGAAGAGAACACTCATGGTTCAGGTATTTTCCTTAAAGCACGGGCTTGGAAGTCCGTGAGGAGTGTTTGAATTTAAACCAAAAATTATTCTGAAAGTGGGGGAGAAAATGAATTTACACAGCAACAACCAAAAATCCACTCACTTCATTGTCTTAATAGACTTGAAAAGGACTTCATGTTGCATCTCTATTGATTTAACCTCGCTGTAAGTGAAAGAGATGTTCTGAGAAGATATGCATCCCTAGCTTATGTTTGTTGGGACTGCCATTTTAGAGGCCCCCTTAACATTTTAGCCCTCTTTCCCTCTCTCCCTTTTCTTTTTCCTCCACACAGATCGGGATCTATAAAGAAATTTGGTAGAAAAACTGCTATTTAATTCTTGATGAATCATAAATACTTTTTCTCAATTTATCTGCTATTTTATGTCATTACATGTGACTGCTAGTATTTTAGGACAATTTCGTTTGACTTCCGTTCAAATAAGTATTGTCCTTTTAACTATGACTTCAGTAAAAGTGTCAGTGAGCTGCTAGGAAAGGATTCTGATTACTTAGCTGTCTGGGCTGGTATACACAGAACAGTGAGTCTATATTGTTGGGAAATGAAGTTGGAATAAAATAAAGTTGAAGATGAGAGACTGGAATTTGCCTCACTGAAACTAGAAAAGAGTTTGCAGCTTTACTGAATATGCAGGGAGAGAAGAGGAAGCCAGAACTGGCCTGGGGTGGACAGCTAATGGCCAAAGAATGTTCTCCTGAAGACCGTGTGCGCTTAGGTCTATGGTACCACTCAGAGCCACCCCTCAGAGCCACTCTTCAGAGCAGAGACACAGGTAGCCTTCCTCCTAGGAGGACTCCCAGCTTTCACTTGCGAACCCAGAATCACTTCGGTGCCCTTGCCAGGCACCAGCACAGTGGCAGGTAACTCCAAAGAGGCGGGGGCATTCTGAATGACCAATTTGCCCCTCTCTCATCCATTTTCAGGAGTTAATCTCTGCCGTAGCTCATTGTTTTCAGAGTTGGAACTTGTCCATTTCTCTAAAAGTACTAAAAGATGACCATTTTAAGGTAGAGCAGATTGGAAAGCTATTTCAGAGTATTTGGACAACTATTTTCCCCAAGATACCTGGGAACGTGAAGTTGGAAGCCATTCTGAATGGGGCTCTCGGATATTTCTGAGACATCATCAGGACAAAGGAATATCCGGTAGAGAAAGAATTCTATTTTTTTCTTCCAGTGTTGTGGGACTGTCAGCTTCTATGTCCTCTTTGGTGTCCTAAGCATAGCCCATGCCCTATCACAGCTTTGCCAGATTACTAGAGGTCCAGCTTTCAGGAGCTCACTGTGGATTTGCTAAATTTTAGTTTGCTTTTAAAAGAACAGAAGCACGTTGTTTTTTAAAGGGTCATCTGTGGCCTCTGCCCCTTCCTGTCTACTTCTCCCTTTCCTGCCTCCTAATCTCTCTGTGCACTGAGCCCAGGGTGAGGGATGTAATGGAATATCACTTCCCAGCTGGCTTGAGGTGAACACATTGCTCAGACCAAATTTGGCATCAAGCTGTTCTCAACCCACTTTTTTAAAGAAGGCTGGACCAAAGCCATAGGGCCTCACTGCCACCAACCTGTGTTAGTCTGTCACTGTCAGGAGCAGGCTACCCCCACTTGCTGTTCTGTTTTCCTCTTAAATCAAATTGGAAAAGCACAGCTGGATTCTCCTGGCTTTTCCTTTACTCTTCTCCTCCCCTTTTTCACTTTGCAAATGGACCTTAGAATATGATTTCTTAGGTTTTCTGACAATAAAGTGGTCTATAATAACAAAAATATTAAATATCTGAATGAGGCCGGGCGCGGTGGCTCACGCCTGTAATCCCAGCACTTTGGAAGGCCGAGGCGGGCGGATCATGAGGTCAAGAGATCGAGACCATCCTGGCCAACGTGGTGAAACCGCGTCTCTACTAAATATACAAAACTTAGCCAGGTGTGGTGGTGCGCGCCTGTAGTTCCAGCTACTCGGGAGGCTGAGGCAGGAGAATTGCTTGAACCCAGGAGGCAGAGGATGCAATGAGTCGAGATTATACCACTGCACTCCAG
>NW_012102143.1:1035178-1045646 GCF_000951045.1 Mandrillus leucophaeus
ACACACACACACACACACACACAGAAAACTTAGAACCATGTTTGTAAAGTGAAAGGTACCCAGATTTTACACACACACACACACACACACAGAAAACTTAGAACCATGTTTGTAAAGTGAAAGGTACCCAGATTTTACTTCCTGGAATATCCTTTCCTTCTGTAAGCAGCTCTGAGTTTTAAACTGAGGATTCTTATTTGGTTGGTTGGTTGGTTTTTTTTTTTGTTGTTGTTCACATAAGACCAGGTGAATCACACAGTGTTTTCAAAAGTGTGTTGTTAGATTAAAAGAAGAAGGGGAGAGAGACAGAATGTCTCCTTCTCAGGCTTCCTCCATCTGCCCAGTTTCTAGTGTGCCCCTTCCACCTCCACTGCCCCAGGTAACCACTGTTGTTGGTTTCCTGTGTAGCCTTGCAAAGTTTGATAATGCATATATGAGCAAATATGAACCTGTAACCTTGTTTCCCTACCCCCACTTACACAGAAGGTAGCATACCATGTATACGCACTCTACTTTAAGCTATCAGTTTATCTTGGAACCCTTTCCACAGCAGTAGAGAGCTTCCTGTTTTATTTCTATGAATGTGCCCTAGCATTAATGTTTAACCAGTCCTCTCTTGATCTGCATTTGAATTGTTTCTAATCTTTTGCTGTTGCAAAAAAATTGAATGGAAGTTTTACAAGGGACTTGGGAGGTGGGTTGCTGTTTTGGCATTAGATTGGCAAGTGAAGAAGGCCCCGGGATATGTCATGGAGACCCCAAGGGCTGATGAGTCAGCTTCCCCCTGTATATATGTGCTTCTATATAGATGATCCTTGTATTGAACACTCTATTTTCTCCCATTTTTTTCTTTCAGGGACAATTCAAGCTTTCGAAATACAAAAATCACATTGTGAAAGTACACAAGCTGGCAATAATCCTTTTCTGTATGTGTGTGTTTGTCCGAAATGGATGGGAGGCCTCCAGCCAGTCCTTCCATTGCTCACTGAAGGGACGTCCCTGAGCCGTGTGCTCCCCTTTTGCACTCATTCCTGGAGGACGGATTCCGCTAGACACCCTCCAGCATCGCTGACTTTATAAGGCGGAAAAACGGAAAACGTGACTTTGTAATAGACAAACATTGTTTTTTAATGGGGTTCCGTGGGGGGCGTTCAGCCTTTCTGTTTGCTGTGTCCTGTCCAGATGCCTCTTGGGCATCCTGTTGTTCTCTTCCCGTGCTGTACGAAGGGTACCATGGCCACGTGTAGATGCCAGAGCTGTTGATGAGAGTTACCAGTATTATGAATGTCTGTGCGTCCAGGAAAAGCTTTCTGTTGGAGAGTCCCAGAATAGCTGTAAATGCTCTCTTCTAGCTATGCCATTAAATTATTGGGACACTTTGTTTCTTTCTCTCCCCTCCTCCAAGCCCACCACTTTCTGAAGCTGTGTTACTGATGTGATGACTGTCCAGGATTTTGTATCATCCCCTGCCTTATGCCCTCCAGTCTCCTCTCCTGTGGGACTCTCTCTTTCTTAGGCACAGCTACACTTAGAATTGTAATCCAGTGACTCTTACTGGTTTCACTGAGGCAGCTTAGAGGGAATGCCTTAGTAAACTGAACTGGAGCAGAATCTAGTTTGATTAGGAGCTAGATTATAATCTAGGTTCCAAGTACAGAATTTGGAGCTGAGGACAGTGACTGAAATCTTTTCCCATATGAGCAGAGCCTGTGTGTCAGGCCTGTTTCCCGTATGAGCAGAGCCTGTGTGCAAGCCTATTTCTGGCATGTCCCTCACTGAGGAAGGGAAGCAAAAGCTGGTTATTTGCCAGGCCTATTAACACTTAGTATGCAAATTCTATCATCCCGAAACTGGGGCATCTGAGGAAAAGGCGACCTTGCTGGATGGCTTTATTTGCATGGCTCTGCCTGTCTGCAGTGGTTGAGTCCTTATCACCTGGTATGTGTATGAGCAAATGTGTGCTGATCGTGATGCCCAGGCAGAAACCTCTTGAAGACTACTGCAGGTATGCTTTAAAAATGACCAGTCACTCATCAGAGAAGCTGGGTGATCTGACTCCCGAAGGACTGAAGTCAGAGAGGTCAAAAGAGCACCTAGGATTCAAATAAATTGAGTCAGAGTCCTATAGCAACCTCCAAGTAGCACTGTCTTATTTGGCTCTTGTGAGCAAAGACTGCAGTACCTTAAATTAAGGCCTCTCTTTAAAACATATCCTTGAAGACTAGGGGATCCTTGGCCACCTGGTCTCAGAGAAATCATATGAGAATAACAGGCATTTCCTTATTGTATTATATTACTCTCCTC
Organism: Mandrillus leucophaeus; assembly: GCF_000951045.1. NCBI lineage: Eukaryota > Metazoa > Chordata > Mammalia > Primates > Cercopithecidae > Mandrillus > Mandrillus leucophaeus. The sequence goes on from NW_012102143.1 coordinate 1,037,483, forward strand.
CTACTTTTCCTTTCCTGAACACCCTCTAATTACCACTGTTTTGGGGACGCTTTTTTCCTGAAAGAATGGGGAGTACAGGGGCCAAAAGGGAGGTGCTTCTATTACAGGTCAAGTTAGATAAGATCTAGCAGTGATTTAAACTCCAGGAATATGAAGAGTGCATTCTAGTGTCCAGACAGTTGTGAAGGGCTCGGCAAATGTAAGAGCACCATTGGCTACATGGGGAGCAAAGGCTGTCTTTGAAAACCCCAGGGAGGTCTTCACTTTTGCCTAAACTCAGATTTGCCATGAAAATTCCAAAGAGATCTGATATTTGGATTTGCCCTCCTTTGGGCGTCTACCTGACTGTTGTGTGTGTGGGGAAGTCAGTGTGTATGTGTACAGCATGCTTAGGAGTGAGTGAGTGGTCAAGCCTACTGGTTAGGTGTGTTGTCCATAGTTTTTCTTTTTCTTTTTTTTTTTTTTCAGAGTTTTGAATCTTATGTTTTCTAGAGCTGCTTATGTTTCCCCTTCCTCTTTGTCGTTGTAGTATTTGACAGTTGTCTTTTCCATCCAAAAGATACTGCCCTTAGGCTGGTTAGAGCAAGGGGTTATGTCTGTTAGGCAGCATCTTACCCCCAGTGTTCTCCCAGATGTTCTGCCTAACAGGTTTAAGTGGGAGATTAAATAGTCAGTTTATCTAAACCCTCTATTTTTCCAAACTAGCTTGAGAGGTCTTTTCATCTATTTTTACTCCATGGGCTTCTGATATGCTGAGATGTGACATGGTTATGATTATGGTATCACCTGTTATAGAGACAAAGGGAGAAAGGTCTACCAGGGCCAACGCAGCCAGAATGTGAGGAGAGTGGAGAGTCGGTCTCCACTTCGCACAGTTGGGGCTGTTCTCCTCTAACCCCTTTGCTGGGTTTTCTGTTTGAAATTGGCCCCTACTCCTCTCCAGAGCTCTGCTTTTTGAATCCTCCTGTTCGTGTGTGTGTGTGTGTGTGTGTGTGTGTGTGTGTGTTTTCCCTGTGATACTGGCAGTGGCAATAATTTTCCATCCAGAGAGAAGCTTGTGGTCCACAATGCTCGAAGAATGAATTTCCAAGTATTTGCCAGTGGAAATGGAGCAGAGGCTATGACAAGAGTGATTTAGTGTTGCACTTTCAGAGCAATTATCTACTGCAGTAATAAATGGAAAATATCAGCAAGAACCAGGTTGTGGACTTGTTAATACAAGGGAACCGGGGGTACTGTTACTAATTCTACCCTTCAGTGTATGAGTCTCAAGCTTAACTGCATCCCAAAACGAAATATGTGGAATAGTCCAGGCAATGTCAATCTCAGTGACACAAATGTATTGTGGAAATATTCTCTAATTGATATTAATCATTGCCACAACTCAATTTACATTTTTATTATCAAAATATAGTTGGTAACTCTCTTTAACTTGGGGTAAGGAATATTGGAATAGAAGAAAGTTTAAAGAATTTGATTTTGATGTAAAAAATCACTCAGCCTAAGCTTGGAATGTTTTTGTTATATTAAGTAGCTTAGCCTAAAGAGGGACACATGGGCATGCCGATGGCTGGTGCCCACATGAAACACTGAGGGAGAAAGAGGCTTTGCTGAGCCTCAGTTATTGTTGACAAAAGATTTAAAACAATACAGTCTTGAGACTTAGTTTCTGTAGATAGAAATCTCCTCTCTGTGTCTATCAGTCATGGTCCAAATAGGAGATAGAAACCATGCCAGTTCAACAGTGTGGTAAAAAGAATTACTGACACACTAACCAAAAAAGCAAAAAACCCAACAAGAATGAAGTAGCAATTTCCAGAAGTGCTCTGAGGATGGGTGTTGCTCACCTGGTCCTGGGTCTTTGAGCCCATCATGAAGCTGGTTCTGAGCAGGTCAGAAATGACAACTGGGATCACCTGCAGCGTGGACGCTTCCCTCTACTGGCATCTACTGGAAAAATCCAACAGGATGCCAGCTGGCAAAGCAGAGATGTTTGTGGAGTTCTATCCCTGGTATCACAAAAGCAGAGCTAAAAAGAGCGGGTGTGGAACTGAGAGACAAGAGCTTCCTAACTGGCACAGCCCCTGTTAGCTACTCAGCATCTGCGCACAGCCTTCTACACCTTTGAACTTCTGTCCCACCACAAAAGCAATTATTTGTGCCCAAGAAGATGTAATTAATTGGAAGCTGTTACCCTCTCTCAAAAATGAGGACATGTAAAGCCCACCAGTCACTGTCAGTCTCAGAGCTGTGTTGACTCTTCTAATTCAGTTTCAATCCCTTCTGAATAGAATACAGAACAAGAGAATGGTACCCAAACACTAAAGGGTAAAGTTTACTTCCAGAAAAATTTGCATGAAATGATGAGAGAAGAAAATTTGTGCACATAACAAGCGAGAATATGTACATCAGCCGGGCTCGGTGGCTCATGCCTGTAATCCCAGCACTTTGGGAGGCCGAGGTGGGTGGATCATGAGGTCAGGAGTTCGAGACCAGCCTGGATAATATGGTGAAACCCCGTCTCTACTAAAAATACAAAAATTAGGTGGGTGTGGTGGCGTGCTCCGGTAGCCCCAGCTGCTCTCGAGGCTGAAGCAGGACAATCGCCTGAACCTGGGAGGCAGAGGTTGCAGTGAGCTGAGATAGCGCCACTATACTCCAGCCTGGGCAACAGAGTGAGACTCCCATCTCAAAAAAAAAAAAAAAAAAAAAATATGTACATCATCTATAATGATCTTGAGGCTGTCGGTTATATATCACTTCCTTTTCCACTGCCTATTCTGTATTTCCTTTGCCCTCAGCCAGGATCTCCTCTGGTCAGGATTCTTTTTTGGGTATGATTGATCCAAACCTTTATTCCTAAGGTGTCTGAATTAGTTGTCCTTCCTTTGTTACAGTCTTTTGTTTTTGCTATTTGTAAGAGGGACCCCAGAAAATTATGGGTTCTAGACAGTTCTCCCTGGCCCTGGAATGTAGCAGCGTTTGTTTTCCCTTGGTAATACACCCGAGTCACTAAACCCCTTGTTTGCTTGTTGGTTCAGTGCCCAGAAGGGCCCAAAACAGCAGGTGAGCCTCAGGGTACGATTCAGTGAGCCGTTGTTCCCTGGAAGCGTTCCTCCTTTAAAAACCAAGCCTCCAAACCAGCAGAACTCCAGCTGAGGGGACAGGTGAGAGGAACCACTCCTACTTCTAGCCCTTGATTCCCGGACCCACGAATCCTGGTTATGGGAGAGACAATGCATGCAAAGCAGAACCTTTGGGGCAGCACCCAAAGGTGGTCTCCCAAGTGGTGCTGTAACAGAGTCTTCACGAGGCTATTTCGCTCTAATGTTTGTCCAGCTGCTTCCTCCTGCTGAGATGTGGTATGACTGATTACCTGGTCACAGCACATTGCCTCATTTTCTTTGCTGTGAAATTTGTTTCTTGATTAAAAGCAATATGGAATACTATGCTGGTGAGTAAGGCATTCCATTAGTCCACGGGTGATCATGCTGGGAGAAGCAGGAAACGCAAATTCACATCTAGAATATGCATCTATTTACATGGTTTGCCAAAGGGCAATGGAACTAATCCAGCACCATCCAGTGGAACCTCCAGTTCCTCCAATGGAGCTAATCCAGCATCACCATCACTTTTTTGGAGCTGTGTCCCCCAGCTACCTGGACGGTCCACATTTTTGGTATTTCTCATCTCATGTGATTGCCCATGGGCCCCAGGTCTGCTTTCCCTTGATTGCAGTCTTGTCTGATGTCACTTGAAAGCCTCAGCCAAATCTTGTCCCCCAGGCCTATTTCCATGAGACCTGTAACAGTGAGCTCCCTGTCAAGATCATTTTGACTCAAACAAATATCCTGGGGAAAAAAAAAATCTGTCTCCATTCCAACAATTTGTAGAAGTATAGCGCACTGATGGGCCAGCTGCAGGAGAGCAGGGTCCACAGGAGGCCTCTGCAGCCCTCAGAATGTCTGTCCAGCACACTGTTACCTCCCATCCAGTGGGCTGGCCAGTGTGGCAGGCAGGTTGAGTGGGAGATGAATAGGAAGCTATAGGCTGTTCCCTTGAGGAGCTCGCAGTCCAAAGGGGAGAAGAAGGAATGCAGCAAATAAAGGCAAGAAAGCCTCCAAGAGGATGGGCGGCTCAGGTGTACTCCATGTGGGCCAAGTCCAGTGGGCAGGTGACCGTCACTCATCTGGATTCCAGAAGTGCAGACATGAGGCCAGTGGGCTTCATGCTGGAGATGTTGCCTATGGGTGAGATTAGTATCATATGTTGTAAAGTGTACCATTTATTGAAAACTGCTAGACACTAAAATTACATGCATATTTCATTTAAATCTCACAAGAGCCCTGTGGGTTCCCCATTTCACAAATGAAGAAACAGGCAGAGGTTAAGTAACGCAAAAAGTCACTCCATGTAAGGGCAGAGATGGGATTTGATTTAGAATTCCAGAGCTCTTAAGCCTGTCACACTGATAGGTTATAGCTCACCTAGTCTGCAAGCCATTATTTTGATTGCTGGGAAAGAGGGCTTTGAATCGGATGTAGCTCCAAAATGACTCCTGCTGCCGCAGAGTGATCCTAGTAGATCAGAGGCCCCACCCCACTGGCCAAGGAGGATCAAGAGCCATGAGCAAGGCAGCCTCCCCTGGGGCCCTGGGAATGGCCAAGAGGGCACAGGAGTTTGCCAGCAAGGTGACATTTTCTGTCCTTTCCCCTAATCCCACACCCTCCTCCTGACCTGAGTATTGGCCTTACCCTAAATCCATGGCATGTAGATTCCAGGCATCTCTGTTCCCTATTTCCACAACCAGACCATAAATACTCCCTTAAAGTCCCTCTGCCCGCTCCCCCCCGCCCCCGGCGGTTTTGTTTGTTTGTTTGTTTGTTTGTTTGCATTGTTTATGGAGGTCCCTGGTGGGGTTTTGCATTGTTCCCCAGACTGGTCTTGAATTCCTGGCCTCAAGTGATTCTCCTGCCTTAAGCTCCCAAAGCTAGGGTTACAGGCATGAGGCACTGTGCCTGGCCTTATTTTAAAAAAAAATAAATTGAAGGTGAGGTCTTGGTATGTAGCCCAGGCTGTATTTGAGTGATACTCCGGCATCAGCCTCCTGAGTCACGGGGATTATAGGCACATGCTGCCATGCCTGGCTCTGCCCAAATTATTCTCTCCACATTTGTCCAGCGGGCCCTGTCAGACCCTCTCCGTGAACTGTATGGGAAGTAAAATTCCCACCCTGAGAGCAAAACTTCCCTTTCTCCATCTCACCCCACCTCTTCCTTGTAGTAAACATAGACAATAGTATTTCACACCAGGGCCTGCCCTCCGTCTTGACGTCTCTGTGAGGCGGCAGGGGAGGAATGCTCAGAGCACCCTCTACCTGCCATCCTCCACCCTCTCAGGACTCCAAATGGACAGAGAAAGGGGCATCAAGGTCTTCTCCCCTGTGAGCCCAAGAAGGCAGGTAGGTCAGTCCAACGTCCCCCTCCAGGTGACCTTCCTCCTGTCCCTGACAAGAGGACTGTTAACATTGATGCCCCAAGAGCCAGAGTCCTGTCCTGTGGCCTCGTGTGTTGTTCTTCGCAGGGTCCCAGCCCCCCGACCCCCCTCAGGATGTTTCCCAGAACGTGGTGAGAGCCCCTGCAGAGGCTGAGCTCATCTGTGGCCGGGCTGGCTGGGCACCACCTAGCACCAGGCTCCTGGAAGGGCTTGGGGGTCCGGCCTCCCACCCCATGCTTTCTGGCTCACAGTGCCCACCATGCCCTGGCTGCAGCCACCCTGGCTGACTCACTGCCAGGCTCCTTTGCTGTCACCAGTTCCACCACAGGTTCACCTCAGCTCACTCCTGCCCCACCCATGGGCAGCACGCACACCTCTGTCTCCTGACCAGTTCTCACTTTATCTCCGAGTGATTTCCAAGACTCTTTTACAGAGGACAGGTGGCTGGTCCCTCCTGTGTGACAGAATGGCCAGAGGCCCTGGGAGGAGACCCTGCTCCTCATCTTAGCGCAGTGCTTCGTGGGAGGCTCAGATGGGCAGCCCAGGTCAGGACTATGACCTTGGAGGGACCCTCCTTCCTTACCACCCCTGGACCTATGCCCTGGCCTCCTTGGGCAACTTCACACACACACATCCCCAGTATCTCCCCCGCATCTAATCGATGTGCTCCTGCCCCCTGCAACAGCCTTGGCCAGCCCCAGCCCATGTTGTGCTCATGCCATTGAGCCTGGCACTGTTGAAGGACCTCACATGCTGCTTCATTGAAAGCCCTGCCATATCAGTTTCGACCAGAGTTCCCGGGGTTCCGCAGATACATCCTTGTTCCCTGCTCTCATGCCATTCATTCCCTGCTGTAGAAGGCCCTCGCTCCACCCTTCAGCCTGCCCACCTCCTCCACCCTTCACATACTGCCTCTTCCAGAGAGCCCCTGGTCCCCTCCCGCCCTAATCATGGGCACCTCCTATGTTCCCACAGCACTGGGCCCAAGAGATTGGAACCGCAGGTGTCCTTGTCTGTTCTGGCTGCTGGGGTAGGTTCCAAGAAGGCAGGGACCACACCTTCCTCATCTCTGAACAGGCCTGGCATGGATGCTGGCTGCCGAGAAATTCCTGCCAAACAGATTTATAAAATGCCTTAGTCATCGTGTGCTGTTCCACCTAGCACTGCTTCTCACCGAATAACTCATCTCACAGCAAATGAAGTGCAGCAGTGGGCTTGAAGGAAACCTAAATATTTCTCTCTGAAATACTGAGTATTACATAAGCGTAAAACACTACATAAATATACTAATTAAAATACTGCTGGTCGGGCGCAGTGGCTCACACCTGTAATCCTGGTACTTTGGGAGGCCGAGGCAGGCAGATCACCTGAGCTCAGGCATTTAAAACCAGCCTGGCCAACATAGCCAGGCTCTACTAAAATACAAAAACTAGCCGGACATGGTGGCTCACACCTGTAATCCCAGCTACTTGGGAGGCTGAGGCAGAAGAATCACCTGAACCCGGGAGGCGGAGGTTGCAGTAGCCAAGATCGTGCCACTGCACTCCAGCCTGGGCTACAGAGTGAGACTCCATCTCTAAATAAATAAATAAATAAATAAATAAATAAAATAACAAATAAATAATAAAACGCTGTGATTGTTGGGCTGAAGAAGGCTAAATGCAGGGGGGCACTCAGCCTTTCCCTCTGCTTCCCTGATGGCAGGACAGCAACTCACAAAGACAAGAGATCCTTCTACCTCCCCTCCAGCTTTCCTGTGTAAAAGCAGAGATGGAAAATTTCCTCAGACAACTCACTCATCAACTCAGAGATGGTGCCAATGGGACCAGGGAAATTTGGGAGCTAACTTTACTCTCTTCCCAGAGTTTTCCTGCTTTTGCAAGACTCTCCTTTGTCCTGTCAACACTCTACGATTTATGGCTGATTTATGGCTTTTCGCTGGGCGCGGTGGCTCATGCCTGTAATCCCAGCACTTTGGGAGGCCGAGGTGGGTGGATCATGAGGTCAGGAGACCGCGACGTCTCTACTAAAAATACAAAAAATCAGCCAGGCGTGGTGGCGGCCGTCTGTAGTCCCAGCTACTCTGTAGTCCCAGGCAGAGGCAAGAGAATGGCATGAACCCCGGAGGCAGAGCTTGCAGTGAGCCGAGATCACGCCACTGCACTCCAGCCTGGGCGACAGAGCGAGACTCTGTCTCAAAAATAAAATAAAATAAAATAAAATAAAATAAAATAAAAAAGATTTATGGCTTTTTGATAAAATACTATGTCAGGCAGAGCTTCAAGCCACTGCCTTGAGAGCTACACCTTTCAACTGAGGCTCCTCCCACGTGATGTAAACTGTGCACATTAACATAAAAATGGCTTTTCTCTTGTTAATCTATCTTTTGTTACAGAAGGCTTAGTCCAGCTATCAACTTATGAAGGTAGAGGGAAATTACATGTTCTTCCCTCAGGCTCATGTTCATGGAGGTCCCTGGTCTTACTGGTACCCCATCATCCTAAAGCGGGAATGTGAGAGCTGCTGACCTCTATGATTGAGGTTTGTTCACTGATAATAAATTATTGCTATTTGTAGCATTTCACAAATCATTTGCTTGCATTTGCCAGGTGTGTGTGTGTGTGTGTGTGTGTGTGTGTATACACACACACACACACACACACATATA
>NW_012102143.1:1045717-1052506 GCF_000951045.1 Mandrillus leucophaeus
CAGTGGTACCACCTTGGCCCACTGCAGTCTCCACCTCTTGAGTTTAAGGGATCCTCCCACTTCAGCCTCTGGAGCAGCTGGGATTACAAGCCCACACCACCACACTCAGCTAATTTTGTATTTTTTGTAGAGATGAGGCCTCACTACGTCGCCCAGGCTGGTCTTGAACCTCCTGCACTCAAGTAATCCTCCCACCTCAGCCTCCCCAAGAGCTGGGATTACGGGTGTGAGCCACCATGCCTGGCTTTATAATCTTATTATCTTCAAATTATGAAGGTTTTACTTTCTCCTTTCCAACTTTCCTATCTGTTTTCTTTGCCTTACTTCATTGTGTTGGTTAGCACCTCCAGTACATTGTTGATTCATGCTGGTAACAGTGGTCGTGCTGTCTTGTTCCTAACTTGATGGGAATGCCTCTAGGATTAAATTAAATCCCATTAAATACGATGCTGGTTTTGGAGCTGAAATGTATTCTGTCCTGTTAAAGAAGAGAAGAGCCAGGCATGGTGGCTCACACCTGTAATCCCAGCACTTTAGGAGGCTGAGGTGGGCAGATCACGAGGTCAGGAGTTCGAGACCAGCCTGGCCAACATGGTGAAACCCCATCTCTACTAAAAAAATACAAAAATTAGCTGGGCATGCATGGTGGCGCATGCCTGTAATCCTAGCTACTCGGGAGACTGAGGCAGGAGAATCGCTTGAACCCGGGAGGTGGAGGTTGCGGTGAGCCGAGGTCCCGCCATTACACTCCAGCCTGGGCAACAAGACAGAAACTCTGTCTCAAAAAAAAAAAAAAAAGAAGAAGAAGAAGAAGAGAAGGTTTAAAAGTTGTATAGGAGAGTATATGGATATACCATCTTTTTGTAACCTAATTTTTCTTAAGAGATGAGGTTGAGGTCTCTCTAATGTTGCCCAGGCTGGAGTACAGTGGCTATTCACAGACATGATCACCGTGCACTACAGCATTGAACTCCCAGGCTCTAGCAATATTCCTACCTCAGTCTCCCAAGTAACTAGGATTACATGGGTTCCCCTTTGTGCTTGGTCCCGTCTACTGATTTCATGAACACTTTGATTAGTTCCAGTATTTTGCTGAAAGAAGTGAATAGCTTTGTATATATACCCATTATTTTGCATGTGTGGAACCATATTTGTAGGATCAGTTCTAGAACTTGAATTGTTGGACTGTGTGGTGGTTAATTTCGTGTGTTAACTTGACTGGGCCAAGGGATGACCACATAGCTGGTAAAACATGATTTCTGAGTGTGTCTGTGAGGATGTTTCTGGAGGAGATGAAGATTGGAGTTGATACACTAAGTAAAGATTCACCCTCACCAGTGTAGGTGGGCATCATCCATCCATTGAGAGCTGAACAGAACAAAAAGGCAGAGTAGGGGCAAACTTGCTTTCTCTTCTTGAACTGGGACATCCATCTTCTCCTGCCCTCCAACATTGGAGCTCCTGGTTCTCAGGCTTTAAGACTCAGACTGCATTTCCCGGGCCCTCCAGCTTGCAGATGGTAGATGGTACGATTTCTCAGCCTCCATAATCACCTGAACCAATTCCCATAATAAGTCTCCTCATATATATACATATAGGTTGGGTCAAAGAGTACATGATATTTGATTTGATAAATATTGTGAAATTGCTCCCCAGGTTACACCCTCACCAGCAATGCATGTGTTTTGTCTCAGCCCCACAAAGAGAATATATTATAACATTTAGATTTTTGCTAATCTGATAGGTAAAAAATGGTATTTCAATGTCATTCTTTGTGTGAGTGAGACTGAGTTTCTTTTCATATATTTAAGGAGAACTTGTGTTGGGTTTTCTGTTCATAACTTGACCATTTTTCTATTGAGTTGATGGTCTTTTTCTTATTGACTAACAGGGATTTTTTATATATTAAGGAGATTATCCCTTTGTTTGTAATATTAGCTTGACCAGAGCAGGAACCAACACAATTGAATGAGGAGTCCAGGATGGCTTACCCAGTGTTGTAGGATGAGGCCTTTACCGTGCTGGTGGCTAAGGGTGGGCAAGAGAGTCAAAGATGAGTTGTATCTGAACAGGAAAACCTGTTGTTACGCAGGCAAGCTTGACTCTAAAGTGGCTGCCTAGATAACTTATTTTGGAGCCTCCAGGATATAAGCAGCCCAGGTACCAAGAGGGTGATGCAAGCATTTTGCCTCTCCTAGTGGGAGGAGTTCCAGCTGCCTCCTGCTGGTGGGGACTGCTGACCTGTCCAGCTCCACTGTCTCTTGTCCCTCTGGACTGGGTGAATGAGGATTCTGGCCGTGAATTGTTGATTTGCTTAGTTCTGTCCTCTGTTTAATGGTCATTGTCTTCTACAGACAGTCCTTTGCTCTGGTCTGTTGGGGTGTTGGGTGATTTTATTTGCTCTCCTTGAAATCGCTGACCAGCAGCACTGCAGGTGTTCTTTCCAAACTTGTCTTGTTTCACCCAACGTGTTTTTACATCCAAAGTCTTGTTGCTATGTATTTGAATGAATCAGTCTTTCTTTTTATGACTTCTGGAGATTGACTCATACTTGAAACCCCTTTCCTATAAAACCTCGATCTATTTATAGAGAAGACTAAAGGTTTGAAAGAGCCGTAGGGCAGGGGGTGGGGAGATGGAAACCCACGACACCTGCACACGAGGATGCTCGGGGAGTGCCGAGGACATGGATTCATGGCTCAAACCAGGAAGGAACTAATCCAGTCTGGATCCCCAGGTTCAGGAATTGGCAGAGCTGGTGGGCTGGAGACAGAGGGCACAAGCTGAAGAACGCCCCAGTCACGGTACCTGAAGTGATTGACCAAGGGGCCTCAGCAGGCAAGGGAGGTGAGTTATGGCAGAGTAACAGGGAGGGTTAGGGGTTCTGGGGGCCCTAGTGAGGCAAACAGCAGGTAGCATAAGAGTCAGAGAAGAAGACAAGTAGAAGGAAAGTCATTCCAGAAAGAGCAATTTCAGGTGATGGCAAAGGCCAGAGGGCAAACACGGGAGAGGGCGGCTGGTAGGCCGGATGCTTTGGACCAAGGAACCACGAAGGCGGGGAGGTGTGGGTCCGGGACGTCTCCCGGGATGATGACATGTTGAAGATCAAAGAAAGACCAAAGCCAGGGTTAAAGCCTGCCTTCACCATCCCTTAGCTCAGTACATCTTAGTCCTGATTGTGCCTTATAATCAGCAGGGTCTGGACCCGGCCCCCATGATTCCAGTGTCAGCTGCAGTTATAAATTGCTGTCCTAACTTATGTCACTGTTAAACTTTCCACTGAAGTAGGGAGCATGAATTAAATGCAAGAGACCCTGTCAGTTCATCGTAGGCCTAACCACATGGACTTCCTAGCCTTTTCCTGGTGCCTCAATAATGACAGGGCAGCACAGTGCAGGTGTGGTGCTAACAGCCCAGACCCGATTTCCTAGTCCTGGCTCTGTTTCTGCTTAGTTAAGATCACTTGCAGCCTCAGGGCAGATCCAGGATGAGCTTGGGCGCAGAAGGGTCCTTCTGGCAGCACATCAGCTCATCTTGATGAGTCCAATGTCAAGCAGCAAAATGTCTGCCAGGTCAAGGAAGTCATCAGGGATAATTGCCATTTACTGTAGCCTCCCAGCAACCTACAACATTTACTACCACCACCACAGAGCCTTCAAAATTACACGAGACTAGAATGAACCATGTAATGCTGGATCAGAGTAGGACATAGCCTACAATCATGTTTAATAGACACACAGACAGATAGATACAGACATATAGATATGTGTGTATATGTGGGTTAATATAGGTAGACGTATTCCCTAGATTTGTCCTCTGAGACAGACTGGAGGCAGTGACACCCAGTAGCAATGAGTACACCTTACGCCCAGATCTTGAGACAGGGTCTCTCTCGCTCTGTCACCCAGGCTGGAGTGCAGTGGCGTCACTGCAACCTCTGCTTCCTAGACTCAAGTGATTCTCCTGCCGCAGCCTCCCAAGTAGCTGAAACTACAAGCACACGCCACCGTGCCTGGCTAATTTTTGTATTTTTTGTAGAGACGGTGTTTTGCCATGCTACCCTGGCTGGTCTTGAACTCCTGAGCTCAGGTGATCTGCCTGCCTCAGCTTCCCAAAGCGCTGGGATTACAGGCATGAGCCACTGCACCTGGCCCTAGATCTTGATTTCTAAATACAGTTATCCAATACAAGGAACCAGCCTCCTTGGTGAAACAGCTGATTATAGGGCTGGGCAGGAAAAATATAAGATAAGCCTGGAACAGTTTATAGAGCCGGAAAGTTAAGGAGTACTAAAAACAAGGCCCAGTGCCTGTAATCCCAGCACTTTGGGAGCCCAAAATGGGCAGATCACTTGAGGTGAGGAGTTCGAGACCAGCCTGGTCAACATGGTGAAACCCTGTCTCTACTAAAAATACAAAAATGAGCTGGGTGTAGGTGGCATGCGCCTGTAATCCCAGCTACTCCAGAGGCTGAGGCAGAAGAATCGCTTGAACCCAGGAGGCAGAGAGGTTACAGTGACCGAGATTGCGCCGCTGCACTCCAGCCTGGGCGACAGAGTGAGACTGTGTCTCAAGAAGAAGAAGGAGAAGGAGAAGAAGGAGGAAGAGGAGGAAGAGGAAGAGGCAGAGGAAGAGGAAGAGGCAGAGGAAGAGGAAGAGCTAAAAACAAAAACAAACCAGCAAAGAAACCACATCGATGGGACACAGGAACCAACTGAAAGTGCTGAACGGCCAAAGTTGAAACAATTGAGCAACAAAATAAAAGGTGGTATTGGATTGTAGCCCAAAGCATAAAATAAATGTCTTTGAATGTATACTGATATAAAATAAATAAACAAAGAGCAAGATTAGACAAATTGTCTGTGGAGAATTCTAAATACTGTGTGGAATAACTTCATTCCTTCAGTGTTGGCTGCATTCAGTGACTCCCTTCCAGCGAGTGCAGTGTGAAAAGGAGATCCCCAGTGTAAAGCTGAGAATGGAGAAATCTGAGCAATCCTGCCTCAGCCAGATGGCCAGGTCAGCAGTGACAGGGAAAAGTCATGTCGTGGTGTGTACCCTTGACACGGTGTGATGAGGGGAGCACTTGACTTTCATGGTCTTCTTTCTAAACACGCCCAACCCCAGTCTAATCATGAGAAAAACATTAGATGAATTCCGGCAGCGAGAAAGACGTTCTATAGAACACTGACTGTACTCCTCAAAGCTCGAGCAGCCATTGCAAACAAGGAAAGTCTGAGAAACTGTCCCAGCCAGGAAGAGCCTCCGAAGACAGGACAACCGGGTGTCATGTGGTATCTGGATGGGACCCTGGAGCAGAAAAAGGACATCAGGTAATAACTAAGGAAATCTGAATGAAGTATGGACTGTTTTTTTTTTTTTTTAAGAGACAGGGGTCTCACTATGTTGCTCAGGCTGGAGTGCAGTGGCTATTCCAGGCGTGATTATAGCACACTATAGTCTCAGATTGTTGGTCTAATGGGATCCTCCAGCCTCAGCCTCCTGAGTAGCTGGGACTACAGATGCATGCCACCACACCTGGCTCAGAACACTTATTTTATTTATTTATTTATGAGAGGGAGTCTCACTCTGTCGCCCAGGCTGGAGTGCAGTGGCATGATGTTGGCTCACTGCAACTCTCGCCTCCCAGGCTCAAGCGATTCTCCTGCCTCAGCCTTCCGAGTAGTTGAGATTACAGATGCACGCCATCATGCCCGGCTAATTTGTGTGTTTTTTTAGTAAAGACTGGGTTTCACCATGTTGGCCAGGCTGGTCTCAAACTCCCGATCTCAGGTGATACCCCGGCTTTGGCCTCCCAAAGTGCTGGGATTACAGGCCTGAGCCACTGTGCCCGGCCAGAACACCTTATTAATGTTACAGGCAAGATCTGCAAATGAATGCTAAAAATAGTGAGCAAAACTTCAAGGAGAAACAGGATATTTCCCATAACCCCCAAGTATCTCTCCTGAAAATATTGCTAATTACAGTGATGGTTTGAATGTATGTTTACAAATATTTGATATTCCTCATTCCAGGAGAGGGAGCTTAGTTCCCCTCCCCTTAAATATGTGCTTCTGGATTAGTGACTTGCTTCTAATGAATGAGAGCAGAAAGAGAAAAGCAGTAATTTAATAGTGGAGGAAACTGGCAGACACCACCTTCGCCAAGTGGTCAAAGTCAACAGCGTCAATGAGGCATGTTGACATGGCATGCCTTGGGAGGATGTGCCGAGAGAGGCAGTCACCTGTGAAGTCTTCTTCCCCCAAATCCATCACCTTGGTCTACTCATGAGACAATGTCAGACAAACCCGCACCAAGGGACATTCTACAAAACACCAAAATACCTGACCAGCACTATTCAAAAGTGTGAACATCATAAAAGACAAGGAAAGACCTGGAAACTGTCACAGATGAGTGAGGAGAACTGATGACTATCATCTGGAATCTTGGATAGGATTCTGGAACAGAAGAAGCTCAATCAGGGAAATCGGAATAAAGTCTGAAGTTTAGTTAGCAGTAGTGTACCAAAGCTAATTTCTTAGTTTTGATCAATGTGCCATATTTAGGCAAAGTGTTAACATTAGGGGAAGCAGGGTGAAGGGTACATGGGAACTCTGTGTACTGTCTTAGCAACTCTTGTGTAAATCTAAAATTATTTTAAAATAAAAGTTCAAGTTAGACCCCTTGGCTCCTGCCTGTAATCCCAGCTCCTCTGGAGGCCAAGACAGGAGGATCACTTGAGCCCAGGAGTTTGAGACCACCCTGGGCAACATAGCAAGACCCCATCTCT
>NW_012102143.1:1052826-1061301 GCF_000951045.1 Mandrillus leucophaeus
AAAAAAAAAAAAAAGAAATTTTATTAAAATTAGCCAGGCATAGTGGTGTGTGGCTCTAGTCCCAGCTACTCAGGAGGCTGAGGTGGGAGGGTTGTTTGAGCCCAGGAATTTGAGGCTGCAGTGAGCTATGATCATGCCCCTGTACTCCAGCCTAGGCAACAGATCAAGACCCCATCTCTAAACAAATAAATGAATTACATTAAATTAAAGTACAGCCAGGCGCGGTGGCTCACGCCTGTAATCCCAGCACTTTGGGAGGCCAAGGTGGGTGGATCATGAGGTCAGACGATTGAGACCATCCTGGCTAACATGGTGAAACCCTGTCTCTACTAAAAATACAAAAAATTAGTCGGGCATGGTGGCACGTACCTGTAGTCCCAGCTACTAGGGAGGCTGAGACAGGAGAATCCCTTGAACCTGGGAGGCAGAGGCTGCAGTGAGCCGAGATAGCGCCACTGCACTCCAGCCTGGGTGACAGAGCAAGACTCTGTCTCAAAAAAATAAAAAATAAAAAAGTACATTCCTATGAGGCCTGACAGGATCCCCCCTTCCCTGATCTGTGGCAGGGTGCATACCAAGCAGGAGGAGAAGTGGTGGGATCCAAAGTGTCAGGTGGTGAAGAGAGGGACCCCACAGAGGAGGTGGGCAGTCCCACGAGTGGAAGGCATGGCCTACTTTGCCCATAGGGAACCCCTCTCAACCCCCCACCTTGGGTGGGCTCTGGGTGGTCCACACATGACAGGTGGTAAGGGTCCAAAATAAGGCGGGAACTGCCTCCAGCTGTGGGTCACTGGTGAGCCACAGCTAATGGTCAGATTGTCCCCTCTCAGGTTAAGGGCATGCTAAGGTGGTGACAGGTCAACCAAATCATGGAAAAAAAGTTCGAAAAAAGGCACCACACCAAGCCTAGGCTGACTCTCTAGGACAACTATTGTTAAGATGCCAGTCCAGAATGAGCTGAGGCTTGCAAAAACCACCAAGAGCAGTACTGTATCTTTTAATTGATGATCAGAGCATAAAAGAACAAGAGGCAATTGATGGGAGATTACCACAAGCAGAGAGATTGCCTTCCCTGTTGGAAAATGGGTCATCAGTGTGGAGAGCGTGGGCTGCTCAGCATGGGTGCAGACGAGAAGCCATGCCTGGGGAATCATGGGTCCCAGCACTAACCCAGGCGGGAAAAGCTACACCCAATTCTCCAGAAGCGGGGAGGGGGTATCAGCTGCCTCTCCAGGGGCTGCTGCTCAGTGTGCTCCAGCGGAAGAGCTGAGGTCTCGGAGGCGCCCCCCAGTACCGCCCACAGCACGGCTGAGGCCCTGAAACCCTCCAGCCCTGAGAAGGGAACACTGCCAGAGGAATGGTTTCAAATATCTAAATGATCAATCATGGAAAATGGCCTTGTGTGTGGAACTAGCACCTCTGGGTAGAAGTTACAGTGATGAGGCTTTAGGTCTAAGAAAAGCTCCCTGACCATTTGAGCTGTCTAAAAATGGAGTGACTGGCTCAGCCACTGCAGGTGAAGAAGCAGAGCCCGGAAGGCCACCTGTTCGGGGGTTTGCTGAGATGCCAGTGGTAGACCCAAGGGTAGGTCAGATGACCTTTAAGGCCCCATTCAGTCAGGAGATCTGAGGGTCTCAGAACTGAGCCTGGAGGGAGCTTAACAGCCCCCTCTCCAGCAGCCACCCCAGCCCTGGGAATGCAGTGGTGTCAAAGGGGCTGTTGCAGCTGGTGAATGAGGCCCTGGCACCAGTGGCAACCTGGCAGACTGCCGGTTTGGCCCGGAAGGTGCCAAAGATCCCAGCTCTGAGCCCCTGGCCTCCTGGGAAATGTGAGCAGCTTATGGATAAAAGGATAGCTCTGTCTAGCTTCCCAGATCGCAGCTGCCAGGATGGGGCCGAAAGGGGTGATTTGACCCTCCACAAGCTAGACAGGAAATCCCTCAAGACCCTGGTCAACATGAAGGGACATCAGATCCCAGCGGCTCCTGCACCTGTCACGCCCCCGCCCTCTCTCCCAGGACCCAGGACTCCAGCTAAGCACCTCCTGCGGCTGCCATCCTTCTGCAGCCCCCTCCCCCAGGCTGCCCCATGCCTTGCCCCCTCCCATGGAATGTCCTGCTCTACTCACTTCCCCACTTCACCAGGT
Organism: Mandrillus leucophaeus; assembly: GCF_000951045.1. NCBI lineage: Eukaryota > Metazoa > Chordata > Mammalia > Primates > Cercopithecidae > Mandrillus > Mandrillus leucophaeus. The sequence goes on from NW_012102143.1 coordinate 1,054,972, forward strand.
CGCCCCAGCGCCGGCGTTCAATGCCTCCTCTCCCTGCAAAACTTTTTTTTTTAAGATGGAGTCTTGCTCTGTTGCCTAGGCTGGAGTGCAGTGGGGCAATCTTGGCTCACTGCAACCTCCACCTCCCAATTCAAGTGATTCTCCTGTCTCAGCCTCCTGAGTAGCTGTGATTACAGGCGCGCACCACAACGCCCAGCTAATTTTTTTTATTTTTAGTAGAGATGGGGTTTCGCCATGTTGGCCAGGCTGGTCTCAAACTCCTGACCTCAGGTGATCTGCCCACCTCAGCCTCCCGAAGTGCTAGGATTACAGGCATGAGCCACCGCACCTGGCCAACTTTTTTTTTCTTTCTAAATGAAGGACGTTTTTCCTATTTCAAAAACAAGACAAAAATTAGACAAGCTAAAAATTAGACAAACTAAAAATTAGACAAACTATGATACATTCATACAATGGAATATTATTCAGTGATTAAAAAGAAATGAGCTATGAAGCTATAAGAGGATGGGGAGGATATGTAAATGCATAATGCTAAGTAAAAAAAGCCAATCTGAAACAGCCCCATACTGTATAACTCCAACTGTGACATTCTGGAAAAGGCAAAACTATGGAGACACTATGATCAAGTGGTTGCTGGAAATTGGGGAGAGGGAAAGAGAGAGATGAGTAGGTAAAGCACCAGATTTTTAGGGCAGTGAAACTATTCTGTATGTGACTGTAAGGGTGGGTACATGGCATTGTCCATTTCTCAAAACTTACAGAATGTACAATGCAAGCAGTGAAGCCTCATGTAAACTAGGGGCTTTACTTAGTGATTGAGCATCAGTACTGGCGAACCTGGAGAGGAGGTGGAGGTTCCGCGTTTCTTCCCACGTGCCTCGCCCTGTGCATCTCTTCATCTTTTGTAACATCCTTTAGAATAAATCAGCAAACTGATTTCCCAGAATTCTGTGAGCTGCTCTAGCAAATTATTATTATTATTATTATTTTTTTTTGAGACAGAGTCTCACTCTGTCGCCCAGTCTGGAGTGCAGTGGCAGGATCTCAGCTCACTGCAACCTCTGCCTCCCAGGTTCAAGTGATTCTCCTGCCTCAGCCTCCTAAGTAGCTGGGATTACAGACACGTGCTACCGCGCCCTACTAATTTTGTATTTTTATTTATTTATTTATTTGAGATGGAGTTTTGCTTTTGTTGCCCAGGCTAGAGTGCAATAGTTCAATCTTGGCTCACTGCAACCTCTACCTCCCAGTTCAAGGAATTTTCCTGCCTCAGCCACCCAAGCGGCTGGGATTACAGGCATGTGCCACCACGCCCGGCTAATTTTGTATTTTCAGTAGAGACAGAGTTTCTCCATGTTGGTCAGGCTAGTTTCAAACTCCTTACCTCAGGTGATCCACCCGCCTCAGCCTACCAAAGTGCTGGGATTACAGGTGTGAGCCACTGCGCCTGGCCAATTTTTGTATTTTTAGTAGAGATGGGGTTTCACCATGTTGGCCAGGCTGGTCTTGAACTCCTGACCTCAGGTGAGCCGCCCGCGTTGGTCTCCCAAAATGCTGGGATTACAGGCCTGAGCTACTGCACCCAGCCTGCTCTAAAAATTAATCAAACCTAAGGAGGGGTTGATGGGAACCCCGATTTATACCCAGACGTTCAGAATCAAAGGTAAAAGAACCATGAGTTTGCAACTAGCATCGGAAGTGAGGGACAATCCTATGGGACTGAGCCCTCAACCTGTAGGATCTGAAACTGTCTCCAGATAGTGTCAGAATTTCATTGAATTAGAGGCCTCATGCGGTGGCTCACACCTGTAATCTCAGCACTTCGGGAGACCAAGGCAGGCGGATCACTTGAGGTCAGGAGTTCAAGACCAGCCTGGCTAACATGGAGAAACCTCGTCTCTATTTTTTATTTTTTTTAAATGTTAGAAAAACAGGAAGAATGTAATCGAATTAGAGGACACCTAGATGGTGTTTGCTGCAAAATTGATTGACTGGTTTTTGTGTTAGTTTGAGACAGGATCTCGCTCTGGCACCCAGGCTGGAGTATAGTGGCTTATTGCAGCCTCAACTTACTGGGATGAAGCAATCTTCCTGCCTCAGTCTCCCAACTGGCTAGGACTGACTACAGGCGCGTGCCACCATACCTGGCTAGTTTTGTTGTTGTTGTTGTTGTTGCTGTTTTTGAGATGGAGTCTCGCACTGTCCCCCAGGCTGGAGTGCAGTGGCACGATCTTGGCTCACTGCAACCTCTGCCTCCCAGGTTCAAGTGATTCTCCTGCCTCAGCCTCCCAAGTAGCTGTGACTACAGGTGCCCGCTGCCACATTTGGCTAATTTTTTGTATTTGTAGTAGAGACAGGGTTTCACCGTGTTAGCCAGGATGGTCTCGAACTCTTGACCTCGTGGTCTGCCCACCTTGGCCTCCTAAAGTGCTGGGATTACAGGCATGAGCCACCGTGGCTTACCACGCGGTTTAAAAAAAAAAAAATTTGTAGAGATGGGGTCTTACTTTGTGGCTCAGGATGGTCTGGGAACTCCTGGGTCAAGAGCTCCTCCCACCTCAGCCTCCCAAAGTGCTGGAATTACAGCCGTGAGCCACTGCAACTGGAATAGTTTCTTCCTACTGTACTCTCAACAACACAAAATCTTCTATGACCTCGGGTTATCAAGAAATGTGTGAGAATTTCTCCCCACCAAAAACCGATCAATTGACTGGGTGTGGCAACTCACCCCTGTAATCCCAGCACTTTGGGAGGCTGAGGTGGGAGGATCGCCTGAACCCAGAAGCTTGAGACCAGCCTGGGCAACAAAGTGAAACCCCATTTCTATAAGAGAAGAAGAAGAAAGAAGAAAGATCAAAAGACGAAAGACGGAAGAGGAGGAGGAGGAAGGAAGAAAGAAAAAGAAGAGGAAGAAAGAGGAGGAAGGAGGAGGAGGAAGAAAGAAAGAAGAGGAAGAAGAAAAGAAAAGAAGAAAAAGAAGGAAGAGGAGGAAGAGGAGGAGGAGGAGAAGGAGGAAGAAAGGAGAAAAAACCACTAAGTTTTCTTCCCCCTCGCTGTCCTCAGGTGATGGTGTTGTGGGTTTGGTAAGGTTTTGTTTTATTTCGTTTTGTGAAGAGGGTGGTGGCTTTTCGGTTTTTCAGCTTTCAATCATGATAATTGTTGTCTCTCCCTTTCCCAATAATTATACTACTTTATTTTTGTGTGTCATTGCGTTGGCCACAATATCCAGAAAAAAATACCAAATGATTGCAGTGCCACTGGGATTTATTCCTTGTTCTGATTGAACTTGAGTGCTTCTGGGATTTCCTACGGCCCCCTAGAGAGGATTCTTCTTCACATTCACTCAAGGAATCATTCTACTGCTAAGTTACCAAACGTTTCCATCAGGGGTTGATGTTGACTTTCATCAAATGCTTCTTCATAGGTACCAAACAATCTTTTCCTTTAAAAAGACCAAGGTTTCCTGTACCCTTCTATCTTTTATTCATCTTCCCCTTCACTGGTTTCTCCTTTCTCAGCTAAAAATAGCTGCTCATGGCCACCTCCTTCCTTTTTGATTTTCTTCCCTCTCCAGCCTCTGAAATGAATGCCCTGGGCCAGCAGACACCACTCTTTTGCCACTGCTGTCTCCTGGAGCCTCCAGCCCACCCTACCAGGTTCTGCATCCTCCCTGGCCTGGAGAACGCCCTTCTCACTCTCATTTCAGGGTGGGTCTCTTGATCTCCCACCCAGGCCGTGAATCAGATCTTCCCCTCTCTGCTCCTCCATCCCATGCCAACAAGACCTCAGGTGGGCGTCCTCTGCAGTGTCCAGGCTCTTATCTCTCTCCCTACCTGCCCAGGAGACTTCACTGTAACCCCACACTCAACATTCGGAGTCTGAAACAGGGCTCATCCCCTTCCCTTCTCTTCCAGCTTCCCAATTCCCACAGCTCAGCAAGACAGGGAAACACATAAGCCTGGGACCAGGAGCCTGTGGCCTCTTTCTCTCACTAAGTCCAGGTGCTGGGGCCACACTTCCCACAGCGTCCTTCCCCTTCGGGCCCAGCATGCTCTTCCGAGTACATAAGCTCATTCAAGCTTTCCCAACCCTGATAGCCAGATCATTGTGGTCCCATTTTACAGATAAGGAAGCACCTTACCAGCCTAAGCGTCTAGTAGGCACAGAGGCCAGGAAGGAGGTGCCCCAGCTGACCCCGCCTCCAGGGCTGGCTGGTTCCAGCACCTTCTCCCCAGCGGTGTTGGAGTCGGACACCCAGATGCTACGCTAGAGCCCCCTGTCTTGGTGGGATGTTAAAGAATTAGGGACCAGGCCACGTGCGGTGGCTCACATCTGTAATCCCAGCATTTTTGGGGATCAGGCCATGTGCAGTGGCTCACACCTGTAATCCCAGCATTTTGGGAGACCAAGGTGGGTGAATCACCTGAGGTCAGGAGTTCAAGACCAGCCTGGCCAATATAGTGAAACCCTGTCTCTACTAAAAATACAAAAAAAATTAGCTGGGGGTGGTGGCATGCACCTGTAATTCCAGCTACTCAGGAGGCTAAGGCAGGAGAATCTCTTGAACCTGGGAGGCGGAGGTTGCAACTGAGCCGAGATTATGCCACTGCACTCCCGCCTGGGTGACACAGTGAGACTCTTCAAAAAAAAGAAAAGAAAAAAGAAAAGGAAAGAAAGAAAAAGGGAGAAAGAGAGAGAGAGAGAGAAAGAAAGAAAAAGAAAAGAGAAATAATTCAAAACGAAGTGTCCAGTTTGCTCTGTGGCCCCCCAGCTTCCTCTCGCCATAGGGACGTGGCTTTACTGTTGTGACTCCTCAGTACCACAAAAACACCCTCAGCCGGGAAGGTGGGGACCTGCGGGCAGCAGCGCAGAGCGGGTGGCGCGGGCGCAGGCTCTGGAGCAGGCCCGCCTGGCTGCTTGTCCCAGCCCACAGGCTCGTCACCGGGCTGGGCCGAGCCTCAGGTCCACGTCTGGGAAAGTCAGGATTCCCCACCCGTGAGTCTCTGTTAGCATCGAGCGAACTAAAGCGCAGAAGAGCACGGTCCCGCACGGGGCACGTGGTGGACATCCGCGAGCGCTGTGACTGCCGGCCGCGCGGTGCTTGGTCCCTGTGGAGGAGGCGGCGGGGGCGCGGGGCCCGGGGGCGCCGCCTGCTGAGCGCTGCCTCCGTTGCTACGTGTCAGCCCCTCCAGGCGAAGGCATCGAGAGTTGAGGGCCAGAGACCCCAGGGACCCTGACCAGCGGTGCCGGACTCAAGCGGTGTCTTGGAGCTGCTGAGGGCGTGGGCAGGGCTTGAGCTACACGGTCATCACCCGGGGTGTCTCCTCGTCCACCTGCCCGCTGGACACGAGACCTCACTCCCACCCCACAATCTGCAGGTCTGAACCAGAGATCTCCCCTCCCTACTTTGCTCTGGACACCTGTCCCCCTCCCCCGAGTCTGAGGCTGCCCCACAACAGAGGAGAAATCAGTTGACCAATTGCTCAATGCGTTATTTCACTTCTAAATGATTCTTCAAGAAGCAAACCTCCAAAACAGACCTTATGTACATATTAAAATTAATATATGATACAGCGATAAATCACTGAAAAAAGTATTATTCAATAAAGGGCCTGGAATGATTAATCAACAGTTAAAAATAAATAATCTCGACTGAGCACAATGGCTCACACCTGTAATCCCAGCACTTTGGGAGACCTAGGTGGGAGGAGCTTGACCCTGGATTTCAAGACCACCCTGGGCATAGGGAGACTCAATCTCTAGGAAAGAAAAAAAAAATGTAATTAGCTAGGCATGGTGGCACAGGCCTGTGGTCCAAGCTATTGGGAAGGCTGAGGCAGGAGGACAGCTTGAGTTCAGGCGATCAAGGCTAGTGTAAGCCATGATCATGCCACTGCACGCCAGCCCGGGTGACAGAGTGAGACACCGATTCAAAAAAAGAAACGCAGAAAAGCCAACATTAAGTAGCCAAATCTGGGACAATTTGAGGATCAAAATAACTAATGAGGCCAGATGCGACAGCTCATGCCTGTAATCCCAACACTTTGGGAGGTAGAGGCTGGTGGATCACCTGAGGTTGGGAGATCGAGACCAGCCTGGCCAACCCAGTGAAACTCCATCTCTACGAAAAATACAAAAATTAGCTAGCCGTGGTGGCACACTCCTGTAATCCCAGCTACTCAGAAGGCTGGGCGGGAGGATCTCTTGAGCCCAGGAGGCAGAGGTTGCAGTGAACCAAGATCGTGCCACTGCACTCCAGCCTGGGTAACAGATCAAAGAAAAAACAAACAAAAAATTAATGATAGTAACAAATTATAATCCATTAAATAA
>NW_012102143.1:1062781-1065018 GCF_000951045.1 Mandrillus leucophaeus
TTTTTTTTTTTTTTTATCTTTAGTTTCACCATGTTGGCCAGGCTGATCTCGAACTCCTGAACTCATGATCCAACCGCCTCAGCCTCCCAAAGTGCTGAGATTACAGGCATGAGCCACTGCGCCCGTCCTCAAATTTGTCTTTTAAAATGACCCCCAAATAACAGTCCCTGATGAAATTTCAAAGTGGGATTCTGTTCTGTTCTGTTCTGTTTTGGCAGGGTCTCACTCTGTTGCCCAAGGTGGAGTGAGTGCAGTGGTGCTCACTGCAACCTCGACTTCCCAGGCTCCAGTGATCCTCCCACCTCAGCATCCCAGGTAGCTGGGACTACAGGCGCATGCTGCCACACCCGGCTAATTTTTGTATTTTTTGTAGAGATGGGTTTTGGCCATATTGCCCAAGCTGGTTGTGAACTCTTGAGTTCAAGCGATCTGATCTGCCTGCCTCGGCTTCCCGAAGCGCTGGGATTACAGGTGTGAACCACCGTGCCCAGCCTGAGATTCTGCCTCTTCTCCCTCTTGGTAAACTGATTTCATCTAACGTTGCATTGTGGTCAGCTTGCCGGTCAGCAGACAGCGGCTGCGGTGAGCTTAGCACCTGGTTGGATGGAAGCTCCACCCTTTACACACCAATGCCTGACATTGTTTAATTCAGGAGCAACGTCGTCTTCTACAGAAAGCGCTCCCGGACCTCCTGGACTAAGTAGGTCAGGCTCCTTAAGGGTGAAGTGTTCTCTCTGCCCTGTTCTTTCATCCTGGCCATTTATCACAATTTATTGTCTCCCTCAAGTCCAAGAACTGGGGCCAGGTATGTCCTTGAATCTCCAGCAGGAATCACAGTGTCATTGATACTATGACAATCGGGGTGTCATCGATAAACATTTGTTGAATGAATGGATGCATACTTTAAAAAAATGCTGTGGGTATGATATTCGGTTCTGGGCCAGGTGCGGTGGCTCACGCCTGTAATCCCAACACTTTGGGAGGCCAAGGTGGGAGGATCACTTGAGGTCAGGTATTCGAGACCAGCTTGGCCAACGTGGTGAAACCCCATTTTTACTAAAAATACAAAAATGAGCTGTGTGTGGTGTTGCGCGCCTGTAATCCCAGCTACTCGGGAGGCTGAGGCAGGATAATCGCTTGAACCTGGGAGGTGAAGGTTGCAGTAAACCGAGATTGCGCCACTGCACTCCATCCTGGGCGACAGGGCGAGACTAAGAAAAAAAAATTCGGTTCTGAACAAATTTCGAGTCACTGACAAAGCTGCGGCATCCAGCAGAGGGCGCGCCAGGCGCCAGCACCAGGCTGGAGGACGCCTGGCTCAGCCCCAGGCCGGCTTCCGGGAGCCCCGCTAAGTGCAGGGGGATACCCCGTCCTTGGCGGCTGCTTGCCTTTCTCCGTACTGTCCCTGTGAAGGTCAAGATCTATAACGTTGAGAGTCCCCAGACATACGATGGGAGAGTTGCAGTAAGTACTCTTTAAATCCCCTTTCACCCTTGAGAGTCTACGATTTTCGACGTTTTCCAGGCGATTTTTACTCTGGTCCAGAATAGGTGCGTGGTAATTCCTGACTTTCGCCACCGGAGGGCACTCCCGGCCCTCGCTTCCCTGCCCCGCGCGCGGTCTGCAATCGGCTGGGCTTTTAAACCTCTCTGGGCTCTGGCTGGTCTCCCAGAGAACCTAAACTCAAAACGCTTGAGAGACACACCAGCCTCCGGCAATCCCAGAGTGTGCTGAAGTCCCCATCGTCCTTCCCTGGAATGTCAGTGAATGGGGAAGCCTTCCCTTTTTACTCACCGCCATCCTCCCCTCCCAGGCGTGGGGAGACCCGGCGCTGGGGCTGGGGGGCCCTGAGCAGGTTCCTCACCTGCACCGACCCACATCTTTGAAGTTGGAGTGCGTGGAATGGGCCTCAGTGGCACACCCCAATCTGGGGACACATCAGAACTTTTTTTTTCCCCCTTATTTTGTTTTTCTTTTGAGACGGTCTGGCTCTGTCGTCCATGCTGCCGTGGCGCGATCACGGCTCACTTACAGCCTCTACTTCCCAGGCGAAAGCGATTCTCCCACCTCAGCCTCCCGAAGTGCTGGGACTACAGGTCCAGGCCACCACGTCTGGCCCATTTTATTTCTAAATGGCTCATGCCTATAATTCCAACACTTAGGGAAGCCAGGGCAGGCGGATCACTTGAGCCCAGGATTTTGACACCAGCCTGGGCAACATAGTGAGACCCTATCTC
>NW_012102143.1:1065858-1067115 GCF_000951045.1 Mandrillus leucophaeus
AAAAAAAAAAAAAGGAAAGAAAATATAGGCTAAAATTCTATTTATTTATTTATTTTTTAATTTAAGGTTAGGGCCAGGCATGGTGGCTCACGCCTATGATCCCAGCACTTTGAGAGGCCAAGTCAGGATTATTGCTTGAGCCCAGGAGTTCAAGACCAACCTGGGCAACATAACAAGACCCTGTCTCTATTTTTTTTAATTAATTAATTAAAAGTCAAATAAAATGAATTTAAGATAGCCACTAACAAGATAATATGGAACTACAGTCCTCAGTATCTGAGGAGGCACTGGTTCTAGGACTGCCATACCAAATCCATGGTATCAAGTCCCTTATATGAATTGGTGTAGGCCGGGCATGGTGGCTCACGTCTGGAATCCCAGCACTCTGGGAGGCTGAGGCAGGCAGATCACCTGAGGTCAGGAGTTCAAGACTAGCCTGGCCAACATGGTGAAATCCCGTCTCTACTAAAAATACAAAAATTAGCCGGGCATGGTGGTGCACATCTGTAATCCCAGCTACTCGGGAGGCTGAAGTGGGAGAATCACTTGAACCCGGGAGGCAGAGCTTGCAGTGAATCAAGATTTCCCCACTGCACTCCAGCCTGAGCGAGACTTCCTCTCAAAATAAATAAATAAATTGGTGTAGTATTTGCATATAACCTATATATACTTAAATCATCTTTAGATTACTTATAATACCTAATACAATGTAAATGCTATGTAGATAGTTGTCCTGCTGTATTGTTTTTTATTTGTGTGATTTTTATTGTTATATTTTTTCCTGAATATTTTTGATCTATGGTTGCTTGAATCCCATGGAAATGGAGGGCCAATTGTACTTGGGAAAAAGAGAAAAAAAAAACTTGATCAGTATAGCAAAGAGAGGGAAAGAAAAATCAGAAAACAGCCTGGCCCAGTGGCTCACGCCTGTAATCCCAGCACTTTGAGAGGCAGAAGCAGGCGGAAAATGAGGTCAGGAGTTCAAGACCAGCCTGGCCAATATGGTGAAACCCCATCTATACTAAAAAATACAAAAACTAGCTGGGTGTGGTGACCCACACCTGTGGTCCCAGCTACTCAGGAGGCTGAGGCAGGAGAATCACTTGAGCCCAGGAGGCGGAGGTGGCAGTGAGCCGAGATCATGCCACTGCACTCCAGCCTGGCAACAGAGCAAGACTCTCTCAAAAAATAAAATAAAATAAAAAAGCATTTTCAAACATATCACTATCACAATACATTTGAATGGATGAATCTCTT
>NW_012102143.1:1068815-1071465 GCF_000951045.1 Mandrillus leucophaeus
TGATGGCACATGCCTGTAATCCCAGCTACTCAGGAGGCTGAGGCAGGAGAATTGCTTGAACCCGGGAGGTGGAGGTTACGGTGAGATGGCACCATTGCACTCTAGCCTGGGCAACAGAGTGAGACTCCGTCCCCTGGCCCCAAAAAAATATACTGGGCCGGCAGGGCGTGGGGGTTCACGCCTGTAATCCCAGCACTTTGGGAACCTGAGGCAGGTGGATTGCTTGTGCTCAGGAGTGTGAGACCACCCTGGGCAACATGGCAAAACTCCATCTCTGTAAAAATTTAAAAATTATCTGGGTGTGGTGGCGTGCACCTGCAGTCGCGGCTACTCAGGAGTCTGAGGTGGGAGGATCATCTGAGCCTGGGGATGTCAAGGCTGCTGTGAGGCATGATTGCATCACTGTACTCCAGCCTGGGTGACAGAACAAGACCTGTCTAAAAGAAAATACTGACATTAACCTGGGCATAGTGGCTCGCGCCTGTAATCTCAGCACTTTGGGAGGCAGAGGTGGAAAGATCACTTGAGGCCATGAGTTCAAGATCAGCCTGGGAAACATAATGAGACCTCATCTCTACAAATGTTATTTTTACTTAGCCAGGCGTGGTGGTGTGCACCCATAGTCCTAGATACTCAGGAGGCTGAGATGAGAGGGTCCCTTGAGCCCAGAAGGTTGAGGCTGCAGTGAGCTATGATTGTATTATTGCACTGCAGCCTGGGCAACAATGTGAGACCAGGCTGGTCTTGAACTCCTGGCCTTGAAAGATCCTCCCACCTAGGCCTCCCAAAGTGTGGGATTACAAGCGTGAGTCCCTGTGCCCGGCCTCCAGGGGCTTCTTGACAGAACAAGCATCCTGGAGTAGGGGTGGGGGTGGCCATCCTAATTAGAAAGCATCCCTCCTGGTTCTCTCTGAAGCGCTAAAGCCAGGTGAAGACCCCAGCTCTGCATCTTGGCCCACAGTGGATCTTGAGAGGGGTCCATGGGAGTTCTCATCATCAGTAAGACGTTGTATAACTGGAGGACTCCAGTCACCTGAGAAATGAAGAAATGGGTCAGAGGACTCGACAGGGATGGGTGGGCCAGCGGTGCCCCCAGCTCTGCACCACGTGATGGAGCCTCTTTTGCATTTGCAGCTCCCTCCCCGGGGCAGAACAGGTCTGTTTGTCTTCCCAAACCTCAGAGATGCCAAGAACGAAGGAAATCTGATACCCCTAAGGCAAGAACTGTTCCAGCCCTGTGCTGCCAACAGGAAGCCTTTGCCCATGCCCAAGAGAGACGGCAGGTGAGAGGCCCCCGCCTCAGGGTTCCCACCAACCAGCCAGGGACACCAGGAGCCATCTGCCATGTGGTTCCCACAGCAGCCAGCAGGGGGCAGCCTGTCGAAGACTTCCTGGGGCCATGTCGCCCTGAGTTGTGCAGGTTCCCACAGGCCAGCACCCAGTGTGGAAAACAGCATGTGGTAGCAGGGGGTTAGGTGTCCGGCATGAGCCAGCCTGGCCTTTACCTTTTGGGCTCTTTTCCTGTCTAGCCCGCCCAAAATGTGGAAACCTTAACAGCAGACATGGGTTATGATGTCAGAGTTTGGGATATTTTAGAAGGGGTCTTGTTATGTTGCCCAGGCTAATCTTCAACTCCTGAGCCCAAGCGATCCTTCCACCTCAGCCTCCTAAGTAGCTGGGACTACAGGCGGCTGCCACTGTGCCCAGCTTAATGTCAGTTTGTAGCTTCACAACTTTGCTTTATCCTAATTTCTGAGCAATACCCAATCAGCTAGGCCTGGAGCACCATCCCCACACTGAATTTCTCCCTCTTTTGGATATTTTATGGACATTAAAAACAAGCATGGGCTTCAAAAGACACCCACAAGCTGGGAGAAAACATTTTAAAAAACAAACCACAGACTGGGAGAAAAGGTTCACAATCTACATATCTGGTAAAAGACTTGTATTCACAATATATAAAGTACTTTTACAACTCACTGATTAATAAGACAAACATCTCAACAGAAATGGGCAAAAGATTTGAATCAACATTTCATCAAAGAAGATATGTGGAAAGTCACTAGAGACATGAAAAACGGACCCCATCAGCAGCCATAAGGGAAACGGCCCTTGAAACCACAGTGAGATGATACCATTTCCACCCCATTGGAGTGGCTGCAGTCCGAAAGGCTGACCATACCAAGACTTGTGAGCATAGGGAGCAAGGCAGGCTCTCATGTGCTGCTGCTGGAAATAGAAAAGAGCGCAACCACTTTGGAAAACAGTTTGGTAGTTTCTTTTTTTTTTTAGATGGAGTCACGCTCTATTGCCCAGGCTGGAGTGCAGTGGCATGATCTAGGCTCACTGCAACCTCCACCTTCCGGGTTCAGGCAATTCTCCTGCCTCAGCCTCCCGAGGAGGTGGGACTATTGGGATACACCACCACGTTCAGCTAATTTTTATATTTTTAGTAGAGACGGGGTTTCGCTGTGTTAGCCAGGCTGGTCTCGAACTCCTGACCTCAGGTGATCCACCCACCTTGGCCTCCCAAAGTGCTGGGATTACAAGTGTGAGCCACTGCACCCAGCCAGTTTCTTAAAAAAATTGAAATGTAACATTTAGAGCATACACTATCCCATTCTAAGGTAATTAATCACCCCCTTTCCCC
>NW_012102143.1:1073650-1076223 GCF_000951045.1 Mandrillus leucophaeus
TGGTGACCCACACCTGTGGTCCCAGCTACTCAGGAGGCTGAGGCAGGAGAATCACTTGAGCCCAGGAGGCGGAGGTGGCAGTGAGCCGAGATCATGCCACTGCACTCCAGCCTGGCAACAGAGCAAGACTCTCTCAAAAAATAAAATAAAATAAAAAAGCATTTTCAAACATATCACTATCACAATACATTTGAATGGATGAATCTCTTCTATTACAAGACCAAAATAATGTTTAAATCATGAGACTCATAAGTTCTTTTTTTTTTTTTTAGATGGATTATTGCTCTGTCACCCAGGCTGCAGTACAATGGTGTGATCTCGGTTCACTGCCACCTCTGCCTCCTGGGTTCAGGTGATTCTTCTGTCTCAGCCCCCCGAGTTATTGGGATTATAGGTGCCCACCGCCATGCCCGGCTAATTTTTTTGTATTTTTAGTAGAGATGGGGTTTCACCATGTTGGCCAGGATGGTCTCGAACTCCTGATCGCAGGTGATCTGCCTGCCTCGGCCTCCCGGAGTGCTGGGATTACAGGCATGAGCCACTGCGCCTGGCCAAGATGCATGAGTTCTTAAAGTGAAAACGAAGCGTCCTTTTTTGCAAACAGTCTGATCAGGGAAGGCAAGGTTAAGTGAAATATACATTTTCACTTCAATTTTTCATTAGTTCCTTCCTCCATCATTTTGTTACAGTGCCTAAGTGTGCCAGGCATGGTATTGGGTACCAGGGGTTCAGAGATGAATTGACTAAAGCTTCTCTAAGTGCCCCCCTCCCCAGTAGGAAGGATATCTGTCTTGACCAGAGTTAAACCCAGAGACAGCCAAGGAGGAAGTCTCGGCCTCCTCACCTGAGCCACGCTCAGCCTCTTCCTCTCCCAAAGGCCTCCTGCTCCTTCACCTTCAGCCCAGCCCATGCATCTCCCTTGATGCGAGACTCACCCAAGATGAGACGGAAACAGTCCCGACACACAATCAGTCCTCACCTTTCCGACCTTTCCTTTTGGCACACAACACAAACACTCCGGGTTTGCCCTGAGGCATCTGCAGGGGCAGGGCCAGGGGAGCGGAGGCTGAAGCTCCTCTGGGTCTACTTTCTCTGAGGAGAGAGTAATGTGGGAGAAGCACCGTTTGCCTTTGATACTTACCAAGGTCACTGTGGTTGCTCCCTGTGGAATGACAGTGGCAGTGTCCCCGAAACACTGGCTCCTTCTCCAACCCTCACACATGCATTAAATCCCAAAGGTGAAAGGAGAGGGCTCAGGGCACAGTGCTCATCCCACCACATGCCAAGAGGGGCTGGGTAATCCTTCTGGGTTTGTTCTCCAAAGCCCGAGTTGGGGAAATGGGGACTCTTCAGACAGGGTTACCTTTGTCTGTCCCTGTTCGTTTATGTGAGAGCAGGTTTGTTCTGCCAGGCTGAGGCCCCAGGCCCACCAGCCATCAGCTCCTTGTGGAGGTTGGGTGTGGGAGTGCCCCTCTGGGGACAGAAAGCCCTCCTCCCATCCCTGAAGCTGGGCCTATCTGGGGAGTGGGGGCAGGCGAGCTCCGTCAGCCACTGAGGAGAGAGGTCCTGGTCAGGACCCTGCCCCTGTCATTCCGTAGGGAGTAACACACAGTTCTCTACTAAAAACACAAAATTCACCAGGTATGATGGCACATGCCTGTAATCCCAGCTACTCAGGAGGCTGAGGCAGGAGAATTGCTTGAACCCGGGAGGTGGAGGTTACGGTGAGATGGCACCATTGCACTCTAGCCTGGGCAACAGAGTGAGACTCCGTCCCCTGGCCCCAAAAAAATATACTGGGCCGGCAGGGCGTGGGGGTTCACGCCTGTAATCCCAGCACTTTGGGAACCTGAGGCAGGTGGATTGCTTGTGCTCAGGAGTGTGAGACCACCCTGGGCAACATGGCAAAACTCCATCTCTGTAAAAATTTAAAAATTATCTGGGTGTGGTGGCGTGCACCTGCAGTCGCGGCTACTCAGGAGTCTGAGGTGGGAGGATCATCTGAGCCTGGGGATGTCAAGGCTGCTGTGAGGCATGATTGCATCACTGTACTCCAGCCTGGGTGACAGAACAAGACCTGTCTAAAAGAAAATACTGACATTAACCTGGGCATAGTGGCTCGCGCCTGTAATCTCAGCACTTTGGGAGGCAGAGGTGGAAAGATCACTTGAGGCCATGAGTTCAAGATCAGCCTGGGAAACATAATGAGACCTCATCTCTACAAATGTTATTTTTACTTAGCCAGGCGTGGTGGTGTGCACCCATAGTCCTAGATACTCAGGAGGCTGAGATGAGAGGGTCCCTTGAGCCCAGAAGGTTGAGGCTGCAGTGAGCTATGATTGTATTATTGCACTGCAGCCTGGGCAACAATGTGAGACCAGGCTGGTCTTGAACTCCTGGCCTTGAAAGATCCTCCCACCTAGGCCTCCCAAAGTGTGGGATTACAAGCGTGAGTCCCTGTGCCCGGCCTCCAGGGGCTTCTTGACAGAACAAGCATCCTGGAGTAGGGGTGGGGGTGGCCATCCTAATTAGAAAGCATCCCTCCTGGTTCTCTCTGAAGCGCTAAAGCCAGG
>NW_012102143.1:1079698-1080911 GCF_000951045.1 Mandrillus leucophaeus
ACATACACATATGCACACACAAATATACACACACATACATATATGCACATATATACATACATACACACATATACACATACATATATACACACATACATATACACACATATATACAAACACACACCTATACACACACACATATATATTTCTAAATACAGTTGGCCCTTGAACAACATGGGTTTGAACTGCATGCCTCAGCTTATACACAGATTTTTTTTCAATAAAAGAGACCCTGAATGTGCCTGCCTCTCCTCCCACCTCCTACACCTCTTAACCCTCTGCCTTCTCTGAGACAGTGAGACCAACCCCCCCGTTCCTCCTCAGCCTACCCAAGGTGGGAGACAACCAGGGTGACGACTTTTGCCATGATGCACTTCCACATAACGAATGGTAAGTAGAGCTTCTCTTCCTCACAATTTCCTTGATAACGTTTTGTCTTCTGTAGCTGACTTTATTGTAGGAAAGCAGTGTGTAATACACAGAACCCACCAAATATGTCTGCTTTCTAATCCCCTCCAGAATTAGAATGAGTGGATTGTTTGGCAATTGTGGAGTCCCAGGTTCCAGCAAAGGAGCTGAATGGTCTTTTAAAATGTTTTTATTTTTAGTTTTAAAAATCATTTGGCCAGGCGCAGTGGCTAATGCCTGTAATCCCAGCAATTTGGGTGGCTGAGCCAGGTGGATTGTTTGAGCCCTGGAGTTCGAGACCAGCCTGGGAAACATGGTGAAACCCTGTCTCTACAAAAAATACAAAAGTTAGCCAGGTATGGTGGTGCACACCTGTAGTCTCAGCTACTTGAGAGGCTGAGGCAGGAGGATCACTTGAGCCCAGGAGACGAAGGCTGCAGTGAGCCGGGATTGTGCCACTGCACTCCAGTCTGAGTGACAGAGTGAGACCCTGTATCAAAAAAAAAATGATTTGTATTTATTTCACTGAGCATGTCTCATGGTTCATCCACGTTGTCCAGGTGTCAGAATTTCCTCCTGTCGAAGGCTGAATAACACTGCGTTTTCTCTATACCCCATGTTTGATTTCTCCATTCGTCTGTCAACAGACACTTGGATGGTTTCCACCTTTTGGCTGTGTGAGTGATTCGGCTATGAACACGGCACGCCACTAAAATTTTGATTCTAGGTGTTGTTATACCACAACAAATGGCTGGAACAATGTTGCGCCTCAATTAAAATGTATTTTAGGGGCCGGGCGCAGTGG
>NW_012102143.1:1081956-1093598 GCF_000951045.1 Mandrillus leucophaeus
CTTGAACTCCTGACCTCAGGTAACCCGCCCACCTCGGCCTCCCAAAGTGCTGGGATTATAGGTGTGAACCACTGCGCCCAGCCCCTAAAATACATTTTTATTGAGGCGCAACATTGTTCCAGCCATTTGTTGTGGTATAACAACACCTAGAATCAAAATTTTAGTGGCGTGCCATGTTTATAGCCGAATCACTCACACAGCCAAAAGGTGGAAACCATCCAAGTGTCTGTCGACAGATGAATGGAGAAATCAAACGTGGGGTATAGAGAAAATGCAGTGTTATTCAGCCTTCGACGGGAGGAAATTCTGACACCTGAGACAACGTGGATGAACCTTGAGACATGCTCAGTGAAGTAAGCCCGTCACAAAAGGACAAACACTGCACGATATCACCTTTTTTTTCTTTTGAGACAGA
Organism: Mandrillus leucophaeus; assembly: GCF_000951045.1. Taxonomy (NCBI): domain Eukaryota; kingdom Metazoa; phylum Chordata; class Mammalia; order Primates; family Cercopithecidae; genus Mandrillus; species Mandrillus leucophaeus. Next base: position 1,082,372 of record NW_012102143.1, read on the forward strand.
GTCTTGCTCTGTCGCCCAGGCTGGATTGCAATGGTGCAATCTCGGCTCACGGCCACCTCTGCCTCCCAGGTTCAAACAATTCTCCTGTCTCAGCCTCCCGAGTATCTGGGATTACAGGCACACGCCACCACGCCTAGCTAATTTTTGTATTTTTAGTAGAGATGGGGTTTCACCATATTGGTCAAGCTGGTCTTGAACTCCTGACCTCAGGTGATCCACCCACCTTGGCCTCCCAAAGTGCTGGGATTACAGGCATGAGCCACCATGCCTGGCCGCATGATGCCACTTATACGAGGTCCCTGAAGTAGTCAAATTCAGAGAGACAGAAGTAGAACGGTGGTTGCCTAGGGCTGGGAAGGGGGGATGGAGAGTGGGTGTTTAATGGGTAAGAATTTCAATTTTACAAGATAAAAAAGCTCTGGAGATCTGTTGCACAGTCATGTGGATGTACTTAACACTGCTGAAATGTACACCTAAAAATGGTTAAGATGGTAAATTTTACCTGTAATTTAACATGAATTAAAAACAAAAACAAAAACAAAAACGAAAAACTTAGTGGCATAAAGCAGCCACCACCATTGTGTGATGTTCCTGTGTTCCCTGGTCAGAAGTTTGGGCACAGGCAAGGTTGCTCCTCTCTGCACTAGGATGTCTGAGGCCTCATCTGGAGGTGACCCTAGTGACTAGGGCTGGAAGGACTGGAGACAGATAATCTACTTCCAAGACCACGCTTTTACTCACGCGTGTGGCACCTGGGCTGGGATGGCCCAAGGATGGCCTCTTCGGGGCCTGTTGACTGGAGCCCTCCATGTGGCACTTTCAGCATGGCAGCCTCCAAGCAATCGGATTCCGTTCAAGGTGGTTCAGAGTTCCAAAACAAGTGTCCCCATCAGGCAAGGCCATGTGGCCTTTTATCACCTAGTCTCAGAAGTGACAAAGTCACCACTTTTATGAATTGCTTCTTTACTGCAATGTAGGTACTTTAACAAACTTCAGCATCAACAGTGAAATGTTATGTGTATGCAGGTTACTAACCCCTTAACTCAGTATATATCAAGAATGCTGCTGGGGTTGGGCATGGTGACTCATGCCTGTAATCCCAGCACTTTGGGAGGCCGAGGCAGGTGGATCACCTGAGGTCGGGAGTTCAAGACCAGGCATGACCATCTCTATTAAAAATCAAAAATTTAGCCAGATGTAGTGGTAGGCACCTGTAATCCCAGCTACTCTGGAGGCTGAGGCAGGAGAATTGCTTGAACCTGGGAGGCAGAGGTTACAGTGAGCTGAGATTGCACCACTGCACTCCAGCCTGGATAGCAGAACGAGACTTGGTCTAAAAAAAAAAAAAAAAAAAAAAGAATATATTCTAAAAACCCTTATAACTCAACAGTAGAAAGATAAATAAACCAATTTTATTTTATTTATTTATTTATTTGAGATGGAGTCTCTCTCTGTCACCCAGGCTGGAGTGCAGTGGCGTGATCTCGGCTCACTGCAACCTCTGCCTCCCGGGTTCAAGGGATTCTCCTGCCTCAGCCTCAAGAGTAGCTGGGACTACAGGTGCCCACCACCATGCCCGTATAATTTTTGTACTTTTATTAGAGACGGGGTTTCACCATGTTGGCCAGGCTGGTCTGGAACTCCTGACCTTAGGTGATCCACCTGGCTCAGCCTCCCAAAGTGCTGGGATTACAGGCGTGAGCCACCGTGCCCGGTCAAGAGTGATTTCTTAAGGAAGTACTTGGTATTTTTCTGGAATGATGAAAAAGTTTTGAAACTAGAAAGAGGTGGTGGTTGCGCAACACTAGGAAAACTCTGGATGCCACTGAATTGTACACATCAAAATGGTGAATTGGAGCCTGGTGCGGTGGTCTGAAACTGTAATGCCAGAGACTCAGGAGGCTGAGGTGGGAGGATCACTTGAGCCCAGGAGTTCAAGGCTGCATTGAGCTATGATCCTATGATCAGGCCACTGCACTCCAGCCTGGGCAACAGAGCAAGATCCCTGACTCAATTAAAATAAAAAATATATATTAAAAAACAAGAGAATGCATAGGCTCCAGGGGTATCAGCCACTATCGTATCAGCAGGGTCTCACTCCAGATGTGGCTAATACAAGTCTTTCTGTGATCCATAGCTTTATCAATAACCTAAACTTGATTTGCTAATTAGCATAATGATATCTTTTTTTTTTTTTTTTTTTTAAAGAGACAGGGTCTCTCTCTGTCTCCCAGGCTGGAGCATAGTGGTGCAATCATAGCTCATCACAGTCTTGGACTCCTGGGCTTAAGCGATCCTCCTGCCTCAGCCTCCTGACTAGCTGGGACTACACATGTGTGCCATCACTCCTGGCTGATTTTTTTGGTAGAGACAGGGTCTCGCTATGTTGCCCAGGCCTTATTATTGTTTTGTAAGAGCTTCCCTTTCCTTTAAGATTCTGGATACTTTGATACGTTTATTGAAGATACCTTCTCTAAGTGTACATAATTAAATTAAATCTTGAAATACACTTTCTTGGAACAGACTGCTCTAAACTGAAACTGTAAGTAGGTGAATGTTTTGCTGGAGATTCTGAAAAAGTCAAACCATCCCTGCTCATCTCCAGACCCACTGGGCCTTTGTCTAAGGATGTCACAGGCCATAATTCCCAAGCAGCAGCCAAATTCTTACAAAGGCTGAGGACCTGGGTTCCGCGTTCTGGGGGGGAATCTGCTTAGGAATATAGGAGGAATTTGGGACTGGGTGAGGGAGTGTCGGAGTTCTCTAAGAGGGAGGGGCAAGGATGGCAAGGAATGAAGGGGAGGAAGAGCTGAACCACACAGTCAATTTGGAATGGAAGCAGTTGCTAAGGCCAAGGTTTTCCAAAAATCAAAATGGAAGTCATTGTCAGGCAGCAATATGGCTCCCTGCTGTTTCCAAACCACCCTGACTGCTGTGGGCTTTTGAAATCATGAAGGGCTGAGTGGCTGTCTGCATAGCAGGGATGTGGGTGAAGGCTGCAAGGCGCTTCCTCCAAAACTGGCTTAGTCTGTGCCTGCAGATATGAAAGGAGTACACAGAGAATCCCTGGTGGCTGGAACCAATTTCCTCCATCCCCAGCCTCAGCCACCACCTGTGCTGAGCCCGTAGCAACCGGGACACAGCAGAGTGCCATTCACTGAACAGCTAACTGGTTTACAGGCCATCGATCGTCACAACATCCTTCTAAGTCTTATTGTTGGTATTCTTTCATTTTTTCTTTCTTTTTTTTTTTTTTTCTCTTGGAGATGGAGTCTCACTCTGTCACCCAGGCTGGAGTCTGGTGACACAATCTCAGCTCACTGCAACCTCCACCTCCCAGGTTCAAGCGATTCCCCTGCCTCAGCCTCCCGAGTAGCTGGGATTACGGGCACCTGCCACCACGCCTGGCTAATTTTGTATTTTCAGTATAGACAGGGTTTCACCATGTTGGCCGGGCTGGTCTCAAACTCCTGACCTCAGGTGATCCACCTGCCTTGGCCTCCCAGAGTGCTGGGATTACAGGCGTGAGCTACTGTGCCTGGCCCGGTTGGCATTATTTCTATTGCATATACGGGGAAATTGAAGTTCAAAGAAGTTAAGTAACTCACTCCAAGTCACATAGCCTCTGAGTGACAGAGCCAGGATTTCTATGATTTATATGATTCTGTGCCCATGACAGAGGGCTCCTGGTTGTGTCTAAAGGGAAAAGCCAGGATAGTTTATTATTACCAGAACTCAAAAGGTTAATTTGTCCTGTGCTGTATATTAAAATTGTCAGAGAATTTGGGGAATTAAATGAAGTATCATCTCCCCAAACTTCCTTAAGAAATGCTCCCATCAGCAGGTGCCTAGCACGAGGCAAACCTTTTAACTTTGGACGTGACCCCTCTCTACAAAGGGTAGGCAGCCCTACCCAATACCACGAAATTCCTGCTGCCCAGGACCCAGACTTGAACAATAAAAGACATCTGGGGCCAGGCACGGTGGCTTACACCTGTAATCCCAACACTTTGGGAGGCCGAGGTGGGCAGATCACCTGAGGTCAGGAGTTCCAGACCAGCCTGGCCAACATGGTGAAACCCCATCTCTACTAAAAGTACAAAAATTATCCAGGCATGGTGGTGTGCACCACCATGTCCCAGCTACTCTTGAGGCTGAGGCAGGAGAATCACTTGAACCCGGGAGGCAGAGGTTGCAGTGAGCCGAGATCACACCACTGCACTCCAGCCTGGGCAATGAGAGCGAGACTCCATTTCGCCAGGGGTGGGGTGGGGAGGAAGACATCTGGGAACTGGGACTGGTGGGTTTCATTTATTTAGACCCTAGGCCTAGCATCCCTGGAGCCTGGCTCAGATTTTTGTGAATCTGAACACCTTGGCGGGAAGGGAGGGAGTAATGAGGGGGGCAAGTTTCAGAGGAGAAGTAGTGGAGGCCAGAGATGAAGCCTGAGCAGAGCTGCTCGGTGGTGGGATGTCCTCTCCAATGAGGGTTGAAGGAGAGGCAGCAGCTGCTCCGGTTTGCCTTCTGGGCCTGAGCTATTCCACGAGGTTGCCACCAGCTGCACGTGGCTATCAGGTGCTTGAAATGTGGACAGTCTGATTGAGATGAGCAGCAAGTGTAAAATACACCCTACATTACAAAACCTTGGCATGAAATAAAGTAATGTAAAATATCTCATTAATATTTTTATACTGATTACATGTAGGGATAATGTTGGACATATATTAGATTAAATGAAATGTTATTAAAATTAATTTCACCTGTTTTATTTTTCTTCCTTTACTTTTAAAAGCATGTGGCCACTAGAAAATTTTCTTTTTTCTTTTCTTTCTTTCTTTTTTTTTTTTTTTCGGAGATAGGGTCTTGCTCTGTTGCCCACGCTGGAGTGCAAGGCACGATCAGGGCTCACTGCAGCCTCGACCTCCTGGGCTCAAGTAATCCTCCCACTTTGGCCTCCCGAGTAGTTGGAACTACAGGTGTGTGCCACCACACCTGGCTAATTTTTAATTTTTTGTAGAGATGGGGTCTCACTATGTTGCCCAGGCTTGTCTCAAACTCCTAGACTCAATCCATCCTCCCACTTCAGTCTCCCAAAGTGCTGGGATTACTGGTGTGAGCCATGGCACCTGGCCCAGAAAATTTTCAATTCAAAATTACAAATGAAATTGCTCATTCTAAGGCCAGGTGTGATGGCTCATGCCTGTAATCCCAGCACTTTGGGAGGCCAAGGTGAGTGGATCACCTGAGGCCAGGAGTTTGAGACCAGCCTGGCCAACACAGTGAAACCCCATCTCTATCAAAAATGCAAAAATTAGCCAGGAGTGGTGGCAGGTGCCTGTAATCCCAGCTTCTCAGGAGGCAGAGACAGGAGAATCGCTTGAACTCGAGAGGCAGAGGTTGTAAGTGAGTCAAGATTATGCCATTGCACTCCAGCCTGGGCGACAGAGTGAGTCTCTGTCTTAAAAACAAAAAAAAAAAAGAAAAGAAAAAAGAAAAGAAATAGCTCATTCTATTTCTGTTGGACAGCGCTGTCTTGGCCCAGTCCTTCCTGCCTGTGTGAGTGAGGGGAGGACAGGTGGGCAGAGGGCTGAGCTCCTTTAGAGGAAAGCCTTGCCTCCTGTGTTCCCTCCAGGTGAGAGCTGTGTGCAGGCCTCTGCAGAGAAGGGGAGGAGAGAGCAGAATCACCCCAGGGGCTGGAACCAAGAGTTGACTGACCGGATGTGGGGACAGACGGCTGGGAGGATGGAGCTTCCTAGGGCAGTGCCAGCCCCTGAAGGGCATGGGTGGGGACAAGATGGGGCCGGACAGGTCGTCTTCTGATAGCCATGCCCAGGGGTGTGGGGGTGGGGTCTGCTCTCCCTCCCTCCAGCCCTGTAGGATTTTTGCTGCTCCTGTCGGGTGAGGAATAAGACTGATATTTTCTTTCTTTTGGAATCCTTTGTTGGTCTCTTGATTCTCTGAGCCTGTGGGCAGCTGAGCCTACCCAGGGAACTCAGGTCTGAACTAATCGGCCCCCTGGGGGTGCTCCCTAGCAAGTCCCTAAAGTCCCCCGGCCCCAGCTTGCCCCCCAGACCACAGACATGGATGACAGGAGCCACAGGGGGCTTTGGGAACCAGGCCTCACCTGGGGGTTGGAGCCTGTGGGTCTGGCCTGGCGCCTGGAGTCTGAGGTTTAAAAGCTCCCCCGTTCTTGATGCCTGATTCTCTGATTCTCTGCCAGGAATTTCTCTGGCAGCTGTGCCAACACAGGGGTTCCAGGGCCTCTGCCAGGGGGTACCCTTGTGTCTGGCTTGCTGGGATTCATTTACACAATCTGGCTAATAAAAGAGATGGGGAGAAATCCATTTAGCTAGTGCCTGGGGCTATCCACTGGGCACTAGCAGCCAAGCTGGGGAAAGTTGTGTAAGTGTTTCCCAAACGTAAACAAAGGCTTGAAACTTGCCCTTGCGGAGACATCCCTGGAGAAAAGGTGAAGTCATTGAGGGCTATCTAGAAACATCTATGGGGAAAGAATTAGAGGAAAGGACACAATTGTCAGAAGATGCTGGCAAAAAAAAAGCGAGGACTTCCACGCCTACAGCCTCTGTTGTTTCTGTTGTAGCCCTCAATTCGCTGTTAGACCCCCTCACTTTCTGCTGGTCATGATTTAAATGTCAGCTACTCCATGATGCCCCTCCTGGTCATTTTACCTAAAATTACAACTTGCCCCATCACTCCCAACAGACTTCCCTTAAACGCTTTTCTGACTTATTTTTATCTTAGTATTTATCATCTAAGATAGATTTGTATTTATCTTGTTGACTATCTGTTTCCGCCATCAGAATGTGGGCAGGGATTTTGTATTATTTTTCTGGTACTGGGTTCATACTTGTTTGTTTGTTTTTTGGAGACAAGGTCTCACTGTGTCACTCCACCACTGCACTGTGCTGGAGTGCAGTGGTGCAATCACACATCATTGGGGATTCGATCTTTTAGGCTCAAGCAATCCTCCCACCTCAGCCTCCGGAGTAGCTGGGACTAAAGGAATGCACCACCATGCCTGGCAAATTTAAACTTTTTTTTTTTTTTTTTTTTTTGACAGAGGTGGGATCTCGCTATGTTGCCCAGGGCTGGTCTTGAACTCCTAGGCTCAAGCAGTCCTCCGACGTTGGCCTCCCAAAGTGCATGGCAAGCCACCGTACCCGGTCTAGGTTCCTGTTTGTTGGCTGAAGCAAAGGATGCATGCCTGAATATATGAGATTTTTCAACTTCCAACCCGAAAGCCGCTTAGGATGGGAGTCCACCCCCTGCTCTTTGCAATACTCTGTGGGTAATAAAAGATAGGAATGACCTTGAATGTCCACCAACAAGGACAGGTTAGTTAATGTATGCTACACACAGAGAACAAAATACTCAGCTGCCAACAAAAGAAATAAGATTAGTGATTCCTCAAAGTGCTCCACGTACCTCTGAGAACTATTTTCATAATACTAAGACAGTATTTGCCTTTTTCAATGTATTGACATTTGTACCCATGATGCAAAAGGAATGGTGGGTAAACCTGACATCGCCTCAGCCTGAATTAAGGCAGTGGCATCAAACTGTACCAGGAGTTATTGTGTTCTTCACCATCATACACTCCTCATTTTTAAAAAAATTAATTGCATTTAAGAATGTCCTTGAGGTTGGGTGTGGTGACTCACACCTGTAATCCCAGCATTTTGGGAGGCTGAGGCGGGAGGATTGCTTGAGCTCAAGGTTCCAGATCAACCTAGGCAACATGGCAAGACCATGTCTCTACAAAAATACAAAAATTAGACAGGTGCATGGTGGCATGTGTGTAGTCCTAGCTACTTGGGAGGGTAAGGTAGGAGGATTGCTTGATCCTGGGAAGTTGAGGCTGCAGTGAGCCATGATCACAACACTGCACTCCAGCCTGGGTGACAGAACAAGACCTTGTGTCCAAAAAAAGAAAAAAATATGTACCCTCAATGAAGCAGGAAAATAGTTTTTAATTTTATTAAATTTTGAGGCTGGGTATGTTGGCTCATGCTTGTAATCCCAGCACTTTGGGAGGCCAAGGCAGGCGGATCACTTGACATCAGGAGTTCAAGACCAGCCTGGCCAACATGGCGAAACCTCGTCTCTACAAAAAATAAAAAAAAATTAGCTGGGCGTGGTAGTGCATGCCTATAATCCCAGCTACTCTGGAAGCTGAGGCCTGAGAATTGCTTGAACCTGGGAGCTGGAGGTTGCAGTGAGCCGAGATTGAGCTACTGCACTCCAGCCTGGGTGACGGAGCCATACCTTGTCTAAAATCAGTTAATTAATTTATAAATTTTGATCCTTACGTACACACCGTTTTAATATTTGGTGTAATGGATGGAAAGTGAACAGAAAGCCCTTGGGCTGCAGATCAAAGTCCATTACTCATCCTGAGAAAAGCATGTGTGCTGTTGTTTATGAGCTGAACTAGCTCCCCTTTCAGGGAACATCAGTTTTGCCTGGAAGCACAGCTGACAATCCATGGCTATTCACAGCTGGGCATTCAGAGACACTTTCTAGAACAATGAACAAAGTGAGCCTGTCACTTCAAGGTAAACAATTGATAGTACTTTCTAATAACAATAAAATGTGAGCTTCAAAGAAAAACTAGAATTTTGGGCCGAGCATGATGCCTCTTGCCTGTAATTCCAGCACTTTGGGAGGTGAAGGCAGGAGGATCACTTGAGCCCCAAGTTCAAGACCTGCCTGGGCAACATAGTGAGATCCCGTCTCTCTTTCTCTCTATATATATATATATTTAAGTAGCTAGTTGTGGTGGCACACACCTGTAGTCCCAGCTACTAGGGAGGCTGAGGTAGGAGGATCACTTAACCCCTGGAGTTTGAGGCTGCAGTGAGCTATGATCATGCCATTGTAGTCTAATCTTTGTGACAGAATGAAACCCTGTCTTAAAAAAACACAAACAGGAAAAAATAGACTAGAATTTTGGAAAACTTTAAGTAAAATGTGTCAACACAGCCAATGGTATAAAAATTTGCATAGGTTATGGATCTTAAATGTGCAAGACAGAGCAACAGATTTTTCTGAAAGAGAATATGTAAAGTTTGTTCATGTACTTTCAGTGTCCACATTGCAACTAAACCTCAAGAAACCCCCACTTGTCTGAGCTTTGCTGTCTTATCAAAGAAGAATAGCCACCGTTATCTGAAAAGCCTGTTAAATGACACCTCCCTTCTTTCAGCTATATATCCAACTGTATTTCCAGCGATCTGTGGAAGATTGGATTTTCTTCACATACGTCAAGCAAAACAAATGGCAGCAAATCAAATGCAGAAGCAGATGCAATATCCAACTATCTTCTACTAAGCCAGATGTAGAAGACATTTGCAAAAGACATTTGAAAAAAGGTAAAACAGTGCCTCTCTTCTTACCAATATTATTTATGTTAATATATAATGGCTTATTATTATATTTTTAAACTAAGATTTATGGAGATACAATTCACTTATCATAAAACTGATCCTTTTTTGTTTTGTTTTGTTTTTGTAAAAGTCATCATTTTGAAGTGCACAATTCAGTGGTTTTTGGTGTATTTCCAGAGTTGTAAAACCATCATCACTATCTAATGTCAGAATATTTACAATTTAAAGAGGCACTGCAGGAAGAAACATGAAAAGAAAACTCTGCACCAAAATGAAGTGCTTAACAATGTTCTATTTATTTACATTTATTTATTTATTTACTTCAGATGGAGTCTCACTCTGCTGCCCAGGCTGGAGTGCAATGGCGTGACCTCAGCTCACTGCAACCTCTGCCTCCCAGGTTCAAGTGATTCTCCTGCCTCAGGCTCCTGAGTAGCTGGGATTACAGGCACCTGCCATCATGCCCAGCTAAGTTTTGTATTTTTAGTAGAGACGAGGTTTCACCATATTGGCCAGGCTGGTCTCAAACTCCTGACCTCAAATGATCCACCTGCCTTGACCTCCCAAAGTGCTGGGATTACACACATGAGCCACTGCACCCAGCCATGACATGAAGTGCTTAACAATGTTTATAAAAGTCAAAACCCTTTGCTCTAAAACAAATCAAAATCCTGAAATGTTGACTTGTTCAAGAAATAAGTTGACAATCCAAAAACAAGTGGGAGGGAATACCTCCGGGGATGAAAGCACCCCCGGGGTTCTGCTCCTCCCTTTCTGGAATTTAGTTCATTCTGATTTCTTTGTGACTTGCAGGTCAGACTTTCCCACAGGACTCAGAGGCCTGTACTGACCCATCAGGGCTGAAAGAGAAATCTTTTCTTGTCCAGATGCCACAGAAATGGACTCAATTCTGCAGGGATTTGAGACTCAAATCCCCATTCCGACTCAATTCTGCAGGGATTTTCAGAGGGCGGGCAGGCAGATTATGATATCCAAAAATGGCCACAATTTCTCCCTGGAGAGGTAGGGGTCTATGATCCCTCTCCTTGAACTACGGTCCCTCCCCTTTGTCACTGGCTTGGCCGATAGAGTTCAGCTATGTGACTTCTGAGGCTACATCACAAAAGGTGATACAGCTGCTACCGGACTCTTCTTCTTGGAAAGCCCACCCTTGGAGCCCAGTGACCACGTTGTGAGGAAGCCCAGGCCACATGGAGAGGCCACATGAGGGTGTTCCAGCCAACAGCCCCAGTGAAGGGCCCAGCTGGAGCCGGCACGGATCCTAGGACATGTGAGGGAGGGAGTCTGAAGGTGGTTCTTGCCTCCAGCCTTAGCACAGCCCCCTGCTTTTTATAAGTATATTAGAGCAGAGATTTCCCCACAAAACTCTGCCCAAATTGGACATCTGTGAGCAAAATAAATGTTTGAAGCCGCTACATTCAGGGATGGTTTGTTACACAGCAATAGAACTGAACAAGAAGTCTTGGAGAGAAAACAATGATTTTATTTTCCCTGGGAAAGGCAGAACCTCCTGTGGCCACCCCAGAATGTTAGTGAAATAAATGAGCTCATGGGATGACACAGTCAAAACATTTTCAGCTGCTCTACAGCAAAAACATCCGCCCTCCCCTCTTCTCCACAGTAAACAAGAACTTTCATTTTCTGATAAATGTTTGATATGTTCATGGTAGGAAATTCAAAAAAAATGAATTTTTTTTTTTTTTTTTTTTTTTTTAGATGGAGTCTCACTCTGTCTCCCAGGCTGGAGTGCAGTGGTGCCATCTCGGCTCACTGCAACCTCTGCTTCCCGGGTTCAAGCA
>NW_012102143.1:1094299-1097227 GCF_000951045.1 Mandrillus leucophaeus
TCACCATGTTGGCCAGGCTGGTCTTGAACTCCTGACCTCAAGTGATCTGCCTGCCTCAGCCTCCCAAAGTGCTGGGATTACAGGTGTGAGCCACCACAGCCAGCCCACCAAGCATGTTTGAGTCTTTGTCAGGTGCCCGACTGGACACTGGAGAAGAGGAGAAGGAGAACAGGCTTTGCGATGTGGCCGTAACAGTGACCACCTGGAATGGTCACTAGTGAGATACTAACACTTCATTCCGAAGGGTGGCCAGGTGTTGCCTGGTGAATACTGTGGGCCTCTGCTATTTTCCCTCAGGGGCGGGACACAGCTCAGAGGGCGTTCTATCCGGGCTGGGTGCCTGGTGGACACAGCCCTCAGTCTTTGCCCCTCGCAGGTGATGTGCCTTTTGAGAGGCACCAGGTGGCTGCTCACATTATGCAAGCTCATTACCTTAAAGCGCTCCCTCATTTGGAAACACTACCATGAAAAAGTGAAATGTTGTTCACAATCCACTCTTACTAATTTCAGAATCTTCAAGGCAGGGCACCGTGGCTCACCCCTGTAATCCCAGCACTTTGGGAGCCTAGGCAGACAAGATTGACAACATAGATCTCATCTCTATTTAAATTAAAAAGGAAAGAAAGAAAAGGAAAAAAAAGTCATTTTTAATTAAAAAAATGTTCAACATTATATTCATAAATAAGAAGAGCTGTTAGATTTTTTAACATGAACTGTTGTAAATTTCAGCATGTAAAAAATGGTTTACAAATTGTATTACCGGCTGGGCACAGTAGCTCACGCCTGTAATCCTAGCACTTTGGGAAGCCGAGACAGGTGGATTGCTTGGGGCCAGGAGTTCAAAATCAGCCTGGCCAACATGGTGAAACCCTGTCTCTACTAAAAATACAAAAAATTAGCTGGGCGTGGTGGTGGGTGCCTGTAATCCCAGCTACTTGGGAGGCTGAGGCAGGAGAATCGCTTGAACCTGGGAGGCAGAGGTTTCAGTGAGCCAAGATCGCACCATGCACTCCAGCCTGCGCAATAAGAGCGAAACTCTGTCTCAAAAAAAAAAAAAAAAAAATTGTATTACCTACTCAAGCAAAATTTCTCTCTCTCTCTCCCTCTCTTTCAGACAAGGTATTACTCTATCACCCAGGCTAGAGTGCAGTGGCATGATCATGGTTCACTGCAGCCTCCACCTCCTGGGCCCAAGTGATCCCAAATAGCTGGGACTACAGGTGCACACTACCCCACGTGGCTAATTTTTTTTTTTTTTTTTTTGTATTTTTTGTAGACAAGGTTTTGCCATGTTGCCCAAGCTGGTCTCAAACCCCTGGGCTCAAGTGATGCACCTGCCTCTGCCTCCCAAAGTGCTGGGATTACAGGTGGGAGCCACAGCGCCCAGCTGCAAAGTTTCTTGCTGATAAAGACTATTAAGAATTTTGAACTTTCTTTTTCTTGAGCAGAGCTCAATGGAATATGAAAATTAAAAAAAAGAACAAAACCAACCGGGTGCGGTGGCTCATGTCTGTAACGCCAGCACTTTGGGAGGCCGAGGTGGGAGGATCATCTGAGGCTAGGAGTTCATGACCAGCCTAACCAACATGGCAAAACCCTGTCTTTACCAAAAATACAAAACATTAGCCAGGTGCAGTGGTGCGCACCTGTAATCCCAGCTACTCAGGAGGCTGAGGCAGGAGAATCACTTGAATCCAGGAGGCGGGGGCTGCAGTGAGCCGAGATCACGCCATTGCACTCCAGCCTAGGAAACAAGAGTGAAACTCCATTTCAAAAAAAAAAAAAAGTTTTTAAAATATAAAATTAAAAAAAAATTTAATTACAAAAAATTTTTGACCTTTTTTCCCTGAAATATGTCACATAAAGTGATCAAAACAGATGTGACAACAAAGGCAACCTCCTAGTCACCACCACCAGGTCAGGAAGTGTAGCGCCCTGTGATGTATTTGCAGGGTTCTCCAATTGCAATTGCATGTGTAAAACCCGTCTTCTCCGTACCAAGTCAAGTTGTTCAGTATGAATGTTAAAGAAAGATTTTTAAACTTTTATTTTAAAAAAGTATTTTCCTTTATAACTTTTTAAAAATAACATTTTAACCCAGGTCCCCTGCATGCCCTGCACTCGCATGCCAAAAGCTGGTCCCTGGGTCTCAGACGACCACAGTCCAGCGGGTGGCTGACTCGCCCCAGTCATCAGCCCCCGGTGGGTCAGAGCAGCGTCGTTCTTAAGCGGGGACAGACCCGTGTTTACAAGATTCTCAGTGCTTGGCTGATATAACAGCGGCATCAGCCTTCCTTGGGGAGAATGACGACTGTATGTTTTTACCCTCTTGTTAAAAATGCTGATTTAATTTTCAAGCTGCTTTTCTCTCTTTCCCTTCTTTTTTCCTCCCCTTCCTCCTCCTTCTTCTTCGTTTATTTTTAGAGCCAGGGTCTCACTCTGTCGCCCAGGCTGGAGTGCGGTGGCCTGACCATGGGTCACTGCAGCCTCGACCTCCCGGACTCAAGCTATCCTCCTACTTCAGCCTCCTGAGTACCTGGGACTACAGACAAGCGCCACTACGCCTGGCTGATTTTTTAAAAAGTTTTTTTTGTAGAGACGGTCTAACTATGTTGCCCAGTCTGGTCTCGAACTCCTGGGCTCAAAAGATCCCGCCACCTTGGCCTCCCAAAGTATTGGGATTGCTGGTGTGAGTCCCCGCGCCAGGTTTCTTCTCTTTCTTGTGGGTTTCACGCAAAAAAACCCGAGACCCTGAAGCTGCGCTGCTCTCCTGCCTCCAGGGAAAACGGGAGTTTTTTCTGCTCCTTTGCTCTCCCTCTTTTTTGTTTGCTTATTTGTTTTTAGTATTTTTAGCATGTTTTGGAAACATTTCGTTTCAATGAGTGTTTAAAAAGCAGCTCCCCCGCCCCGCGCTCCGGGCGGGCGCCT
>NW_012102143.1:1097867-1100626 GCF_000951045.1 Mandrillus leucophaeus
GACGCGGAGCTGAGCGCCCAGCTGAGTCGGCGGCTGGATATTAACGAGGGCGCCGCACGACCCCGGCGCTGCAGGGTCTTCAACCCCTACACAGAGTTCCCAGAGTTCAGCCGCCGCCTCATCAAGGACCTGGAGAGCATGTTCAAACTGTGAGCTCCCGCTGCGCTCCCTTCGTCCCCGGGATCAGGTTGGGAGCGGGAGGCTTTCTGGCCCGAAGTCCCGGGCCCGGTTTGGGTGGGGAGGGGTCTCGGGATGCAGGTAGCATTTGGCCCAATGCAGCCAGATCTTGCGCGCTCGGGTCTATCTCGGCGGGTGGGAGGACGGGGCTGGACAGGGGGGACACCGGGAGCAGGAGCTCTCCGGGAAGGAGCCCAAAAGTTCTCGGCAACCGGCGGGCCCGAGTTCCAGGTCCCCCAACCCCGACCGCTAGTCCCGCCCCCTCCGCCCGCCGGTCCAGAGATTTGCTCCGAAAGCGACTTCTAGGAAAGGGAGCCGCCGCTGCGCCTCACCTGCCAGCTTTCACCGTATCCCCCAAGGGAAAAATTAGCCCATGTTGGCCTTTTATCTTTTAAAACAAAAGGGGAAAGTTAATCCTTGGCTGCAGCGCGGGGTTTGATGAACCAGCGGGAGCCTGAGAACGGGGAGTTTGGTAAACTCGTTGTAAGAGATTCAGGACTTTCTTGGAGCAAGCGCGGCCCGGGAGCCTCCTGGGGGGGTCATGGGAACCGAACTTAGCCGCTGGCACCAGTCCGGAGGGGGTCGTTCGGTCCTGCTCTGTGAGCCCCAGTGCGCGGGGAGCCGCCCACCTGGGGAGACACTGAGCCAGAGGCAGGCGATAGAGACCCACTAATCCACCTCGTCGGCCTGGAACCTCCTTGGATCTCAGTTTCCTCATCTGGAGAGTGGGAGCAGTAACGGCCCCTGCCTTTTAAGGCGAAAAGTATTTTGCACCCGGTAAGCTCTTACCCGAGCTATTAATATTTCCAGAATTGAGCCGAGACCGGAAAAATGCCTGGGGGAGCTGAGGCCGCTGGCCAGGTCATGCTTGGGCGTTTTTAAAAGCGCATGGAATGTGTTTGCCCTCCGCGTGGAGGTTCTATTTAAAGGCGCTGTGGCTGGCGCTGCGTCGCCTGAGCCTCCGCTGCCCCTGCACAGAGGTCTGCAGAGCCGGCACCTGGGAGCCTCCGCCTCCTCTGCCTCCCTGACACCCTGGTTTCTTTGTCTGGCTTCCAGGCACTGATCTGTGGCATTTTCTGGGTCTAGTTTGGACAATTCAGGAAGGCCGAGTGGGGCTAAAGAATGCGACCGGGGCGAAAATGGAAAAGTAATGGGTGAGGCAAGCCTTGTTGGAGCCCCTTTGATTTCTCTGGGGTAATGCCTTTCATGGGAAGACTGCCCTGGCCGGGCTGCTCCCAGGCCTTACCAGTTCCTCCCAATCCAGCTAGATTCAGGGCATCTTGGGGAGGGACCTTTATCTTCAAGTTGTCTTGTGGCCACTCAGGCTTCTTTTGTTTTTCCTGCAAAACAATCTTTGGAAAGATCAACTTGTAGTTGGCTATCTGAGAGTGATAAAAAGAGCCCATACGCTCGGAGGGTCTTGGGAGATGAAGCAAGGTGGCATCTGTGAGCAAAACGGTACTGGACCAGGATCAAGCAAAGGGGAGCCGGGCACAGTGGTTTATGGCTGTAATCTCAGAACTTTGGGAGGCCACGGCCGGCGGATCACCTGGGGTCAGGAGTTCGAGACCAGCCTGACCAGCATGGTGAAACCCCATCTCTACTAAAAATACAAGAATTAGCCAGAAGTGGTGGCGCGTGCCTGTAGTCCCAGCTACTCGGAGACTGAGGCAGGAGAATTGCTTGAACCCGGGAGGTGGAGGTTGCAGTGAGCGGAGATCACACTATTACACTCCAACCAGGGTGACAGAGGGAGATTCTGTCTCAAGGGGAAAAAAAAAAAAGCTAAGGGGAAGGCAGTGTGTGGCCTGGGATCCCAGCAGAGCTAACAGTTCAACCAATACTTGGTATTTCTTTCTAGGTTGAGTTTTCTGTCACTTGCAACCAAAATAGGCATAAACAAAAGGGGAATAATTTGGCTGAGGAAACCAAAAAGCCATCACTAGCTTCAGGTATGGCTGGATCTAGGAGCTTAGGTGCTGCCATCAGTGCTTAGTTTCTCTTTCTGTTAAGCCACCTTCCTCTCTGCGTTGTCCCCATTTTCAGATGGCTCATCCTTGGTGGTGGCGGTGTGGCCACAACAGCTTAAATTAATAACGTAAGAATGTTAAAAACACTAAAGAAAATATAACACACCAATTTGTTTTCTATTGGATTACCTTCCAGATTTTACTCATTGCAGCAGCAGTCTTGTGAGGCTATGAAAAGCGAGCACTTGGAGGCAGGCTTCCTGGGTTCAAACCCCAGCCCCACCACTTGCTACCTGGAAGGTTCCTTGGGCCTCTTATTTAAAAGCTCTGTGCCATCAGTTTTCCCTTCTGTCAAATGGGAAAGCACAGGACCTGCCATGTGGGGTTATTGTGGGGATTAAATTAATTCATGTACGTGATGCATTTAGCTCCATGTTTTAGCCTATAGTGAAGACCCAGTAGATTTTAGCCACTAATTTTTAGATTATCACCTATCTGTAAATTGGGTAAATCTGCACATTTGGCTGGGCGCGGTGGCTCACACCTGTAATCCCAGCGCTTTGGGAGGCTGAGGCGGGCAGATCACAAGGTCAGGAGTTTGAGACCAGCCTG
>NW_012102143.1:1101541-1102326 GCF_000951045.1 Mandrillus leucophaeus
AAAGTCCATTCCCCCTTCTTCCTTGCAAGATTATTAAAAAGTGCCTGATTTCAAAGCTGTAAGGTCCAGGAGACTCTAACTTTTTTTTTTTTTTTTTTTTTTTTTTTAAACAGAGTCTTGCTCTGTCGCCCAGGCTGGAGTGCAGTGGCACATATTGGCTCACTGCAAGCTCCGCCTCCCGGGTTTACGCCATTCTCCTGCCTCAGCCTCCCAAGCAGCTGGGACTACAGGTGCCCGCCACCACGCCCAGCTAATTTTTTTGTATTTTTAGTAGAGACGGTGTTTCAATGTGTTAGCCAGAATGGTCTCGATCTCCTCACCTCATGATCTGCCCACCTCGGCCTCCCAAAGTGCTGGGATTACAGGCGTGAGCCATGGCGCCCGGCTCACATGGCCTTCTTATAAGGATACCAGTCACTGGATTTAGGACCCACCCTCATCCAGTATGACCTCATCTTAATTTAACTTTTAAATCTCTAAAGACCCTATTTCCTGGTAAGGTCACATTCTGATGTTCTGGGTAGACATGAATTTTGGCGGGGGATGGGGTGGGGTTGGGGGCACTATTCAGCTGAGAGTAGGGAGTGAGAAATGCTGCCCAGAGCTTGAGCACCATCTCTGGAGCCTCATCCAAGGAAGCTTCTGGATTTAGGGGGGTCAGAATCTCAGATTTATCCAAAGCCAGTATGACTCCCACCCCTGTCAGAAAAAGGATGTCTTCCCAAGGCACGACTCTGATTCAAGTGGATTTACTGCGTAACTATAAAAACAAAACTGGCCAGGCA
>NW_012102143.1:1102771-1115514 GCF_000951045.1 Mandrillus leucophaeus
GACCTCGGCTCACTGCAACCTCCACCTCCCGGGTTCAAGCAATTCTCCTGCCTCAGCCTCCTGAGTAGCTGGGACTACAGGCGCGCGCCACCATGCCCGAGTAATTTTTGTATTTTTAGTAGAAACGGGGTTTCACCATGTTGCCAGGCTGGTCTTGAACTCCTGACCTCAAATAATCCACTGGCCTCAGCCTCCTAAAGTGTTGGAATTACACGCGTGAGCCACTGCGCCTGGCTTAAGAATTTCACTTTTAAGCAGTTTCTAGATTCACGTTCTGATGTCGCCTTAGTTCATTGGGCCCCTTACAGTGTGTAACCTGATTAGACCAGTACAAAGTACACCCAGTCTTTTTGTTTGTTTGGGGCTAGAAAGATTCATACAGATACTGGGAGACATGCTTTGATCGTTTAAATTTGATTTTCCTATTTAAAAGTATTTGGCTTAGGGATTTCTTATATTTTCAAGGCTTAAAAAAACTGGATCCTTCCCAGCCTCTGAGTTTGTTGGGTTCTTGGAGTGGTGTCCTTTGTCTTTGGGTCCTTAGGACCTAACAAATGAGGCTGGCTTCTAAATGGTGTGTTGTAGAAGAAAGAGGGTTTTCTAATGAGTGTGGGAAGCCAGAGGCATCATCAGCCCGGCCGGAGAAAGTTCCCTCTCCATTTCCAAGCCTGTTACTGGATAGCCTGAGCCAAGAGAATAGTGGCCTGATTCTAAAAGAATGAGAAGGCCCAGAAGAAACTGACTCTACAGTGTAACGTGAGCTGGTGGAGCAGTCAAGGTTAGACAGGAAATTTTAATTACGCTGGACTTATCTGGAGGCCTCTTTCAAAGGGAGGCAATGAGGGCAGCCACTTAAAGGCAGGACCCCAATGCAACATCTTAAAATGCAGCTGCGAGGTTTTTGCAGCATACTAAAAGCTTGTGTTTCAATTCCCCAAAGAGAGGGTGGGAAGAGGAACATTTGGCTATGGGAAAGCTGTCTTTTTCTTAAGAATCTGAAACGGTGATGTCATGGATGTCCTGCCAGTGCCAGAGTTCCGCATTACCAAGACACCAGTGAATCCCAAAAAGGTGAGGCTGTCGTGGAATCCGTCATTTCTCGTCCCTTCTTGTCTCCCAGTTTCTTTTTCTCCTCCTTAGTCTTGTCTCTAAAGGAGGGAGAAGTGGGTGTAGATTTGGAAGGCTGGGAATTTTCCAAAGAGGTAAAGTGAGCCTCTTAGGGAGGCTTACTGGGGAGGTGGAGGTGAGGCTGCCTGCATACTGGCATCCTAATCTTTTGAGTGAATTGACGCTAAAAATGGGCAAGATGGATGGAAATAAAAGGAAGAAGTTAAGTGCTTTCTTTTTCCTTGGAGAAAGGCAAGAGGTACTGACTTGTCCTGGCTGTAGCTTCAGTCAACAGTGATCACCTTACATGTGAAATTTTCTCACCTGCACTGGAGTTTGTACATTTGACAATTTTGAATTGGGGGGTAGGGTAAGAGGACCTAGGGTTTGTCTGAATTCTGGAGGATAGCTTTAGGTCAGCCTTCTGTTTTCGGTCTTAGTCTCTGGCAGAAAGACCCCATGACTTGGAACTGTGTCTCAGACTGGTTTAAGTGCTGGCTGCTTTTACTTGCTGGTACGCATGATTAACCCATGTAGGAGGAGCTGGAAGGAGCTTCCACAGTTGCTGATGGGTTTATCTTTGTAGGGAGTTCCCTCTTCCTCCTCATTCCTCGCTCCTCACCTCCCTCTCCCTGGGATGTCTCTTCCACCATCCTTGTTACAGAGCCATTGAATTTTATGAGAATTTGAATAATGGGAATGTGAAGTTGAGTGATGAAAACAGTTATTAAAGTCTTACATTATACAAAAAGAGAAAAGTCCATTCCCCCTTCTTCCTTGCAAGATTATTAAAAAGTGCCTGATTTCAAAGCTGTAAGGTCCAGGAGACTCTAACTTTTTTTTTTTTTTTCTTTTCTTTTCTCAAGACAGGGTCTTGCCGTGTTGCCTAGGCTGGTCTCGAACTCCTAGGCTCAGGTGATTCTCCTGTCTCAAAGTGCTGGGATCATAGGCATGGGCTACTTCACCTGGCCAGACATACACACACACGCTCTCTCTTCCTTAAATGTTGCATACCAACCAAACTAACTTTATACCCTCAGCTCCGTGGTACACCCTGGACCAACTAGTATACAGGAATGCTTCTTCCATTGACCTACAGGGTGTTTGATTGGCATTGGGCTATGTTCTGCATGGGTTCATGGTGTGGCTGAGCTAGTGGGTCTCTAAAGATGTGCCAAATGGCCTAAGAGTCCACAGATCAGGTCTTGGGAGCTAGAGGGTGCCAGGCTGTCCACAATTGATGTTCATCTTAGTTAGGAGCCCAGCACACCCTCAGGGCACTGACATCTGGGCTTGGCACACGTTTGTCTTTAGCTTTAGGCTTCACAAACCTCTGTATATCATGTGCAATCTCACACACTCACACATGCCTACCTGCGTGCTCACACACTAGCTCACTCCCACAGCCACTCTTCGGGTGAGGCTGTCGTGGACTCACCTGTCGTGGACTCACCTGTCGTGACTCACTGCCCTTGGCCTCCTCCACATTTTACAGCCCTCCCAGAACACACCTCTATAGCCTCCTCCTGCTTCTGTGTTCCCTGACTGTTGGTGGCCAAAGGGCATCATTGATCCTAAATCCTAGATGCTTCTTGGCAGGGGACACACCTTGAGTTATTGGAGCATGGACCATGATTCTCCATTCCCAGCAAGATGAAACCTGACCTGTGGTCAGTGACCTGCCGAGACATGGTCTTCCATGTTCCAAGGCTGCAGAGGTTCTGTGGTACCCCCAGTCCAACTGGTAAACAGGAATACTTCTTCCACTGACCTACAGGGACTTTGATTGGCATGGGCCTACGTTATGCATGGGTTCATATTGTGGCTGAGCTAGTGGGTCTCTGAAGATGGGCTAAATGACCTAAGAGTCCACTTAGGTCTCCTCCAGTGTTCCCAGCTCTGGGCTCCCCTGGCCAGCACTGTCCATACGTCTGATAGTAGTCTGTGCTCCTATGGTACCATATCATGATGATGATGACGATGATCACCATGCGCCTTTCCAGCCTGCTGTGAGCTATTCATTCACACATTCATTTTTTCATTCATTTAACTAAGCACCTGCCAGGTGCCAGATTATACATACTTGTATAATCTGGAAGGGTCTTGGCCCTTGAGAAGCTCAACAAATGCTGACAGCAAGCTGGATGTAACATGATGCTGTTTGGCCGGGAGGGATGTCACTCCCCGAGAAGCCACCCACCACCTACATACAGGACACTCCAGTAGCTGAGCAGTCCCTGAGAGGATGTGGGGGTTGGGGACACTCTGACCTCAGGCTGCTGCGTTCAAAGCAGGGGCTCCTGGTCGTTCTGAGCACAGCCATGGAGGAGCAGCCACTGAGGACTGTGAAGGGATTCAGGCCCTGGGTGGAGGTGGCAGCGAAGGCCCTCGGGATGAACCTCCTGAAGACAGAGAATGGGGGCTGAGAACTTGATCTGGGTGGTGAGTGCTTGACCTTGGATGGCAGAAGGAGGGCAGTGAGGGCTCAAGGAAAGGAAGCTGCAGCCGTCGGGAAGCAAGAGCCTTCTCATGGTGGGAGTTAGTACTATTATTATTTTTTGAAACAGGTTCTCTCTCTGTCTCCCAGGCTGGAGTGCAGTGGCACAATCTTGGCCCACAGCAACCTCTGCCTCCCGGGCTCAAGTGATCCTCCCACCTTAGCCTCCTGAGTAACTGGGATTACAGGCACGACCACCACGCCTGGCTAATTTTTGTATTTTTTTGTAGAGACAGGGTTTTGCCATGTTGCCCAGGCTGGTCCTGGGCTCAAGTGATCCGCCCGCCTCTGCCTCCCAAAGTATTGGTTACAGGCATGTGCCACTGCACCTGGCCACGATCGGAGTTACTGAGAAATGGAACGAAAGGTCTTGCAAGGTGGTGAGCTGCATTCCCTGGAGTTTCACTGGAAGAGAGGTGCTCTGACACCCTGGTGTCAGAGGCTTGCAGTTAGGAAGGGCCGAAAGCTTATGGAGGGTAGGAGATGGGCTGTCTGACTTTCAAGTTTCTTTCTAGGCCATGGGTGGGCAAACTTGTTCTGTAAAGGGCCAGATAATCCATCTGTTTGGCTTTGGGCCCTAAGGTTTCTGTTGTCCCTCTGCAGCCTGCCATTGTGATATGAAAGCAGCCACAGGCAATATGCAAATGGATTGGCATGGCTGTGTTCCTGTAACAGTTGGTGAGCATGATTTGGCCTGCATGCCGATGTTAGCCGGTCCCCATGCTAGGCAGTCGCTTTAGAATCTTGAATCCAGAGCCTGGTCTCATTTGTCCCCTTTCTTACTTCTTGGCCTTTCCTCCCATCAGTGGCCTCAGGTCCAGAGGGGACACGGTGGAAGCCTGGTGTCCCCCCAGTTGGGTAGGCAGCGTAGTGAGGCCTGGGTTCCAGGACCCCAGAGCTGCTTTTGGAAGATTAGCACTGGAGAAGGAGCAGGACCTGCATCTGCTTCTTCTGCGGGCTAAGGAGGCGTAGCAGCTGGCGCTCGCAGCTGGAGTCCGGAGTAATACTCCCCACCCTAGGAAGGCTTGCCTTCCTATGGCTTCCCCTGAGAGGTGGTCCCTGGTATGTTTGAGCTTAAAAACTTCCAATGAAAAAGACAAATGAGGCCGGGAGTGGTGGCTCACGCCTGTAATCCCAGCACTTTGGGAGGCTGAGGTGGGTGGATCAGAAGATCAGGAGCTTGAGACCAGCCTGGCCAACATAGTGACACCCTGTCTCTACGAAAAATACAAAATTAGCAGAGTGTGGTGGCGGGCGCCTGTAATCCCAGCTACTCGGGAGGCTAAGGCAGGAGAATCACTTGAACCCTGGGAAGCAGAGGTTGCAGTGAGCCAAGATTGTAGCACTGCACTCCAGCCTGGGCAACAAAGTGAGACTCTGTCTCAAAAAAAAAAAAAAAGACACGTGAAAAACAAAAGTGAATTAGCCTTGGGTGTCTGCTTACTTGAGCCCCGTGTTTGGAGCAGGAGCTCTAAGACCTCCGGTCTTGGAACTCTCACCAACTGTGTGTGGAATCGCACTGTCACACCTGCTGGGAGACCTTGCTTCTCAAGGGGGTGTACGGCTCCTCACCCCAGGAAAATTTGAGATCTACTGGTTTGGAGGGAAATGGGAGATAAGAATCTTATGACTTAAGGAAAACTTATTTTTCGTTATCAAATTATGATATTCCCCATTTAAAATTTCCTTTAAAACAGTAAAGATCTTTAGGAAGCAGAGAGTGGAAGCCGATGCTGTTCTGTTCCCGAGGGTCCCCTCCAGCTGTTCCCGAGGATCCCCTCCAGCTGGTCGGATACATGTTCTTACACAAGATTGTAAGAGACGATCTCTGCTGTTCTGCCCGTATTACTTGGGAGGCCTTTGGCTCAAGTGATGGAAAACTCTGCCCCAAACTCACTAATGAATAAAGGAATGGATCATCTCATGGATGAGGGCATCCAGAGGACAAGGGTGACCTTGGGGCAATGGTTGGTTGCTGCTGTCGTCCAGGACTTGGGTTCTGTCCTCTGTCCTCTGCCACCCTCTGTGCTGGCGTCAAGGTAGCAAGGTGTGAGGTTCCCCGAGTCACATCAGCTGCAACAAAATCCAGAGGCAGGAAAGACCTACGGTTCTTCTAAACAATGAGGAAATTAGAGCGTAGGCAGCTAGAAGTGAAAAAAAAAAGATAGAAAGAAAAACATAAACAATGAGGAAATCTTCCTGTGTGTGTGCCCCAAGCCGGCCTCTGGCACCCCGTCACCAGCACTAGGTCACAGGCCCATCCAGGGTGGTTTCTGTTCCCTGAGGGGTGGAGCCAAAACAGGGCTCTGTTAGTGAGAAAGGAGAGGTGAGTTTTTACTGAATGGTGTTCCATGGCTCTTTTCTGTCCATCTGTGTGTTTTGTTTTTGTTTGTTTGTTTTGTTTTCTGAGACAGGGTCTCGCTCTATCATCCAGGCTGGAGTGAAGTGGTGCAATCATGGCTCACCGCAGCCTCCACCTCCTGGGCTCAAGCCATCCTTGTGCCTAAGTCCCCCAACCCCAACACCTGGCTAATTTTTTCTTTTTTTTAGTAGAGAGAGAGTTTCACCATGTTGCCGTGGCTGGTCTCAAACTCCTGGGCTTAAGCAGTCTGTCCACCTTGGCCTCCCAATGTCCATCTGTGTTGTTGTTGTTGTTGTTGTTTGAAGCAGTCTTGCTCTGTCACCCAGGCTGGAGTGCAGTGGCAAGATTCAGCCTCCCAAAATGCAACTTCCACCTCCCGAGTTCAAGTGACCCGCCCCCCAGCCTCCTGAGTAGCTGGGATTATAGGGCGTGCTACCACCCCAGCTCATCTGTGTTTCTGTGTACATGGGAGGGTCTTTTGATGTCGGGCTTGGTTTCTGGAGGCCAGGCAGGGAGCAGTCCATTCCTGGGGGCTCCCGAAGACCAAATGCAGAGGTCTTTCCTGCAGAACGTCTGTCATTTTCACTGGGATTCCCTGTGATTTTTCTCTTGCCTATGGGGGTGGACCCACAGCTAGGAGTGCTGTGTGTGCATCTGGTGATGGGTGGGCTGTCTGTGTCAACCACTCCCTAGACCAGCTTTCAGTGAATACCCCCCCTTCCATCTCATGTCGCCCTTCCACCCTCCAAAGCGCCTGACATGGTGGACCCGCCCCCTGGCTTTGGAGGACTGATCATTCCGCCTCACCCTCCTGGCTGCTCACTGTCTTGGAAAACTGTTGGCTGCTACCCTGTGTCTCCCCAGACCTCCTCCCCAAACCTCTTTTATTCTTTTTCTCATCGGGGGTACCATACCTCTGATTTCGTCTCCTCTTAGAAGGGGCTCCAGCTGCTACCTTTGGCCAGGAGTTGCCATGCGTTGATGGTCCTCATTCCTTTCGTGGCTCCTGGGCTTCTGTGGCTAAGGGCCCTTCTGTTGGCTTGGAGGCCTTTGTACAAGTCATGTGTGAGCATGTGTTGGGGGTGTTCTGGGCTGGTTTTCTTTTCTTTCTTTTATTTATTTTTTATTTTTGAGACAGTCTCACTCTATTGCCCAGGCTGGAGTGCAATGGCGCGATCTCGGCTCACTGCAATCTCCGCCTCCTGGGTTCAAGCAATTCTCTGCCTCAGCCTCCCGGGTAGCTGGGGTTATGGGCACCCACCGCCATGCCTGCTTAATTTTTTGTATTTTTAGTAGAGATAGGGTTTCACCATCTTGGCCAGGCCATCGTGATCCACCTGTCTTGGCCTCCCAAAGTGCTGGGATTACAGGCGTGAGCCTCTGCGCCTGGCTTAATTTTTTTTTTTTTTTTCTTTTAAGAGATAGGTCTTTGTTGCCCAGGATGGTCTTGAACTCCTGGGTTCAAGTGATCCTCCTGCCTCAGCCTCCCAAAATGCTGAAATTAGAGGTGTGAGCCACCATGCTGGCCTGCTTTTGTTATTTTTTAGTCTTAGCCTAGCACACCCTACTCCCCAATTGCGTTGCTGAATGAGGGTAAAGTCTTTGGTTTTGGAGCTCAGACCTGGGTTGCCAGTAACAGCGGCAGCCTCCTTCCAGGCCAGGCAGAGTCCTGAAGCGGGCTGGGCGTCCACATCCAAGGCAGACTCGCCCTCAGCCCTATGCCACAGATCCGGTTTTCAGGAAGTAGGAAGATGTTCAGGACTTACAAATGGCCTCGCGCCCAAGGCTGGCCACTCTGCCCCTTCCGGGTGGTGAAACAGCAGAGGCCCCCACCCCACAGGGCTGTGGCTGATCCTAGCTCTAGGGTTAGGCATCTCCACCCCCAGGTCTCCCCAGCACCCCTCACTGAGCACCCACTGTGCCTTAGGACAGCCCTGATCAAAAACATCTGGCTGCTGACAGCCCTCACTCTTTGCCCATGGGGACCCAGCGAACTCTCTTGCGGCCTTGGAGAAGTGCTGGCCTCTGATGCTGTCCTGTTTGCCTTTGGTGCTGACAGGCTCTCTGCCTCCTCTCTAAATGCCTCGTGCTCTCCACCCTGTGATGGCTGACTTCATGGAGCATTGGGTGTCCCTAATGCCACCTAGGGGCCCCACTGACAGAGCTGACTGTGTGCAGGGCTGTGCTTAGCGATTTCCACAATGGAACTCATGCTTCACGACATTCCAAAGTGGGTACGATATCAGACCCTGTTTCACAGATGAGGAAACTGAGGCACAGAGAAGCCAGGACACTCACCTAAAGTCACACACTTTGTAAGCTGTAGAGCTGGGATTTGAATGAACCCACATGGCCTGCACTCTTGTCCAGTGTCACATGCCCGTCTCACTAATGTCATTCCCACCTCCCAGTTTTCCAACCTCCAAATCTTGGCCTTCCTTGACACCATCCCCTGCATAGCCAGGCAGGGCCTTGCCTGGCACAGTCTCTGCAGGCAGCCTGACGTCCAGGCCCTGTTTTACCACCTGCCCTGAGCCTGTAGCAGCTGCCTCAGACCTGGCCTCCCCCATCCGTGCAACACGTTTTAGCTGGATGGACCTCACCAGAGCCCAGATCTCATTACCTTGCTTCCCTCTTCAGAAGTTATTTTGAGTTGGGGTGGGGCAATACACAACATTCAGTAGCTCCCTATTGCCCAAGGAAAAAAGTCTAGACTCCTCATGTGGCCCCTTAAGGCCGTCTCCAGTCGGCTGTTACAGTCTTCTCTCTCTCTGGTTCCCCCCGCCCAGGCCTTGCTCTCACTGAGCTGAATGGCCCCCACAGCCTGTCTCCTGTAACCCTGCAGTTCCTAGTTGATTACACTTAGGTCTGTCCATTGTCTGTTATTGCTATTTATTGCTGATTCTCTCTCTTCTTTTCTCTTCTTTTTTTTTTTTTTGAGACAGTGTTTCACTCTGTCGCCCAGGCTGGAGTACAGTGGCATGATCTTGGCTCACTGCAACCTCTGCCTCCTGGGTTCAAGCTGTTCTCCTGCCTCAACTTCCTAGTAGCTGAGATTACAGGCATATGCCACCATGCCCAGCTAATTTTTGTATTTTTAGTAGAGACGGGGTTTCACCATGTTGGCCAGGCTGGTCTTGAACTCCTGACCTCAGGTGATCCCCACCCACCTCAGTCCCGGAAAGTGCTGGGATTACAGGCGTGAGCCACTGTGCCCTGCTGGTTATTGCTGATTCTTATGAAGCTCCCTCCCGCTCCAGATTTTCCCTGGGAAAGCAGAGACAGAATGTTCATGGCCAAAAGTGGCTAACCGCTTCCTGCAGTCCCCATGCCCGTCCCAGGGCTGGGCCCAGGGCCATGGCAGAGTAGGCACCTTGACCTCTGTGGAGGCTTCTGAGCTCTGCCGGCTGCAACTTCAGTGAGGCCCTGATGACTGTTGAGAGGAGCTGCACAGCTCCCCATGGCCGTGGGAGGTAATGTGAGCCTTCAGTGAGGTTATGCGGTTCCCTCCAGCAGAGCCACTGACCCACACGGGCACACACCTGTAAGTGAGACCTGGAAAAAGGTAAGTGACCACCTTCTCAGGTTGTGCACAAGACCTCGTGACCACTCGGTGTGCAGTCATGGCTTTAATTAGGGCACTCATGTTCCAGCCCAGTGTTCTTTCCACTGAGGGCTGCTCGGTTTAAGGTGGTGTGGGCCTGGAGTGGGGAACGCAGGAAAAGGTCCTTCTGGCAGCAGTGGGTGGAGAGGAAATGTCGAGAGCTGCACGGGTGGCAGCCCAGGGTGTCCTTGTCTCCCACTTGGGGTGATGGCCGAGTGCCCCGTAGTCTGCTTGTGTTGGGCTGCTGCCCTGGCCTGCTCTGAGACCTGTGCCCCCTGGGCCGCTGTATACCCCCTCGTTGGGGCCTCCCACTGGCCGTTTCCTTCCCTGACCTTGGCACTGCTGGAACTGTACCAGGCACAGCCTGAATGGAGTCTAGTGTGGAAACCCCGTGTTGTTTGGGAACATCTGTTCCCTGATATCCACAGGGCTCCTGGGAATGCCAGAAGAACTAGGTTTCCAGGGGCCCTTCCAACCCAGTTTCCTGGCCCCTCAGGACTCTCCTATCAGAACTTTCTTTTTTTTTTTTTGAGACGGAGTCTTGCTCTTGTCGCCCAGGCTGGAGTGCAATGGTGCGATCTCGGCTTACTGAAACCTCCGCCTCCCGGGTTCAAGTGATTCTCCTTCCTTAGCCTCCCAAGTAGCTGGGATTACAGACACCCACCACCATGCCCCGCTAATTTTTGTATTTTTAGTAGAAATGGGTTTCACCAGGTTGGCCAGGCTGGTCTTGAACTCCTAACCTCAGGCGATCCACCTGCCTTGGCCTCCCAAAGTGCTGGGATTACAGGCGTGAACCACTGTGCCTGGCTTCCTATCAGAACTTTTATGCAGACCTGGCAAGGTGGCTCACTCCTATAGTCCCGGCACTCTGGGAGGCCGAGGCAAGAGGATTGCTTGAGTCCAGGAGTTCAAGACCAGCTTGAGCAATGTGGCAAAACTCTGTCTTTACAAAAACGTGAAAAACTATCTGGGCATAGGAGGTATGTACCTGTGGTCCCAGCTAGGCAGGAGGCTGAGACGGGAGGATTGCTTGAACCTGGGAGTTGGAGGCTGCAGTGAGCTATTATCACACTCACTGCAGTGAGTGCGTAAGCCGAGTGTTTGGGGCACAAGGTGAACTGGGAGCTCATTGGACAAAAGTGGCTATGAGTGGTTTGATTGTATGATGAAAACTTTGGGTCAAAGCTTTTGTATCTCTGAGTCCCCTGGCCCTTTTTCAGAGCCTGCCCACCCTCCCTCTGCATGCAGCTAGAGCATTGGGAGTGACTGTTTCCCAGCCCGCAGCTGGATGGGTAGGAAGGAGGAGCAGGTGATTTGACAGCTGGGGAGGACCCACACAACCAGAGAAAACTAGAAACTCAGAGAACCTTGCAGGCAGGGATGTAGGGAGGAGGGACTACAGTCCTGTGACCTTAGGGAGTCCCCGAGGCTCATCTAGATAGGCACAGCTGGGGACACCCACAGGTTAACCCCAGGAGGGCCCCTGAGAAGACCACCTGCCGGTGGGTGTAGTCTCTGTCGCCCTTCTCTGCCTTGAACGTGTCCAGGGTGTGGCACGTTGAATGTTGAACGTGATGTGGGGGGCTTGTGAAAATGCAGGCTCTGATTCAGCAGGTCTGGGGGTTTCGGTGGAACATGAGACTGCGTTTCTAATACCCCTGGGTGACCGTGATGCTCTGGTCTGGGGACCTCACTTTGTGGGGCCAGAGCCTGGCTATTGAAAAAGGCAATGCGTGATTTCTATTCCAAGCCTTTCTGTGTGAAGAGAAGCAGGTGCTCTTGTGTCCTGGTGTCCCTGAGGTGCAGGCAACCCCCTCCCATCACTAAGGCGTGTTCTGGGGCACTGCTGCCCTCCTGAGAACACCCTATCTGAGGGGTCCCTGGGGACTTTCTGACAGCTGAGCCTCTGGTGGACAAAGGCCGGCCAAGTCTTTCTCCATGAATGGCAGGATAATTCCTGGTAGGGAAGTTGGAAAACCAAGAAAGCCCAGGGGCTCTGCACAGTGGAAGCCAAGAGAATAAGTGACTGACTCATGGGCCTGAAACCGGGAGGATGCCGGAGACCAGCCATTGTCCCTTGCTGCTGTCCTTTTGCTAGCTGGCCCTGGGTGGGGTTGGGGTCAGAGTCACCTCGGGCCCTTTGGCGGATCTGGGGGCTTTCCCAGGCAGTGGGCATGCACAGCAGCAGATGATCAAGTGACCCAGGCAGTCGCGCCTCGCTCCACTGCTCAGTGGTGGCCTCAACTATTAGATGAGTTGAGAAACCTTTTCCAGGGGGCCTGGAGAGGCAGGCCTTATCCTCTGATAGGGCTGGGCCCTAAGAGTCACTCAGGAGGCTTTGTGGAGCGGCAGCACAAACAGTGACCACGGCAGGTGGTGGGTTTGGGTTTTCCCCAGAAGGCTAAAGATGAGGCTGTCTGGGACAAGCTGGGTGTGAGCAGCTTGTTAGAGTGGAAGCCCTGGGAACTGTCTGCTTCCTCATGACCGCAGACAGGTGCTACTTTAAAAAAACAGGCTCCTCACTGATAGCTTACCTGGGCCCGTGTGCTATGCAAGGGGATGATTTCCTTTGGGCCCCTTGACCACTCTGCAAGACACACAAGGCTCATGGCACTCTTGGGTTACAGATGGGGCCAAGTCTCTCCCAAGAGGGTGGTGGGGCTGGTTTGGAATCATCCCAAGTGCCCGTGGAACCAGAGTCTCCCCCTAACAGAGTCTGGAGAATATAAAGATGAAAGGGACTGAGCGTGGTGATACATGCCTGGAGTTCCAGCCCCTTGGGAGGATCGCCTGAGCCCAGGAGTTCTGGGCTTTCTGTGCTCTGTGCCCATCAGGTGCCCACACTGAGCTCAGCATCAATACGGTGACTTCCCAAGAGGGGAGGTGGGGTTAGGGGGATCACCAGGCTGCTTAAAGAGGGGTGAACTGGCCCAGGTCAGACGCAGCAGGTCAAAACTCCCGTGCTAATCAGCAGTGAGATTTCTCCTGTGAATAGCCACTGCACTCCAGCCTGGGCAACATAGCGAAGGCCTATCTCTAAAAAGTAACAATAACAAAGATGAAAGGGACTGAGAAAATGGAAAATTTGGGAAAAAACCACAAGTCCACAAGAAAATTCTAGGATGCAAACAGGGCTGCAGTGTCTTTTTATGGGTAGTTTTTCTTTACTA
>NW_012102143.1:1115954-1127954 GCF_000951045.1 Mandrillus leucophaeus
GCTCATTGCAACCTCCGCCTCCAGGGTTCAAGCAATTCTTGTGCCTCAGCTTCCCAACTAGTTGGGATTACAGCCCACCACTATGCCTGGCTAATTTTTGTATTTTTAGTAGAGACGGGGTTTTACCATGTTGGCCTGGCTGATCTTGAACTCCTGACCTCAGGCAATCCACCCGCCTCAGCCTCCCAAAGTGCTGGGGTTACATGTGTGAGCCACCACACTTGGTCTATTCTGGATTGCCTTTAATTAAAAATATATATGTATATGGATTAAAGTTTAAATTATAGGGAAAAAACGAGCTAAGATGTTGGCAGAGAAGGAGCTGGGAGCTCAGGGGAACTCCAGTAAGCCTGACAGCATTTGAAAGATGTAGGCTATGGGGAGAAAAAGGAAAGATGGTGATCATTTGAAATAAGGAGGGAGGGATCCAGGGTTAGGCCAAGCTTGTGGGGAGAAAGCAGGTCCCGGTCAATTGGGCCCAGGGCTGGGGCTCTGTGAGGCCTCACTGGGGCCAGGGCCTCCCTCCTGGACTGAGGTTGGGCCTCCCTCCCCAGGCCTCCCGCTTCCAGGTGCTCCAGGGCTGGGAAGGGCATCTTTGCCCAGGGGAGGGGTGCCAGGTGTGCTACTCCATGGGGTTCCCTTTCCACATGGCTGGATTCCAAATTGCAAGGAATGTGATAGCATTTTCATGGAAGGAGAGGGAGCAACAGACCTTTCAAGAATGAAGAAAACAAATCCACCTTCATTTGCCTTTCCCAGAGGCTCAAAAGTTTGGTGTAAGATCTCCTGTTTGCAGGTAGCCTTGTCTTAAGGGACTTTCACACTGCAGTTGCTTGGAGAACCTTCTAGCAGGTTAAAGATAAGTGTTCCCCCTTCACCCCAGTGTGTTTGGCCCTGGACCCTACCTGGGAGGCTGAGCCCCTCACCCCCAGCTTCCTTCAGCCACACCTGCCTGTGTGATGATCACATTGAGGATTCTTTATCTTGTTTATTTTCCTTTATCTTTCAAACACTTAACTCCAATACAAAAAATGACAGGGTCCTGTGGTCCCACCTACTCAGGAGGCTGAGGCAAGAGAATCGCTTGAACCCCGAAGGCAGATGTTGTAGTGAGCTGAGATTGCACCACTGCACTCCAGCCTCGGCAACAGAGGGAGATTCCATCTCAAAAAACAAACAAACAAAACAAATACCTAACTCCAGTTTCTGTCTTTGTGAACTGTTTTGGAGGGGCAACCTTGGCATGATGAGGACTGACCTGAAAATCAAGTCTCACTTCCCTAAAACCCAACTCCTCTGGCCACATCACCCAGCCTGGGGCAGAGCTGCGGGTTAGGGGGTCAGGCTGGGGGTCGTCTTTGGGCCTGGTGATCTTGTGCTGATCGACCTTGGTGGGCCTGTTTCTCCATCAGCCAAACAGCACCACAACCCCTCAGAGGAGCCTTGAAGGATTACATCAGATGACATTTATTTGAAGGGCATGGCTGGTGAGACTGTTTCTCTGAATGTCTGCAAGGCGGTAACATCAGCATTCCTCTTGGCGAACAATGAATTCCTTTGCATATGTCGGTAGCCACGGGTCCATGCTTTGAGGCCACAATCAGAATCCACAAATATTCAGAAACATGACTTCTATCATTTCTGTCTACATCTTGAGACATAATTGCCAAATGTCTAACTCTCACAACAGTGACCTGGACATGGGGACACCGAGCACACACTGTGCTTTCTCTAGCCCCTTCCAAGTTCACGGGCACATCGTTCCTACTATACTTGAAAGCTTAGCATCTGCTTGAAACCCCAGGTTCATTCTGATCCCTACGAATTCACTTACTTCAGTTTTCACCATCTATGAAGCGGGGCTACTAATAACCACTTCACAGCACTGCTGTGTTCAGTGAGGTAATTTAGGACAGTGCCTGGCACTTCTAAGCTCTCAGGCACCCATAAAGGCAGGCGGCTGTGATTAATTCTTCACAGGACTGTTGTGAAGATCAAAAGGATCAGTACATGAGACAATGCCTTGTGAACTGCAAAGCCGACCAGTTGTAGTTACTACATGTTTGGAACCCTGTTGTGTGCCGTGCCCTATGTAGACATCAGGCATTTTGAGAGAAGCAGATAAAATAGCGAGATGATAAAGACATGTGAGGTTTTTCCTGCCTGTCTTGCAAATCCAGGCCCTAAAGGAAGTGACTGTAGACAAACCCTCCAAGGGTCACTTTGAAGAGAGAAAGACAGGTTTCTGGTGTACATATCCTGGCTCCGTAGGAGAGAGGGTGCCCCTGATGTGGTAGCTCTATTGTTTTTTTCTTTTTATTCTTTTTTTCTTTTTGTTTGTTTGGTTGGTTGGTTGGTTTTTTCTTTTTTGAGACGGAGTTTCACGCTTTTGCCCAGGCTAGAGTGAAGTGGTGCAATCTCGGCTCACTGCAACCTCTGTCCCCCGGGTTCAAGCGTTTCTCTTGCCTCAGCCTCCTGAGTAGCTAGGATTATAGGTGCCTACCACCACGCCTGGCTAATTTTTGTATTTTTATTAGAGACAGGGTTTTGCCATGTTGGCCAGGCTGGTCTCGAACTCCTGACCTCAGGTGATCCACCTGCCTAGGCCTCCCAGAATGCTAGGATTACAGGCATGAGCCACTGTGCCTGGCTGTTTTGTTTTTTTTTTTTCCAAGATGGAGTCTCACTCTGTCACCCAGGCTGGAGTACAGTGGCATGATCTTGGTTCACTGCAACCTCTGCCTCCCAGGTTCAAGCAATTCTCCTGCCTCAGCCTCTCGAGTAGCTGGGATTACAGGCACGCGCCACTAGGTCCGGCTAATTTTTGTATTTTTCGTAGAGATGGGGTTTCACCACATTGGCCAGATTGGTCTTCAACTCCTGACCTCAAGAGAGCTGCCCACCTCAGCCTCCCAAAGTGCTGGGATTACGGGCATGAGCCACTGCGCCCAGCCTGTGGTAGCTTTAGAGTCCTGCCAGGACTTAAATAAAGGGAACTTGGCTGATGCTTCCAGCAGGAACAAAAGAAAGCAGCCCTGACTGAGCAGCTGGGATTGAAGAGGGTGCTTGGCTCAGGATTCCTTTCTCTCCTGCCCTTCTCCCCTCCACATGACACGGTCACAGCTTCACACTCACTTTATTCCTGTGCCCAGCCGGTGGCTCTCAGCAGAACACCAATGGCCCTTTTCCCTCTACGGGACTTGCCCACTGGGCTGGTGGGCTTCTGTTTCCGGGCGCATTCTCTCCAAAGGAGTTGAACCAAATTTTCTTGCCCATTTAAATAAGCTGGGGCCAGGCTTGGTGGCTCAGGCCTGTATTCCCAGCACTTTGGGAGACCGAGGCAGGCGGATCACCTGAGGTCAGGAGTTCAAGACCAGCCTGACCAACATGGAGAAACCCCGTCCCTACTAAAAATACAAACATTAGGCGGCGTGGTAGTGGGTGCCTGTAATCCCAGCTACTCGGGAGGCTGAGGCACGAGAATCACTTGAACCCGGGAGGCCGAAGTTGCAGTGAGCTGAGATTGCACCACTGTACTCCAGCCTGGGCGACAGAGCGAGACTCCGTCTCAAAAAAAAAGAAGAAGAAGTTGGAATTCCTT
Source organism: Mandrillus leucophaeus (assembly GCF_000951045.1). Classification (NCBI taxonomy): domain Eukaryota; kingdom Metazoa; phylum Chordata; class Mammalia; order Primates; family Cercopithecidae; genus Mandrillus; species Mandrillus leucophaeus. The sequence continues at coordinate 1,119,556 of NW_012102143.1, forward strand.
CAATATTGCCCTGAGCTTGCTGAGGTCTTTTTTGACATATTTGACCTTTTTGTTAGGCCTGGAGAATGTTGCAGGCTTTGGGACCTCAAAGGAAGGTTTCCCAAGTCTTCTAGACTCCTCTCAGTTTGAACCCCAGGCGTAAATGGATGACGTTTCTTTTCTTTTTCTTTGAGACAGAGTCTCACTCTGTCACCCAGGGTGAAGTGCAGTGGCACAATCTTGGCTCACTGCAACCTCCACCTTCCTGGTTCAAGCAATTCTCCTGCCTCAGCCTCCCGAGTAGCTGGGACTACAGGTATGGGTATCTGCCACCACACCTGGCTAGTTTTTTGTATTTTTAGTAGAGACAGGGTTTCGCCATGTTGGCCAGGCTGGTCTTGAGCTCCTGGCCTCAGTTGACCCTCCCATCTCGACCTCCCAAAGTGCTGGGATTACAGGCGTGAGCCACTGTGCCCTGCCCAAGGATGGCTTTTCTCATACCCCTCCCTGTGTTGGGAGAGCCTCTTTCCCCTCACATGCGACAGCCCCTCTGTGTCTGCGGGAGGCTGTGCTAGCTCCGGCTTAGGTGGGCTGGGAAGCCGTCTCCCTGGTCCTTCCTCTCCCAGCTGAGGACAGATTCCTGCCTATTCCCTGACCTTTATTTATCTTCCCATCTGCCTAACCAGTTTATCTCCTGTTCCTGGGTACTGTTGTCTCCTTACACCCAGGCTTTTCAGTTCCTCCCTTACTCGCTTCGCTCTCCTTCCTTTCTGCTCACTCTTTGTTCATGTCCCAAATGATTCACTTCTCAAATGCACCACATTCATCACTTCAGCCTTTTCTGTGAATTCTGTTGGAACACGCTGTGTGTGCTGGGCAGTGAGCAGTGGGCAGAAGACGTTTATCCAGAATCTTGGCACTGAAGGGACCTTAGTAGTCATGTTTTTCTTTTTTAAGAGATAGATCTCACTGTGTTGCCCAGGCTGTACTTGACCTGCTGGGCTCAAGCAGTCCTCCTGCCTCAGCCTCTGGAGTAGGTAGGATTACAGGTTCAAGCCACTGTACCTGCCCTTAGTGGTCATTTAACTGCGCCGCCCCTGCTAAGGCTGACTTGACCAGAAAAGTGCTTCTCAGAGGGTTTTCTTGAAGCACTGCATTGCCAAGGTGCATCTTCTCAACGGAAAATCCCCAAATGCAGAGGTCTGTGTGGTCAGATGAGTCTGTGCACTCTGTTTCCCTCTTGTAAGTTTTGGACACATATGGAAGGCTCTGGAAAGTTCCACACTGAACCTGTTTACTTTGGGACTCCGTGTAACAGAGACTGTCCCTCCCAGCTGGTTTGTGCAAGCTCTTTACTTCTTAGGTCTAGTTCCAGTTGGCCATTTTGCCAGAAGGCACCTCCTTGCACTTAGCTGAAGCCTGTCTCACCCATTTCCATGCACAGAGCCCAGTTCTGGCACCCTTTGGGCCCCTGGGCAACATCTGAAGGCAGCTCTGCCAAATCCCGCTGGTTCCTTCCACCCTGTCCTTGTGTGGGGTCTTAAGTCCATTCTTCTTCTTGGGTGCTTCCCGCTGACCAGGCCCATGGCCTCCCTGCAGTGTGAGGTCTGCGTGGAGTGGGGCAGGCCATGATGGGGTAGACAGGACTGTGGCCCCTGCATTCGGGATTCAGGACTTTTTGTACTTGCCACTATGATTTATTTTGCCCACAAGTTTTTGGCAGCCTCCCTGACTCACTGTAGCATCCCAGTCCCCTGAAGGTGTGGTCACAGGTGCAAGTGAGTGCCATTTGTCTCAAAACCTGTGCTGGGGAAGTCAGCTTGTGGGGGTCTCAGTTTTAGTACCTTGCTTTTTTTTTTTTTTTGTTTTTTGTTTTAAGACAGGGTCTCACTCTGTCACCCAGGCTGGAGTGCAATTGTGTGAACACGGCTCATTGCAGCCTTGACCTCCCAGGCCTGAAATGATCCCCCTGCCTCAGCCTTCTGAGGAGCTGGGACCACAGGCACATGTCACTATGCCTTGCTAATTTTTTTATATTTTTGAAGAGACAGGGTCTCACTATGTTGCCCAGGCTGGTCTTGAACTCCTAGGCTCAAACAACCTTCCCACCTCAGCCTCCCAAAGTGCTGGGATTGGAGGTATGAACCACCACTCCGAGCCAGTACCTTGCATTTTTTAAAAATTGTGGTAAGATATGCATAATGTGAAATTTAGCTATTTTGTTTTGAGACAGGGTTGCATGCTGTCACCTAGGCTAGAGTGATCACAGCTCATTGTAGCCTCAAACTCTTGTGCTCAGGTGATCCTCCCCCATTGGCCTCCCAAGTAGCTGGGACCACAGATATGGGCCACCACACTCAGGTACTTTCTTAATTTTTTTGTAGAGATGGGGTCTTGTTTTGTTGCCCAGGCTGATCTGAAACTCCTAGGCTCAAGTGATTCTCCTGCCTGGGCCTCCCAAAGTGCTGGCGTAACAGGCATGACTGACTGCACCCAGCAAAATTCACCATTTTTAAAACATTTTTAACCATTTTTGAGTGCAGAGTTCAGTGGCAACAACATTGACGTTATAATGCAACCATCACTGTCATCCATTTCCAGAATGTTTTCACCTTCCTAAACTGAAACTCTGTCCCCATTCAACACTAACTCCGCATTCTCTTCCCCAGCCCTTGACAGCCACCATTCTACTTCTGTCTCGATGATTTTGACTACTCGAGGGACCTGATGAGTGAATTCATACAGTGAGGTGCCCTTTTTGTGACTGGCTTATTTCACTTGGCACAATGTGTTCAAGGTTCATCCACACTGTAGCCTGGGAGCATGTATCAGAGTTCACTTCCCTTTCACTGCTGAATGGAATTCCATTGTTTGTGTAGATCACATTTTGTCAATGGGCATTTGGGTTGTTTCCCCCTTTTGGTGATTGTGAATAATGCTGCTAAGAACACTAGTGTCAGCCAGGCACGGTGGCTCACACCTGTAATCTCTGCACTTTGGGAGGCCGAGGCGGGTGGATCACCTGAGGTCAGGAGTTCGAGATCAACCTGGCCAACATGATGAAACCCTGTCTCTACTAAAAATACAAAAAATTAGCTGGCCATGGTGGTGGACACCTGTAATCCCAGCTACTCGGGAGGCCTGAGGCAAAAGAATCACCTGAACCTAGGAGGCGGAGGTTGCAGTGAGCTGAGATCACTCCACTGCACTCCAGCCTGGGCATCAAGAGTGAAACTCCATCTCAAAAAAAAAAAAAAAAAGAGAGAATACTAGTGTCCAGACATCCATTGAATCCTATGGTAATTCTTCATTTAGGACCTTGCATTTTTCTTTTTTTTTTTTTTTTTAAGACTGAGTTTCACTCTGTTCCCCAGGCTGGAGTGCAATGGCGCTATCTCAGCTCACTGCAACCTCTGCCTCCTGGGTTCAAGTGATTCCCCTGCCTCTGCCTCCTGAGTAGCTGAGATTACAGGCATGCGCCGCCACACCCGGTTAATTTTTTGTATTTTTTGTTTGTTTTAAGACAGGGTCTCACTCTGTCACCCAGGCTGGAGTGCAATGGCACAATCTCGGCTCACTGCAACCTCCGCCTCCCGGGTTCAAGTGATTCCCCTGCCTCTGCCTCCTGAGTAGCTGAGATTACAGGCATGCGCCACCACACCCGGTTAATTTTTTGTATTTTTAGTAGAGACGAGGTTTTACCATGTTGGTCAGGCTGGTCTCTAACTCCTGACCTCAGATGATCCACCCACCTTGGCCTCCCAAAGTGCTGGGATTATAGGCATGAGCCACTGTGCCCGGCTAGGACCTTGCATTTTTCTTTGCTATATTTTATCTGTGGACATCACACCAGCTTGCTGAGATCTTTTGGGCATAGATTGTGCCCCAACTTTGTGTCAATAGCAAATCTGAGAGTCAGCACCCTTTCGGGGTGGCTGTAACTAACAGCCATTCCGCCTAAGTGTATCCATACCTGTTTATCTTCCCCCAAAGGCCTGCTATAGGGCATTGGTCACCCTGAGTGGTGACATCAGGTCAGCTGTGGTTTTCCATTAGACCAACTTGACAGTAACGTTTCACAAGTAAATAAGCATGTGACCCAGCATTTCCAATCTTGGGTATATACACAAGAAAATGGAAATATATGTCCAAACACTTGTATATGAACGTTCAAAGCAACACTGTTCATAAGGTGTTGCCAAAAGGTGGAAACAACCAAATGTCCATCACCTGATGAGTGAAGAAACGAAATATGGTATATTGATACAGTGGAATATTGTTGGGCAACAGAATGTCCACAGGAGGCAAATCCATAGAGACAGAAAGGCTAGTAGTTGCTAGGGGGGAGGGGTGGCAAGAGGGGAGTGGGAAATGACTGCAAATGGGTACCAGTTTCTTTTTAGGGTGATGCAAACGTTCTGGAATTACATGGTAATGATGTTGGCACAACCTGAATATGTAAAAATCCATGCACTGTACAATGAGTTTTATGGTATGTGAATTATATCTCAGTAAAGCTGTCTTTTCAAAAAAAAGCTTAAAAAACAGGTAAGTGAGGTCCATGCCCAAGTCATTTTCAGTGAACCCATGGAAATCGTTGCTTCCCTTCTTAAAGTGCTCACAAACCATCCTGTGGCAACGCTAGATCCTGGGCTGGTGCATCTGTGATTCACATACTCTGACTACTTCTGGGAAACCCAGAAGCACCTTGCTTGTTTCCAGATCTGGAACACCTGTCTCATCCTTCACGGTTCCTCAAAGCTCACTGACAGCCATCCGGTGATCTTGTCTGTGTCCTTTAGTGCCTTGCAATGTAACTCTGCCAGGGAGGAGGCCGCGCTGAGCACACAGCTGCTTGAGTAAGAAGTAGCCAGCATACTGTTAAAGTGAGGGCATTGAGGAAAAAAACCACAAGAAATAAAAATAGCACCCACCAGAGGAAGGTGGTGAATGCTGTCCCAGAGAAGGATGGACAGTGGGTGGTATTGGAGAGCTGAGGAGGAAGCGAGTGGCTCCCTGAGCTCATGGGCACAGGAAGACCATAGAGGAAGGCACAGAGGGGGTGGCTGGGTGGGAGGAACGGCACGAGTTGGCCACTGTGACTGGAGGGGAGCCTGTCAGGGATTCCTGGGCCTCCTCTCCAGCCTGACCTTGGGAGCCTTAAATAACTCCAGCCCACAGCACTAGATTCCTAGGTGCCCACAGGCTACATTTCTTGGCGGGTAGTGGTTGTTCTCAATAATGGTGGGTTTTTGTTACTGAGGCTGTGTTGGGGGGAATGCAGATGGGTAATGAGTGGATGAGTCAGTTCTCAAACAGCAACAAAGAAAAACCTGAGACTAATTTATGAGAAAAGTGGTTTAATTGGCTCAGGCACAGTTCCTCAGGCTGTACCGGAAATATGGCAGTGTGTGCTTGGCTTCTGGGAAGGCCTCAGGAAACTTACAAGCATGGCAGAAGGTGAAGGGGGAGGAGTACTTTACATGGCCAGAGCAGCAGCAAGACAGAGCAAGCGGGGAGGTGCTGCACACTTTTGAACAACTAGATCTTGCAAGAACTCACTCACTATCGCAAGAACTCACTATCACAAGAACAGCACCAAGGGGATGGTGCTGAACCATTCATGAGAAATCCACCCCCATGATCCAACCGCCTCCCGCCAAGTCCCACCTCCAACACTGGGGACTACAATTCGACATGAGATTTGGTGGGGATGCAGGTCCAAACCAGATCAGTGAGGAAGCTTGATTTGTTTATTTTAATCTTTAAGTTTGTATTTATTATTTATTCATTTTATTTTATTTTATTTTATTTTTTTTGAGATGAAGTCTCTCTGTCACCCAGGCGGGAGTGCAGTGGCACAATCTCAGCTCACTGCAATCTCTGCCTCCTGGGTTCACGCCATTCTCCTGCCTCAGCCTCCTGAGTAGCTGGGACTACAGGCGCCCGCCACCATGCCCGGCTAATTTTTTGTATTTTTAGTAGAGATGGGGTTTCACCGTATTAGCCAGGATGGTCTCGATATCGATCTCCTGACCCCGTGATCTGCCTGCCTCAGCCTCCCAAAGTGCTGGGATTACAGGTGTGAGCCACCACACCCAGCGCCTTTATTAATTTTTTTAGGAGATGGGGTCTTGCTACATTGCCTGGGCTGGATACAGTCAAACTTCTGGGCTGAAGCGACCATCCCACCCCAGTCTCCCAAGTAGCTGGGACTGCAGGTGGCCTATGATACTATACCCAGCCTTATTTATTTAATTTTTTAAATATTGTGGTAAAATGCACTTAACATAAAACTGACCAGGCCAGGTGCAGTGGCTAATGCCTGCAATCCCGACACTTTGGGAGGCCAAGGCAGGCGGATCACGTGAGGTCAGGTGTTCGACACCAGCCTGGCCAACATGGTGAAACCCCATCTCTACTAAAAATACAAAAATTAGCTGTGTGTGGTGGCACCCACTTGTAATCCCAGCTACTTGGGAGGCTGAGGCAGGAGGATTGCTTAAACCAAGGAGGCAGAGGTTGCAGTGAGCCGAGATTGTGCCACTGCACTCTAGCCTGGGTGACAAAGAAAGACTCCACCTCAAAAACAAAAAAAAAACCAAAAATTAGCTGGGTGTGGTGGTGCACACCTGTAATCCCAGCTACTTGGGAAGCTGAGGCACTATAATCACTTGAACCTGAGAGGTGGAGGTTGTGGTGAGCAGAGATCGTGCAGCTGCACTCCAGCCTGAGCGACGGAGCGTGACTCTGTCTCAAAAACAAAAACAAAAACAAAAACAACCGCCAAAACCTCTGACCACTTTAACCATGTAAGTGGACAGCATTAAGTACATTCATGTTATTGTGCTGCCATCACCACCATCCATCGCCAGAACCTTTTTCTCATCTCAAGCTGAATCTCTACCCGTTGAACACTAATTCCCATGCCCCTGTCTCCCAGCCCCTGGCAACCACTCATCCACTTTCTGTCTCTATGAATTTGACTATTGTAAGAACATCACAGAAGTGGAACCATACAGGATTTGCCTTTTTGTGGCTGGCTTGTTTCACTTAGCAGAATGCCCTCAAGGTTCACCCGTGTGTTAGCATTCCCTTCCTTTTTATTGCCAAACAATATTCCCTTGTATAAACATACCATATTCCATTGTGTGGATGTACGAATATACCCGCTTTTTGTTTTTGAGACGGAGTCTCACTCTGTCACCCAGCCTGAACTGCAGTGCTGTGATCTTGGCTCACTGCAGCCTCCGCTTCCCAGGTTCAAGCAATTCTCCCACCTCAGCTTCTCGAGTAGCTGGGATTACAGGCATGTACCACCATACCCAGCTAATTTTTGTATTTTTGGTAGAAACAGGGTTTCACCATGTTTGCCAAGAGTCCACGAACTCTTGATGTCAGGTGATCCGCCCGCCTTGGCCTCCTGAAGTGCTGGAATTACAGGCGTGAGCCACCGCGCCTGGCTGGCTATACCCTGTTTCATTTCTCCTTTCATCTGTCCGCGGACACTTGCATTGTTCCCACCTTTTGGCTGTTGTAAACTGATTTGTTTTTAGAGCAAGGTATTCATACCTGAGCAACAAGGAGTCTCTGGGTGACGGGAAATGCTTGAAGGGAGGAGAGCCAGGGATTTCTGTGGAGAAATCCTGTAATGGGGGAAGTGGCTTGGAGGAAGCAGAGCACAGAGGGCTGATGATGGCTGGGCCAGGAGGGGATAGGGCCGGTCCCCACCTGGTGAGGCTGGGTTTGTTTCCTGGCTGGGGGCTGGGGGGCCAGTGAGCAGAGGGGTGGCCCTGTTAGAGGACAGTCAGAGCCCTCTCGGCAGACACAGCTGTTCAGAGCTGGAGACAAGACGAGCGAACCAAAGGGGAATCATGAGCCAGAGTCACGGCCGCACACAGGGGTGGGAACCAACTTCCCTAGACCCGGGACGAGCTGTTCAGAATGGCCGTGGGAGAGATCCAGGGGCAGTGACCAGGAGGAGGCTCCTGGAATTGCCAGCCCTTCCCTGCGAATGTGCTGGGCGTCAGGGGCCAGCTCCTGCAACCCCTCCAATGTCCAGCATTAGGAGGAGGTGCTCACTTGATGTTTGTGGACCGAAACTGGGGGAAATTAAGGTAAACAAGGCATGTTTCTTACCCTCCAGAAATTATGGTTTAGTTGAGGAGATAAAAGACATGAAAACCAACAGGTAGTACAAGATCCGCTTTGAGTCATACAAAGCCCTGAGGCTCTCTGAAGAGAGAGGGGTACCTCTGGAGCAGGTGACCCACATCGGCCTCACAGAGCGGGAGGTATTTGAGTCATTTTTCAATGAATGAAGCCAAAGGAATTACATGTTTGGGAGACTAACAAGTGTCCTTTCGTCCCGGTCATGCATTCCTTTGACCCTGCAGGTATGACGCTGGGCGGGATGGCTT
>NW_012102143.1:1128304-1133458 GCF_000951045.1 Mandrillus leucophaeus
AGACGGAGTCTCGCTCTGTCGCCCAGGCTGGAGTGCAGTGGCCGGATCTCAGCTCACTGCAAGCTCCGCCTCCTGGGTCTACGCCATTCTCCTGCCTCAGCCTTCCGAGTAGCTGGGACTACAGGCGCCCGCCACCTCGCCCGGCTAGTTTTTTTGTATTTTTTAGTAGAGACAGGGTTTCTCCGTGTTAGCCAGGATGGTCTCGATCTCCTGACCTCGTGATCCGCCCGTCTCGGCCTCCCAAAGTGCTGGGATTACAGGCTTGCGCCACCGTGCCCGGCCAAAGCTTTTCATTTTTAAACGTATTTTAAAATTATTTTTAATTGTTATGGATACATAATAATTGTACATATTAGACATGTGATTTTTTTTTACTATTATTATTTTTTGAGACAGTCTCAAAAAATGTTGCCCAGGCTGGAGTGCAATGGTATGATCTCAGCCTACCGCAACCTCCACCTCCTGGGTTCAAGTGATTCGTGCCTTAGCTTCCCAAGGAGCTGGGATTTCAGTGTGCCACCAGGCCTGACTAATTTTTGTATTTTTAGTAGAGATGGGGTTTCACCCTGTTAACCATGCTGGTCTCAAACTCCTGGCCTCAAGTGATCCTCTGTCTCGGCCTTCCAAAGTGCTGAAATTACAGGCGTGAGCCACCAAGCCTGGCCTACGTGTGATATCTCGATATAAGCATACAATGTGCAATGACCAAGTCAGGGTAATCTGGGTATCCGTCACCTCAAGCGTTTATCATTTCTTTGTGTTTGAAACATTCTATTCCTTTTAATTATTTTGAAATATACAATAATGTGTCTTCTTTGCTTATCACCCAGGCTGGAGTGCAGTGGCTCTATCCTCAATTATGGCTCACTGCAGCCTTGACCAGACTGCTCACTGCAGTCTCCTCCATTGATCCTCCCACCTCAGCCTCCTGAGTAGCTGGGACTATAGGCACATACCACCACACATGTCTAATTTTTTAAATTCATTGTAGAGATGAGGTCTCACTGTGTTATCCAGGCTGGTCTCCAACTCAGCCTCAAGCGATCCTCCTGCCTCTGCCTCCCAAAGTGCTGGGATTACAGGCATGAGCCACCTTGCCCAGTTATTTTGAAAATAATACTTCCTTATATTTTCATTTTCATTGCTTATTTATTTATTTATTTGTTTGTTGTTTATTTACTTGAGACAGGGTTGCTCTGTTGCCTAGGCTAGAATGCAGTGTCATGATCATAGCTCACTGCGGCCTCAAACTCCCAGTATCAACCCATCCTCCCACCTCAGCCTCCTGAGTAGCTGGGACTACAGAAATGTACCACCATGCCCAGCTAATTTTAATAAATATTTTGTAGAGATAGAGTCTTGCTATGTTGCCCAGGCTGGTCTCCAACTCAGCCTCCCAAAGTGCCGGGATTACAGGCATGAGCCACCTTGTCTAGCTACTTTTTATTTTTACAGCATGTAAAAATAGTTTATTTTTTATTAAAAAATATTTTTGTTGTTGTTTATAGAAACAGGGACTCACTTTGTTGCCCAGGCTGGTCTCAAACTCCTGAGTTCAAGCAGTCCTCCTGTCTTGGCCTCCCAACGTGTTGGGATTACAGTGTGAGCCACTGTGCCCATCCCCAAAATAGATTTTTTTTTAATTTTTGAGACAAAGTCTCACTCTGTTGCCCAGGCTGGAGTGCAGTGGCATGATTTCAGCTCACTGCAACCTCTACCTCCTGGGTTCATGTGATTCTTGTGCCTCAGTCCCCACCAAGTAGCTGGGATTACAGGTGTGCACAACTATTCCTGGCTAATTTTTGTATTTTTAGTAGAGGGGGGTGTCTCCATGTTGCCCAGGCTAGTCTTGAACTCCTGAGCTCAAACAATCTGCCTGCCTTGGCCTCCCAAAGTGCTGGGATTACACGCATGAGCCACTGCGTCCAGCTATATTTTTTAATTTTTTGAGACAGAGTCTCACCCTGTTCCCCAGGCTGGAGTGCAGTGGTATAGTCTTACCTCACTGCAACCCTCACCTCCCAGGCTCAAGCGATCCCCGCACTTCAGCCTCCTGAGTCGCTGGACCACAGGCGTGTACCACGACACCTGGCTAATTTTTTCAAAAGTAATTTTATAAAGGGTCTTATTCTGTGCCGGTGGAGCCCCCTCACCAACAGTCCAAGAATGGACTTGGTCTTTGAACCTCTGAAATTGCAGGCAAGATTTTGAGGTTCTGGCATCTCCCCGGAAAGAGTGCATACAGCATTCACAGCTGATCCCCAAATGGCTAAGAACCTCTGTGAGAAAGCCATTTCTATTTTAGGGACAGTGTCTCAAGACTATCACATGTCTTCCATGGCAAGGATGCCACCCTACAGGGAAGGGAATTTCATGTGTTAGATGTGTTCTTGTGAGTTTTATCTGCCACCTGTATTATATTAACTTTTTTTTTTTTTTTTTGAGACAGTCTCACTCTGTTGCCTAGGCTGGAGTGCAGTGGTGTGAACTCGGCTCAGTGCAACCTCCACCTCCTGGGTTCCAGCGATTCCCCTGCCTCAGCCTCCTGAGTAGCTGGGACTATAGGCGCGTGCCATCATGCCTGGCTACTTTTTGTAATTTTAGTAGAGATAGAGTTTCCCCATGTTGCCCAGGCTGGTCTCGAACTCCTGGCCTCAAGCAGTCGGCCTCCCAAAATGCTGGGATTATAGGTGTGAGCCACTGCACCTGGCCTATTATAATAATTTTGATGATGATATCAGATTAAAGGCTCCGAGCATCTGCAGTTTCAGTCATGTCTCAGCTTCAGCCCTTAGGAGCTCGCAGTAGAGGACTCTCCCTGCTTCCTGGTGTTTAACCTTGGTTATTCCAGAAACGCTGGAGTACTGGCATCCTGGTTTTTTCACAGCTCACTGCAGCCTCTCACTTCTGGGCTCAAACAGTCCTCCCACATCAGCCTCCCAAAGTGTTGGGATTACAGGCGTGAGCCCCCATACCCAGCTAGCGCCCTGGTTTCTAATGTGAGACTCTGGGTCAAGCATTGGTCTCTCTAGGCTAGAAGTTCTTCCTGGAGCAGAACTGGCAGCCACAAGCCCCTCCCCCAGCCGCGGTGAGCTGGGCTTGTCCCTTCTACAAATCGGCTCCAAAATCTTCCACCTCTACTGAAGCTGAGATAGGATTCACAGGGCTGGGCATGACCCTCTGGATGATCTCATCCGGCTTTGCATGCCAGAGCCAAGGAGCTGAAGGGCCACAGAGATCTGGGTTTGCTGGGTGTGGGCTGTGGCCTCCGTGCCACTCGTCCTGTCCTGTCACCACCACACTTGTCTTCACAGCTGCCCCATTTGGCTCCTGCTGGGGCACTGGCTCTTTCCAACCCGAATACCCCTAGAGTATAGAAGGCAGATACTTTTGCCTTGGTGAAGATTTGGAGTAGGTTCTGGGAAGAGAGCTGTGGTGAGGCTGTGACCTCTGGAAACAGGAGCTGAGAGGGTGTTTCGTGGCTTGCAATTGCCAGATGAACTAAGATGCATTCCCCCATCTGCTCTGTTGTACTCAGGGGCCAACCGCAGGTGCTCTTCCCTGAATCCATGATGCTTGGTTAGCTTTTGTCTAGCTGCTGGTTTGGCCAGCAGATGGTAGACATCAGAGGCTTGGAAATCTCCAAAGGGTTCCTGTGATTTGTTTGCACCCCCATTCCAGAGCTTCAGGGACATTCACAGTCTACCCTTTGTCAGTTCCAAGCCCAGTCCCATCTCTAGTAGCCGCCCCAGGCATGCAGGCCCTGGGAGTGTAAGGACATGCTGCCACTCACACTTTCTCGTTCCATTATCTCACTGTGCTGGTTTCCACCTCTGCTTAAGGCCCTAGTGGACCAGGGCTGTGTTCACAGGCTGAAAAGAGCATGCGCCCCGTCTGCCATGCAAAGCTAGGTCCCCAGAGTGAGATCTTTTACTTCTGAGCCTCAGTTTTTGTGTCTTTAAAATAGCGGTGTGAATAACTCTCCCCGCTGTTGTGACCATTGTGAAAACTAAGTTCTCTTTCTGTGCCCTTTACAAACTAGGAAGACATTCCTTACTGGAAACCGTATTTGCTGCCACCTTGGTCTTGCACTTCCAGCTTCTGAAACGGTGAGAAAATACATTTCTGTTGTGTGAGCCACCCAGTCTGCACAATTTTGTTAGGGCAGCCCAAGCAGACGAATCCAGTGACCCCTGGAGCCTGGCCGTGCTGGGCTGCCCGCCCGCCTGACCATGGCTGACCAGACCATGGATGAACCCCTGGTCTCACCAGGCCAATTGAATTCTCTCTCTTGGGATTTTGAAATTGGGGCTGAAGTGCTCTGAGTTGGCTCTGCAGATGGCTGTTCTTGGAAGGGTAATGCAATGTGGGGTGCCCACTTTCTACCATGTGGACCAGCATGAGAGATGGAGGGGGAATCTTGCCTCCAGTCTGAAGGGCTTTGCCTCTCCCAGTTCCAGTCCTCCTCCAGGCCACTGCATCTCGTCCTTCGGTTTTTGAGACATCTATTTTATTTATTCATTCATTCATTCATTCATTCATTCATTCATTCATTCATTCATTTATTTACTTTGAGATGGAGTTTTGCTCTTGTTGCCCAGGCTGGAGTGCAGTGGTGCAATCTCAGCTCACTGCAACCTCCGCCTCCCAGGTTTGAGCAATTCTCCTGCCTCAGCCTCCCAAATAGCTGGAATTACAGGCATGCAGCACCACACCCAGCTAATTTTGTATTTTTCTTTTTAGTAGAGACAGGGTTTCACCATGTTGGCCAGGCTGGTCTCGAACTCCTGACCTCAGGCGATCCACCTGCCTTGGCCTCCCAAAGTGCTGGGATTACAGGCGTGAGCCACTGTGTCTGGTCAAGACATCTGTTTTAAATAATGAATACCTCCTTTTTGCTTAAGTGAACAAGTTTATTTCTGTCACTTGCAACCTAAGAGTTCTAATACCAAGGGAGTGTTTGCATCACCAGCCACAGCCATGAAGTTAAAAATTCCCTGCGTGTATCAGAAGCATCCATAGCTTGCGTGTGAAAGGGCTTTTTAGCTTTGTTAGTTCTCTTGCTGTCTCTTTGTTTTCTACCTCTCCTTCCCTCCCCCTCTTTCTTCACAGTCACAGCTAGGACAGTTTCCAATTCTTCTACCACATGCCCGG
>NW_012102143.1:1133508-1139685 GCF_000951045.1 Mandrillus leucophaeus
CCAGCTAATTTTGTATTTTTCTTTTTAGTAGAGACAGGGTTTCACCATGTTGGCCAGGCTGGTCTCGAACTCCTGACCTCAGGCGATCCACCTGCCTTGGCCTCCCAAAGTGCTGGGATTACAGGCGTGAGCCACTGTGTCTGGTCAAGACATCTGTTTTAAATAATGAATACCTCCTTTTTGCTTAAGTGAACAAGTTTATTTCTGTCACTTGCAACCTAAGAGTTCTAATACCAAGGGAGTGTTTGCATCACCAGCCACAGCCATGAAGTTAAAAATTCCCTGCGTGTATCAGAAGCATCCATAGCTTGCGTGTGAAAGGGCTTTTTAGCTTTGTTAGTTCTCTTGCTGTCTCTTTGTTTTCTACCTCTCCTTCCCTCCCCCTCTTTCTTCACAGTCACAGCTAGGACAGTTTCCAATTCTTCTACCACATGCCCGGCTTTGTGGACTATAAATAGGAAGACAAACAAGGCTGGGCAGTTGGATAAATTGTCGTTTAGGGTGGTTGGTGATTATAACAAAATAAATGGAAATGTCTGGCATGCTTCATGGAAGGCTGGGCGCTTTCAGCTTGAGCTGAGTTTTTTTTCCTTCTTTAACTGGCTGGGATAGGGGGGACCCCTGAGGTGTGATGGGGATGCTGCTGGTCACCTGCTGACCTGGCACAGTGAGTCGATGTGGTCTGGATCTGCCCCAGACCTGAGGGTTCAGAGGAAACAGCTCTGGGAAGGGACCCGTGAGGAGAGCTTTCCCTCATGTTTCCAGTTCATGGAACCCGTCCGTAAACTGTCATCTCCACTCTGGATGTGAGAAGGCCAAGCCTCGGGGATGGCGAAAGTCCCTGAGGTCACCTGGGTGGGCGCTGGCTGGGAGTGGTGCTCCGTCTTTTCTTTTTTTAGAAAATATTTTATTATTTTATTTATTTATTTATTTGAGACACGGTTTCACTCTGTCACCCAGGCTGGAGTGCAGTGGCACGATCTCGGCTCACTGCAACCTCCACCTCTCAGATTGAAGCAATTCTTGTGCCTCAGCCTCCCGAGTAGCTGGGATTACAGTTGTGTACCACCACGCCTGGCTAATTTTGGTATTTTTAGTAGAGATAGAGTTTCACCATGTTGGTCATGCCGGTCTCGAACTCTGGACCTCAAGTGATCCGCCCACCTCAGCCTCCCAAAGTGCCGAGATTACAGGTGTGAGCCACCACACCCAGTCAGTGCTCCGTCTTTTCACAGCTGCCTGTCTGGGCCCCACAGAGCACTGGCCTGGTGGGGCTGCCTGTTCTGTTTGCCTCGTGGAGAAATGTGGTGGGGCCTTCTGTGAAGGAAATGCTTTAAGGATAGCAGGGCACGGAGCGACTGGTATGTCATTCCCTCTCTCCACATGCCTCTCATCCACAGCCCTGAAGTCTGCTGGTTCGATCTTTCCCACCCCTGTGTCCCCATCCCCTTGACCTCCAACCTATTCTTGGGGGGCCTGGACTCCTTCAAGAGGCCTGTCTTCTTTCAAATCAGCGTTCAGGCTCTGATAATCCGCAGCAAACTGAGTCTCTGCCGGCCTCTAGTGAGAGAGTTTGAAGCTGCAGGTGGATGAATGGGGCTGACCGTCGGCCTCTCCGTGGGCATCTTGCTGTGTCCCTTGCTTTGTATTTGACAATGTTCACGGTGGCGTTAGGACCCTGAAGGGAGCAAAAGGAAGAGGGTGTCTTACAAGGCGTGTCAGGGTTGCGGCGGTTGAGACTCACCCGCATGAGACTCTCACCCGCATGAAACACGCTTCCCTCTGGGGATTGAGAGCCTTGGCAGTAACGATACTCAAGTGAGGGTTTGGAAGGCCTGTAGAAGTTGCTTAACAAAGTGTTCTTTGCCCTTTTGAGAAGGCTTTTTTTTTTTTTTTTTTTGGAGACAGAGTCTCGCCCTGTAGCCCAGGCTGGAGTTCAATGGTATGACCTTGGCTCACTGCAACCTCCACCTCCTGGGTTCAAGCAATTCTCCTGCTTCACGCTCCTGAGTAACAGATTACAGGTGCATGCCACCATGCCCGGCTCATTTTTGTATTTTTAGTAGAGACGGGGTTTCACCATGTTGGTCAGGCTGGTCTCGAGCTCCTGACCTCGTGATCCGCCCGCCTTGGCCTCCCAAAGTGCTGGGATTACAGGCGTAAGCCACTGTGCCTGCCTAAAAGAAGGCATTCTTTTAGGGAAGAGGGTTATGAAAAAAGACCTGGAAACCTGAAATTTTCCTGTGGGTGCACACATTTTAGGTAGCACCTGAAAACCTGGAGAGACCCTCTTTTGATGATGGCTTGGAACATATCAGTTTATATTCTTTCCATATGGAAAAATAAATCATGAAACTTAGATAGCAGTTGTTTGATGCATAAATCAATTAAAATTATTTAAAGAAGAGAACTTAAAAAACCACAAAATTGCCTTGGGAGAGTACAGGAAGATGGGGAACCTGCCGTTTAAGTTTGGCCAATTTATAGCTGGGCATGGTGGCTCATGCCTGTAATCCCAGCACTTTGAGAGACCTGAGGCTAGGAGTTCAAGACCAGTTTGGTCAACATGGCGAAACCCCACTTCTACTAAAAAAACAAAAATTAGCCAGGCATGGTCACGCTCCTGTAATCCCAGCTACTTGGGAGGCTAAGGCGGGAGGATCACTTGAACCTGGGAGGCAGAGGTAGCAGTGAGCTGAGATCGAGCCATTTTACTCCAGCCTGAGCAACAGAGTGAGACTCCATCTCAAAAAAAACCAGTTTGGCCAATTTATTTATTTAAAAGTTTGTTCTTTGGAGGCCTGAAGATTAATTCATTCAGGTCACATTTTGAATCTGGAGGAGAAGGGTGGATACAAGGATTACTAACAAATGATACAAGGATTACTAACCAACCATTTGGAAGAAAATAAGGTTAATGATTAACCTCACATGATAAATAAAAATAAATTTCAGAGATTAAATATTTACATGGTTAAAAAAAAAAGCCATAAAAGTTGTGGAAAAAATGTAGGTGATGGTTTATATAACCTTGCTGCTGAGGAAGGTTTTTCTAAGCATAACACCATATGTAAAATTTTTGAAAGTGGAAAATTAGCATAAACATACTTAAAAGGCAAGTGACAGAGCTGAAGTATTTGAAACATACCAGGTTCTGTGAAGATCTTTAGCAAATGATAAGAAAGGTAAACCATTTAATGCAAAAATGAGACACACTAGAAAAATACAAGTTGTTAAAAAACCATTGGAAATATTAAGTTATTTAGTTTTTAAAAAAATAGTTTATACAGGTTTATTTGATTTTTCTTTTGTCACTGTAAACTAGGATGCTGCTAATTTTTTACTTTCATAGATAATGTTTAAACCATTGTAGGAATATTTCTAAAGGATAAATTCCCACCAGTGGAATTAATGGTTGGAAGGCATCTTATTTTCAATAAACATTTCCAGGAGTTTGAGACCAGCCTGGGCAACGTAGAAGACCCTGTCTCTACAAATTAAAAAAAAAAAAAAAAAAAAAAGCCAGGTCTGGTGGCACATAGCTGTGGTTCCAGCTACTCAGGAACTGGAGGCCACAGGACTACCTGAGCCCAGGAGGTCAAGGGTGAGCTGTGATCACACCACAGCACTCCAGAGTGAGACCCTGTCTCAAGAAAATAAATAATTATCGGCCGGGCTCGGTGGCTCACACTTGTAATCCCAGCACTTTGGGAGGCCGAGACGGGCGGATCACGAGGTCAGCAGATCGAGACCATCCTGGCTAACACAGTGAAACCCCGTCTCTAGTAAAAATACAAAAAATTAGCCGGGCGTGGTGGTGGGCGCCTATAGTCCCAGCTACTGGGGAGGCTGGAGCAGGAGAATGGCGTGAACCCAGAAGGCGGAGCTTATAGTGAGCCCAGATCGCGCCACTGCACTCCAGCCTGGGCGACAGAGCGAGACTCCGTCTTAAAAAATAAATAAATAAATAAAATAAAATAAATAAATAGGCCGGGTGCGGTGGCTCACACCTGTAATCCCAGCACTTTGGGAGGCCAAGGTGGGCATATCACCTGAGGTCAGAAGTTTGAGACCAGCCTGACCAACATGGAGAAACCACGTCTCTACTAAAATACAAAAAAATCAGCCGGGCATGGTGGTGCATCCCTGTAATCCCAGCTACTTGGGAGGCTGAGGTAGGAGAATTGCTTGAACCTGGGAGGCAGAGGTTGCAGTGAGCCGAGATCACGCCATTGCACTCCAGCCTGGGCAACAAGAGTGAAACTCCATCTCAAAAAAATAAATAAATAAAAAAGAAAATAAATAAATAAAAGTTTGAGGGCGGGGGGCAGTGGCTCATGCCTGTAATCCCAGCACTTTGGGAGGCCAAGGCGGGCAGATCACTTGAGGTCAGGAGTTTGAGACCAGCCTGGCCAACATGGCGAAACCCCGTCCCTACTAAAAGTATAAAAATTAGCTGTGTGTGGTGGCACGCGCCTGTAATCCCAGCTACTCAGGAGACTGAGGCATGAGAATCACTTGAGTCCAGAGGCAGAGGTTGCAGTGAGCCGAGATCACGCCATTGCACTCCAGCCTGGGTGACAGAGCTAGACTCTGCCTCAAAAAAAAAAAAAAAGTTTGAATTGGTTTACACTCTCAAATAAATATGAGGGTGCCCATTTCCCTATATCCTTGGGGAAAATGCACGTTTTCATTTCTGACAATCCCATAAGGGAAAAAATAATTTGCCACAGGCGCACATAAACACCTTTCTTAAGTGATTAGCAGAGTGGCTTCGGTTTGGGCCAGAGGCTGGTTGTGAATCTCTCAGTGACAGCGACTCTGATTCCCTGCTTTCTTTCCCCTGTAGTTCCTGCTCATTTTCCACAAGGCCGCGGCAGGGGAGCTGCAGGAGGACAGTGGGCTCATGGCGCTGGCAAAGCTCTCCGAGATCAATGTGGCCCTGGAGGGTGTCAAAGGTGCCAAGAACTTCTTTGAAGCCAAGGTAGGTGCTTCGTTCCTTCTGTGAGGAGCAACCACTCCCAGCCTCCACCCTGTCCACCAGACGGCAGCTGTCGTTTTCATCTCAGCAGAGCAAACCTGCAGAAACAGACCAGGAGGGTCCTCCAAGTCCCCTGCCAATCAGCACAGTGGGTGCCAGTCCACATGAGCTCAGAGTCGGCCTCCTCCATCTCCCTACCCTGTCCACTCGGAGCCTCAGTGTCTTCATCTGTATAATGGAGAGGTGACAACAGGATTGCCTGAATGATGAAACGAGTTCATGTACATGAAAGCGTTTAGCAAGTGCCTGGCTCACTGTGAGCCCTTCGTAGGTGGTATGGGCTGTTGGGACTCTTGTGGAGTTTCGTTTTAGTTTATTCTGGGAGCTTGCCCAGAGACAGAGTGCCTTGGTGACACATCCTGGCCTGCCCAGTCCCCTAAGCAGGACTCTAAATTCTCACTTCTCTTTGAGGCTGCTTGGAGACAGATTTCATCATCTTTCTGCCACGCTGAAAGCCCAGTGCTCTCATCTGACAGTGTCAAGGACAAGCCAACCACTCATTGTGCCTTAAACACTGGCACCATGTGTCCAATTCTGAAAGTAGTTTGGCCCTTCCTTCCTGACTTAGCATTGATTCAGCCCATCTCCAGCAAAGCTGGGCACCGCACTGAGCTCTAAGATACAACTTCTGTCTAAGGATGAAGTGGACATAACTGTTGCCCTTCCCAGGGCACACACATAGTCCAGTGAAGAAAGCAAGCTCCACAATGATACAGAGAGGGTAGAGAGGAGGGAAGGGCTATTTTGCAGGGATGGGTCTTCTCCATCCATTGAGTATATAACATGCAGATGTCTTATGATGCCTTGGCAGAGGTGCTAGGTTGACAGCCCGAGCTTAGCAGGACAGTTTTCAGTCCACTGCTCCAGTGCAAGGTGATACGTGCTCTAGTTGAAATAGGTTTGAGTGTCTGGGAATGTCTTATCTGGGCATTCAAGACCTGTTATAATCTGGCTCTGATCCCTGCTTCAGCCTCATCCATCCCCTTCAAATGCTGCCACGCCTTTCCCAACTGGATCTGCTGTTCCCTCTGCCTGAACGCCCTACCCAAATGCCTCTGCCTAGAAAACTCTGCTTCTTCATCCAGACCCATGTTGAAGAGTTCCCTCCCCTGGGCTGCTTTCCCTGACTGTCCATC